>NC_091060.1:140845014-141152264 GCF_000393655.2 Nicotiana sylvestris
GACATTATCTTGGTCCCCTAGATTAATTGCTTCTGTATCATTCAAATTAGGTTTGGGCTTTTCCTCAAAATGATGTTCCTTACTAATTTCTTCATAGGCCTCATCATCATCAAATTCTAACTCGTCATCACACTCAATTTCTTGTATTATTATTTCAGAGTTAGATTGGCTTTTAAAACTGGGCTGAAGATTCCTCATGCATGTCATGTCATTGATATCAGCATAAAAGAACTGTACAAAAGAAGAAAACAAAAATAAAATTAGAAGAAATGAAGGGAAAGGAACAATTGCATTTCATTGAATTTAAAGATAACAGGGTTTTAACACATCTAACTGGACGGAGCATAATATCTGAATTACAGACCCTGGAATAATCAAGACAACTAAAAAAAATCAAAACCCACTACCAAGACTCCCTCCGGGTAGGAAGAGGAGTAGCTTCCCAGTTGTTGACTTTTGCACGTGGTCCCATGAATTGCACATCTGCCTTGTTGGACCCTTCCCCAGCCTCAACCCTGTTAACCTCGGCGAAAAACCTTTTGAACCCCTTTTCCAAGTCTCCATCAGCACCAATCAATGATCCAGGAACCTTTGACAACAATTGCTTTCTGATACCCGGCCTGACGAATGATCTGGACAGACGCAGGATTGGCCTTGGCAATGCCCATGCTTTCTGTTTCATTTTGCGGGCTCGTCTCACATTTGCAACTGTAGGCTTGAACCCCAGACTAAAAGTATCCAGATTCTTTGGAAGAGAAACTGGCTGCACAATACCTTGTAGAGAGGCACCCAAACCCTTACCCGATACGAAACCATTTTTCAACATTTCAACAGCTACCATGACTGATGCCGCAACTATATTTTTGGAGTTGGAATGCACTTTACTTTCAGAATTTTCTCTACCGATACTGTGTCGAAAACCTGATAAACCCATGGTCCCTTGTCGTCGTCAACCTCTATGAACGAAACAATGGCATTATTGGGCACACACAAATTATCTTCGCCGTGTACAACAATTTCCTACCGATCCCATTCACATTTGACCATTTGATGCAGAGTAGATGAGACTGATTTGGCAGCATAGATCCAGGGTCGTCCCAACAGCAGATTGTACGAAACAGCCATATCGAGCACCTGGAACTCCATAGTAAATTCAACTGGCCCTATTGTGAGCTCAAGCACTATGTCCCCGACTGAATCTTTCCCTCCACCATCGAATCCCCGAACACAAATACTGTTCTTGTGAATTCTTTCATCCTCCACTTTCAGCTTGTTCAATGTGGAGAGAGGACAAATGTTAACACTAGACCCATTGTCAACCAGTACCCGAGTAACCACGGAATCTTCGCATTTCACCGTCAGATAGAGGGCTCTATTGTGCTCGGTACCCTCCACGGGCAACTCATCATCAGAAAACGTGACTCTGTTTACCTCAAATAGCTATCTTTTCCAAGTGTTTTACTGAGATTTTTTCAGGAATGTGAGCCTCATTCAAGATCTTCATCAAAGCCCGACGGTGCTCGTCGGAATGGATCAATAATGACAATAATGAAATATGAGCCGGTGTTTTCCTAAACTGCTCCACAATGGAATAGTCCTGCACTTTCATCTTTCTCAAGAACTCCTCTGCTTCTTCCTCGGTCACAACTTTCTTCACCAACACTGGATTATCTTTTGAAGTCTTAGCTTTTCTCAACTCTTCGGGGGCAAAGCATCTCCCCATCGAGTCAAACCATGGGTCTCACACACTTCTTCTCTAACCTCTTTCCCTTTGTAAGCCACTGTCACTCGTTCATAATTCCATGGGACTGCCTTGTTGTTAAATATTGGTAATTGAGTTACCGGTTTGATAATGACAGGATCTGTGGGGGCGCCCTTCACAATTACCATAGGCTTGTTCGTCACTCCTGGCACAACCACTTTTGCTCTTTCATGTTTTCCTACAACGTCACTTGAGGACCCCTTCTTGGCCTCCACAGATGGTTCATTATTTGCCCTGTTCAATTTGATCACAGACTTCTCACTTGTTGATTTTTCAAATGGCCTGGCTTCACTAGCCTGAATCATCATGACGGTTTGTGAAGGCTTCTTAGGCTCCCCTCCCTTATTCACTATCTCAATCATATTTGTTTCATGATGGGCTGGCAAGGGATTCTGATTGATATTGGGCGCCTCTGGAGCTTGGACCTCAATCCGATTGGTGTTAATGAGTTCTTGAATGGCTGTTTTCAATTTCCAACATTTCTCTGTGTCATGTCCCGAGGCCCCTGAACAATACTCACAACTCACCGAGCGGTCAAGATTTCTGGGAGGGGGATTCGACAATTTAGCCTCGATCGGATTCAACATACCTAACTGTCTCAGTCTGTGCAATAGACTAGCATATGATTCTCCCAATGGAGTGAAAGTCTTTTGCTTCTGCAACCTCTCATTCTTAAAGGCTTGTTGGGTCGAAAACCCATTCTAGGAGGATTTCTGTAGGCTTTTGGGGGTGGATAGTTATTTTGTGGATCTTGGTACGGATTTTGTGGAGCTGGTGCACGCCATTGTGAGTGAGCGGGAGGTTGGCTATAGATTTGTGCGTGATGGACAGAAAAATGGGGATTTGGCGGTGGGTAATAGTGTTGTGGTGGGTTATATGGAGTGTGTGGGTAAGTTTGGGGATAGGGTTGCGGCTGGTTGTAGTAACGGGGAAGGTTCCTGGATCCAACCCAAGCTCCTGACTCAATTGTCGCAACATCCTCCTCCTTCTTCTTCCCGAGCACACCCCAATACCATTTTGAATGGCCTAAGTGGTCGCTTTGATCGCTGAATAACTCATGATCTTGTTGGACTTGAGTCCCTCTTCAACCATGCCTCCCATTTTTACGAAATCATTAGAGGACTTACCTACTGCTGACACCAAGTGACCGAAATAAGTGGCTTCCAAAGCCTGCAAGAAATAATCAACCATCTCGCTTTTTTTCATCGGAGGGTCAACCCTCATTGCTTGCTCTCTCCAACGGAATCCATATTCCCTGAAGCTCTCACCGGGCTTCTTTTCAAGCTTTGTCAACGATAGACGGTCTGGGATAATTTCGAGGCTGTACTGAAAATGGCAGGCAAAGGCTTGGGCCAAATCGTCCCATGTGTACCACCTGTTGTGATCTTGTCTGGTATACCATTCTAAAGCCGATCCACTTAAACATTGGCTGAAATATGCTATCAGCAATTCATCTCTTCCACCTGCATTTTGCTACAAAATCCTCTTAAGTGTGCTACTGGGTCACCATGCCCATCGTACATATCAAACTTGGGCATTTTGAACCCTGTTGGTAACTGAACATCTGGGAACAGACATAAATCTTTATAGTCCACACTTACTTGACCTCCTAACCCCCTCATATCTCGGAACGATTATTCTAAGCTTTTGACCTTTCTTATCATCTCTTCATGCTCGGGAATTTTGGGTGGCTTCTCGGTCTTTGCCGGGAGATCAAGATGGGGGGTGTAAAGATATGGTTCTAGGACTTTGAAGGTGGGTTCTCGGTCTTCGCCAGTTGAACAAGGTTACTGTGAAGAACCGTTATCCTTTGCCTCGTATTGATGATTTATTTGACCAGCTTTAGGGCGCACATGTGTTTTATAAGATTGATATGAACCGTCATTACGAGTTCCTTGTCATGTCATTTGGGCTAACCAATGCCCCAACAGCCTTTATGCATTTGATGCACAGTGTGTTCTAGCCGTATCTCGACTCATTCGTTATTGTCTTTATTGATAATATTCTAGTGTATTCCCGGAGTCTAGAAGATCATGAGTAGCACCTGAGGACTGTGCTTCAGACTCTGAGAGAGAAGAAGTTATATGCTAAGTTCTCGAAACGTGAGTTTTGGTTGGATTCAGTGGCATTCTTAGGCCACGTGGTATCGAGTGAGGGCATTCAGGTGGACCCGAAGAAGATAGAGGCCGTGCATAGTTGGCCCAGACCATCCTCAGCTACCGAGATTCGCAGTTTCCTTGGCTTGGCGGGTTACTACCATTGTTTTGTGGAGGGGTTTTCATCGATTGCAGCCCCTATGACCAAGTTGACCCAGAAGGGTGCTCCGTTCCAGTGGACGGAGGAGTGTGAGGCGAGCTTTCAGAAGCTGAAGACAACTTTGACCACAACCCCAATTTTGATATTGCCTACAGGTTCGGGATCTTATACGGTCTATTGTGATTCCTAGAGGGTTGGCCTCAGAGTGGTGTTGATGCAGGACGGTAGGGTGATTGCCTACGCATCCAGACAATTGAAGATACATGAGAAGAACTACCCTATTCACAACCTTGAGTTAGCTGCCATTGTTCACGCCCTGAAGCTTTGGCGCCATTACTTATACGGTGTGCCTTGTGAGATTTATACTGACCATCGGAGCTTGCAACACCTGTTCAAGCAAAAGGATCTAAGTTTGTGCTAGAGGAGGTGGTTAGAGTTGCTAAAGGACTATGACATCACTATTTTGTACCACCCGGGCAAGGCCAATGTGGTGGCCGATGCTTTGAGTCGCCGGGCAGAGAGTTTGGGGAGTTTGGCTTATTTACCAGCATCGGAGAGGCCTTTAGCGATGGATGTTCAGGCCTTAGCCAGCCAGTTTATGAGACTGGATCTTTCGGAGCCTAGTCGAGTTCTAGCTTGCGTGGTTTCTCGGTCTTCCTTATGATCGTATCAGGGAGAGGCAGTTGATGACCCCCATTTTCTTGTCCTCAAGGACAAAGTTCAGCATGGTGATGCCCGAGATGAGACTATTGGTAATGATGGGGTATTGAGGATGCAGGGTCGGATTTGTGTACCCAATGTTGATGGGCTGCGAGAGTTGGTTCTAGAGGAGGCCCATAGTTTGCAGTATTCCATCCATCCGGGTGCCGCGAAGATGTATCAAGATTTGAGGCAGCACTATTGGTGGAGGCGGATGAAGAAAGATATAGTTGAATTTGTAGCTCGGTGCCTCAACTGTCAGCAGGTGAAGTATGATCACCAGAGACCGGGTGGGTTGCTTCAGCAGATAGAGATTCCGGAGTGGAAGTGGGAGCGGATCACCATGGACTTTGTAGTTGGACTCCCACGGACTTTGAAGAAGTTTGATGCTATTTGGGTGATTGTGGATCGGCTGACCAAGTCCGCTCATTTCATTCCTATGTGTACTACTTATTCTTCAGAGCGATTGGCGAAGATTTATATCTGGGAGATTGTTCGTCTGCATGGTATTCCAGTTTCCATTATTTCAGATAGAGGTACTCAGTTCACATCACGGTTTTGGAGGGTCGTTCAGTGTGAGTTGGGTACTTAGGTGGAGTTGAGTACAACATTTCACCCTCAGACGGATGGACAGTCCGAGCGCACTATTCAGATTCTTGAGGATATGCTCTGTGCGTATGTGATGGAGTTTGGTAGGTCTTGGGATCAGTTCTTGCCATTGGCAGAGTTTGCGTACAACAACAGCTATCAGTCCAGCATTCAGGTGGCACCGTATGAGGCTTTATATTGTAGGCGGTGCAGATCTCCGGTGGGTTAGTTTGAGCCGGGTTAGGCTAGAGAAGGTTAAGGTGATTTAGGATAGACTCCGTACAGCCCAGTCCAGACAGAGGAGTTACACAGACTGGAAGGTTTGTGATGTTTCCTATATGGTTGGAGAGCGAGTTCTGCTTTGGGTTTTGCCTATGAAGGGCTTTATGAGATTCGGGAAGAAAGAGAAGTTGAGTCCGAGGTTTATTGGCCCTTTTGAGATATTGAGGCGTGTTAGGGAGGTTGCTTATGAGCTTGCCTTACCTCCCAGCTTGACCGGAGTTCATCTGGTATTTCATGTTTCGATGTTCCGGAGGTATCACGGTGACCCGTCGAACGTGTTGGACTTCAATTTAGTCCAGTTAGACAATGATCTATCTTATATTGAGGAGCCAGTGGCAATATTGGACATGCAGGTTAGAAAGCTGAGGTCAAAGAAAATTGCATCAGTGAAGATTTAGTGGCGGGGTCAGCCGGTTGAGGAGGTGACCTGGGAGACCAAGCAGGATATGCGCAGCCGTTACCCTCATCTTTTCACTACTTCAGGTATGTCTTTATCCTCGTTCAAGGACGAACGAATGTTTAAGTGTGGGAGGATGTGACGACCCGGCCGGTCATCTTAAGAATTAATGCCCCAATCCCTATTAACTGCTTTCCCCAAGTTTAATTATGCTATTTTGATTTGCCGGGATGTTCGGTTTTAAGTTTCGGAGAGTTCTGGGACACTTAGTCCCTGAATGAGAGCTTAAGTGTTGGAAAATTGATCGTAGTCGGAACAGTGTGAAGATGGTCTCGGAATAGAAATTTGATGGTTCCGTTAGCTCCGTTAGGTGATTTTGGACTTAGGGGTGTGTTCGGATTGTGTTTTAGAGGTCCGTATCTAATTTAGGCTTGAAATGCCGAAAGTTGAACTCTTGAAGTTTCCAGTCCGATAGTGAGAATTTTGATCCGCGGGTCGGAATGAAATTCCGGAAGTTGGAGTAGCTCCGTAGTGTTGAATGTGACGTGTGTGCAAAATTTCATGTCATTCGGACGAGGTTTGATAGACTTTTTGATCGAAAGCGTATTTTGAGAAATTTGGAGTTCTTAGGCTTAATCCATGGTTAACTCGAGGTTTCGATGTTGTTTTAGGTGTTTTAAGGATTAGTACAAGTTTGGATTGTGGTTTGTGACTTGTTGTTGCCTTTAGTTGAGGTCTCGGGGTCCCCGGGGTGAATTCAGATGGTTGATGGAAGGATTTGGAGTTTGAAGTTTGCTGCTGCAGCTGGTCTTCTGTCATAACCGCACCCGCACCTGTGGTTTGGGTTCCTCAAGTGCGGAGCCGCAGAAGCGGATCTGGGGAGGGTCTTCAGGTTCCGCAGACGCACAAGGAATACCGCAGAAGCGGTGGCGCATCTTCGAAAGGTTAATCGCAAATGCGGTTTCTGGTCTTTAAGTTAAAGTCACAGGTGCGACATTTGGTCTGCAGAAGCGGGGCCGCAGATACGGAAATCACTGGGCAGAACATGAAAATAGTTGCCTTTGCGAATTTGAGCGATTCTTTCACCATTTTCATCCGAGTTTGAAGCTTTTAAGAGAGATTTTTGAGGAAAACAAAGGGGAATCACTTGGAGGTAACATCCTTGACTTCTTAACTCGTTTTTATGTGATTAAGGACCTAATTAGTGGTGAAAAATTTGGGGAAAATGGGTAATTAGGGCTTTAATTTAAGAGACCTTTAAATGAGGATTTGAGGGATCATTTGGACTCCGATTTCAGTGCTCTTGTTATATATAGATTCGTGAGAGTACGAGGTTTCTGAAAATATAAATTTCACCCGATTCCGAGACGTGGGCCCGAGGGGCATTTTGATCATTTTTACATAAATTTCGCGTATTAGCTTAGATTTTAATTGTAGAATAAGTTAATTAAGTGTTATTTACATTATGCAATTGAATTGGATAGATTTGGGTCATTTGAAGTCGAGTATTCGTGGCAAGAACGTGGTCTCGGGTTGATTTTGAGCCGTTTCGAGGTAAGTGGCTTGTCTAACCTTGTGTGGGGGACCTTCCCCTTAGGAATTGTATATTTGGTAATTGAAGTGCCTTGTACGTGATGTGACGAGTGCATACTTGAGCTAATTGTTAGAAATCCGGTTTTCTATAAGTAATTACTAGTATGTTTCCTTTCCTGTTTCTATTACTTGCACTATTAAGCCTGTTGTTAGCTTAGGAAAGCATGTCTAAGTGACTTACTTGCTTTATTTGTTCAACTTGCCTTACTTGAATTCTGTGCAGCATGCTAGGATAGAATCACTTGTTGCCTTAATATGAAGTCTTGCCATTTCTGTACATTTTCCTATTGCTGCTGTGTATTTATTTTGGGACTACGAATGTGGGATTCCGATAGATCCCCCTTGTCTGTTTTTTTGGGACTACGGATGTGAAATTCTGGTAGATCCCCCTGCACAGTTATATGAAACTACGGGAATGCACCCGGTAGATTCCCCAGTACTGGGTATTTACATTTGGGACTACGGAACGGGATTCCGATAGATCCCCGCGCACTATAAGTTGGACTACGGGACGGGATCCCGGGAGATCCACTGAATATGTACAGATAGGACTACAGGACGGTATCTTGGGGATCCCCGATTGTTACTATTGGTGTTGAGCTGTATTTCCTTTCCATGTTTACCTTGTTTCTGTATAGTTGTTGCTGTACTGTACATCCTGTGTTATTTTACTGCCGTATTTTAAATATTTATACTGTTCTGTCCTATACTGTTGATCTTTATATTTTATTTAATCTTAGTAGGGCCCTGACCTTCCTCGTCACTACCCAACCGAGGTTAGACTTGGCACTTACTGAGTACCGCTGTGGTGTACTCATGCCCCTTCTACGCATGTTTTTCATGTGCAGATCCAGGTACCGCTACTCAGGCCTACCGTCCTTGATGGAGGCGACTGCTCTAGAGACTTCGAGGTACATCTGTCGCATCCGCAGACAGAGAAGTCCCTCTCTGTTCTAGCTATTAAGCATTGCCCTTCTATGTTTTTCTTTCTTGTTAGATATTCTGGAGTTAGACCGTTAGATATTCCAAAGGCTTGTGCTTCCGTGAGTTTTTGGGTTTTGGGATAGTTTACTTGGTTTTGAGAATGTTGTGTTGTATATGCCGAGCGGCATTATAATATTGTTCCATTCAGTTACTTTTGGTTTTTGGTTATTTTCTTCCGCAAGTTTTGTTTATGTTCCGCATTTGTTAGGCTTACCTAGTCGTAGAGACTAGGTGCCGTCACGACAGATTACAGAGGGCGAACTGGACTCATGACAATAATGAATGTTATTGATGAAGGTACTGTTGAGTATTTATGATAATTTTTAGAACTTGTAGGTATAAGTTATATTTCATATTTTTTTTTTAAAAAGGTGAATATATTTTAAAAACTGATGTCCAAACACATTAATCTATGACCAAACACTAGTTGAAGCACATAGTATACATTTTATACGAGGTACATCTATGTTTTTTATTTTTATTTGCAATTTAAACAACTAAATCAAATCCGACTTGCAGACACATTTTACTCAAAAACCAATTTGTTTTTTGTTCTTTTCAATTTTCTTATTCTTATTACATACGGAGACGTTTTGACATTTAGACCGACCTAACGTCGTCGTTTTCCTTTATGCTTTATGATATTTTCTTTATTAGTATTGATTAAAAAAATAAAAAGAAACTGAAAATAATTTAAGGTTTATTCAGTATATTTTTAACATAATCCTAAAATAATTCGTTAATGATCAGATGAGCCTATTTATGCTTGAGAGCCGAAAAAACTATCTATTACAAATTGTTCATTGAATTTAGCAAAGTGATTTGTTAAATCTGATTTTTTTTTTGTTTCTTTGGATGGGGTGGGATGTGGCGTCCATGTAAGCTGGTACAAAGAAAGAGTGCGGTGATGATTGATGATGTAAGCAGATGGCTAAATTGGTCAAAGTGCTCAAACGTTTTAAAGTTGTCTACAATAAGATTCTCTATCAACCAATCATATAGCTCTATTTCAACTAAAATGACCAAATAACCCTTAGAAGCCCAAGCCGACATGTCGCTCAACTGTGTGCTAACTCCCTCTTATAAGATAGTAGAATATCTAATATTTTGAAGTCAATAAATTAAAATATTATTTAAATTATTAATTAGATGTTTTCTAATGCTATGCAAATTGTACAGACACTACAATAATTAAGTTATACGAATTGTACAAACACAACAATAACTAAGTCAATGAAACAAAAGCTGGAAATAAGAACAAAATCCTATCGTTGTTGACATGCATGAGATCTTTCACCTGTTTCCTTTCAATCCTTTTTTTAAAATGTTTTTTTCTCTTTAATATATATAGTACTCCTAATCTGAGTGGAGTTGAAATTTCAAAAACTTTATTAATAAAACAAAACCTGACAAAGTGGATGACACTTTCCTAGTTTGGATCGAAAAGTACAAGAATTCTAGAATTAAAAAAAGTAAATCCTAATTATAAGGAAAATAATTAAATGAATAATCCTAATTAAGTAAATGCTCCTATATATTAGAAAAATAATTAAATGATTATTTCTAAAGGAGAATAATCTAATGACTATTTTGTCCAATGTGAACTATATTTTAAGAGGGTAAAAAAGACGAACGACATTTCGCTAAGGGCCTTCGTGCTTTAATATAGTATAGATAGATAACTAAACTATTATGAATTTAATGGTACCATGAGTCTATTTAATCAAATTTAGAGGCCTTCAGCTAATTATACATATCTGAAGGATATGAAGTAAAATTATTGAATGATTAAAAAAGGAAACTTATAATTGGAGATGGAAAAAAGAGGTGAGTTATTCCTTAATAATCACCTTGAATATAGTTTCTCTTTGTTGTTGCATAGTATTTCACAAGTTATAGTTTATGTTTTTGCTTATAAAAGTGGTGTTATGTTTGATATTTATTCTTGATGTGTATGTTATTGAGGGAGCTATAATGGGGCCACTAATAACTACGGTCCTAATTGCAATCGAGGATTTGTATGTTGGGTTTTAAAATGACACACAGAATAAGGTTAATAAATCTAGGTTTCCAATGCATGGTGAAATGAAAAGCGTGCTAAGAAAGGTTGCTTCGATCCCCCTTCCTGTGCGATAATCCACCAGTAGTGGAAGATCAGAAGCCATGAGAAGTGATGCAACTTGTTTGATGAGGAAATATTGTATGCACAGAACATCTTCTTAATTGAAGTTTTGTTTTGTGCCCTGCTTGTATTGGACTCTGATCATCTATGTTCTAGCGTAATTGGTTGGAGGAAATTAGTTATTTCTCCAGTTTTGTTAATTTGTGTGCAGTAAGTTGCTAGTTCTTTGGCTATTGGGCAGTTAGTTTAGAGTACGTCGTACATTTATCTGTCAATCTTTTAGATATTTGTCTGATTTAATGGTATGGAGCAGTGGCAAACGGCTATGTGGTGAGGGGTTTAATTGACTTGTCTTCGATGGGTTTAATTAATGACTCTCACTATATCTACAAACAGCAAAAACTTAATCATAAATCTGCATTCAAGTACATACTGAATAAGTAGAGCAATTACTAATGCAATAAATTTAAAAATGAATAGATTCGTTTAACAAAAAGTAAAATCCAAAAGTTTAACCATAGATGATGCTAATCTTTCTAATATACTTTACATGACAAAACTAATATTTGTAGAGTCAATAATAGGATGTTGGCGAAAAGTTAGTGCTCAAAGCTAAATGCTGCATTTTGTGTAGATAATCAACCTCAAGGGGAAAGCGAGGCTCCAAAGATATGTAGTCTACGAACCCATTTTAAAAACCAGAAACATACTAATAGCACTGAGATACGTGCCGCTGTGATTGTACACAATTCATTGTTATGGTGACGTTGTTCCTGAAGTATAATAAACACTAATTGGATCAAATTCAGCTTTTTGGCCAAGAGAATTTTGTATTCGTGAATATCATTAGGCGACAATGTGAAGAGTATAGGAGGAGAGGGATTCTCAGATTCAGAGACTACCACAAGAATTGGTGGTTTAATTGTTTTGTCTTTTGATAGAAGATCGATTGCTCGTTCAGCAATTTGGAGCAAATGCTTATCATCAAACATGATTTTGGCTTCTGATTTTCTTAGTAAGCCAGCTATCATCGACGAATAAAGACCTTTTCTTTAATGTACATATAAGTGATGAATGAATGTGCAGTGCCAAAAACGGGATTTATTGATATTACCACTTCCAAGGACTTCTACGAATTTTCAGCGGACTCCAAATTGTAAGATACAAAATGTCATTCGCTTCATTTGTTTTATAAAATTTAATTGCAGTTTTAACAGCATATTTCAATGGTTTGAACATTAATGTTGTCTTCAATGTTGCAAATTTGTTGTGCGAAAATTATATTTGTCTATGGATACAAATTAACCTGATTAATACATCAAAAACTATCAGCTGGTGTGACGACCCAAAGGGTCATCACCGGTTTTTTCCTTTTTTTCGTGCTTTCGAGGCCTTGAATACCTCACTTTTAGTTGTCTCGATTTGCGTGCGCAGTCCAGGAGCGCAGCCGGAAAAGCTTATGTGTTAAATTATGTGAAATTTGATAAATTGTGGCTTTAAAATGGTTAAAGTTGACTTTGGTCAACATTTTAGGTAAACGGACCCGGACCCGTAATTTGACGGTCCCGGAGGGTCTGTAGAAAAATATGGGACTTGGGCGCCTGCTCGGAATCGAAATCCGAGGTCCCGAACCCGAGAAATGAATTTTTAAAAGAAATTATTTTTCTGAAATTTATTTGGAAATTTGAAATAAAAATGAATTAGAAAGCATTGGTATCGGGCCCGTATTTTGGTTCCGGCGTCCGGTACAGATCTTATATGTGGTTTAAGCGCTTTCTGTGAAATTTGGTTGAAATCGGACGTCGTTTGACGTTTTTCGGACTTAAAACTCTAAGTTTGAAAGTTTATGATGTTTGATGAAAAAGTGATATTTTGAGGTTTGATTCCTCGTTTATGATGTTATTTTGGCGATTTAATCGCATGGTTAAGTTCGTAGGATGTTGTTGTGTTAGTGTGAGTGTTTGGTTAGGAGCCCTGAGGGCTCGGAAGTGTTTCAGAGTGGTTTTGGCCTTAGAAAAGTTGCAGAAGTTTCAGTTCTGGTGTTCTGGTATCTAGTTCTATGTGATCGCATAGGTAGCATTGCGATCGCATAGAGTAATCCTTCAGGTGCCCCACATTTGTTCTAGCGATCGCATAGATTCATCCGCGATCCCATAGCTTAGCCAGATCCTTCAATGCGAACGCAACCTTTAATCCGCGTTCGCATTTCATTAAATCCAAACCTGAAATGCACAACCTTTTCTTCTATGCGTCCCTCTACACGTACTCCGGAGCAGGTAGCTCCCCAGGTTCAGGTTCCGGTGGTTCAGCCAGCAGTGACAGTTCAGCCGGGTACAACGGCTCAAACCGGCGATGGTGCGACTATGTCCGTCAATGCTCTGTGGAGATTGGATCGATTCACCAAGCTATTCACTACCAAATTCAACGGTGCTTTTTCAGAGGACCCCCAGGATTTCTTATACAGTTGACACGAGGTTCTCAGAAACATGGGTATTGTTGAGACCAATGGAGTTGATTTTGCTACATTTCGCTTGTCTGGGTCTGCCAAGACTTGGTGGAGGGATTATTGCTTCGCGAGACCAGCCGGATCGCCGTTTTTGACTTGGGACCAGTTTGCAGAGTTATTTTTGGAGAAGTTTCTCCTAGTCACTCGGAGGGAGGCTCTTCGCAGGCAGTTTGAGCGCCTCCAGTAGGGCTCTATCACAGTCACTCAGTACGAGACCCGGTTCATTGATCTAGCTCGCCATGCTATTGTCATACTCCCCACCGAGAGAGAGAGAGGGTGCGGAGGTTTGTCGACGGTTTGATTCAGCCGATCCGTCTCCAGATGGCTATGGGAGCCGAGGTGAGATTACATTTCAGGAGGCGGCCAATGTGGCCCGCAGAGTTGAGATGGTTCTGTTACAGGGAGGTGGTCATGGGTCGGATAAGAGGCCCCTTCATTCAGGCAGATTCAGTGGTACCTCGTCTGGAGGTAGAGATTCGTATGGTAGAGGCCATCCTCCTACGCCCTTTCAGTCAGCCCTACAGGTCTCTCATGGTACTTCGGGTGGTCGTGGTTCTCAGCCGCATTATTCAGACCAGCAGCCTTACAGTTCACCATCAGCACCTATTTGTGCACCACCGCTCCAGAGTTTTCAGGGCCGTCATCCCCAGTAGCCGAGGTCTTGTTTCACGTGTCGAGACACGAGGCACATTGCCAAGTATTGCCCTCGATCTTCGAGCAGCTCTCAGCACCAGAGTTCTCGTACTATGATTTAGGCACCGGAGGTTTCACAACCTGCCTAGCCAGCTAGAGGTGGTGGCAGGGGTGTTAGAGGTGGAGGTAGAGGTCATAGAGGTGGAGCTCAGGCCGCCAGAGGTGGGGGCCAGCCAGCAGTCGGTCATCTCAGAGAGATAGTTCAGAGAGGTAGGGCCCAGCCCCGGTGTTATGCTCTTCCAGCCAGGCCATAGGCTGAGTCATCAGATGCTGTCATTACAGGTACTATTCTGGTCTGCGATAGAGATGCTTCAGTGCTATTTGACCCTGGATCTACGTATTCATATGTGTCATCCTATTTTGCACCCTACTTGGTTATGCCTAGTGAGGACTTGAGTATTCCTATATATGTATCTACACCGGCGGGTGATTCTATATTGGTTGATCGGGTTCATCGTTCCTGTGTTGTGGTGTTTATGGGTCTTGAGACCCGTGTTGATTTGTTGCTCTTAGATATGGTGGATTTCGACGTTATATTAAGGATGGATTGGTTGTCCCCACATCATGCTATCTTGGATTGCCATGCCAAGACCGTGACCTTGACTTTACCAGATTTTCCCCGACTAGAGTGGAGAGGGACCCCATGTCATGCCACTCGCAGCGTTATTTCATATGTGAAGGCTCGACGCATGGTTGAGAAGGGGTGTTTAGCTTATCTGGCGTATGTTCGCGATTCCAGCGCAGAGGTCCCTTCTATTGATTCTGTACCTATTGCGCGAGAGTTTACTGAGGTTTTCCCATCAGACTTTCCAGGGATGCTACCCGATAGGGATATTGATTTTTGCATCGATTTGGCTCCCGGCACTCAGCCCATTTCTATTCCACCATATCGCATGGCCCCACCAGAGTTGAAAGAGCAGTTGCAAGACTTGCTTGAGAAGGGTTTCATTAGACCCAGCGTATCGCCTTGGGGTGCACCGGTTCTGTTTGTAAAGGAAAAGGATGGCTCGATGAGAATGTGCATTGATTACTGGCTATTGAACAAGGTTACAATTAAGAATAAGTATCCACTACCGAGGATTGATGATTTGTTCGATCAGCTTCAGGGTGCCAAGGTATTTTCAAAGGTTGACTTAAGATCTAGCTACCATCAGTTGAGGATTAGGGCATCTGATGTCCCTAAGATAGCATTCCGCACTCGGTACGAGCATTATGAGTTCTTGGTTATGTCATTTGGGTTGACCAACGCCCCAGCAACCTTTATAGATTTGATGAACCGAGTGTTTAGGCCTTATTTGGACTCGTTCGTGATAGTCTTCATTGATGATATTTTGTTATATTCCCGCAGCCGGGAGGAGCACGAGCAGCATCTTAGAGTAGTTCTTTAGACCTTGAGAGATAGTCAGTTATATGCTAAGTTCTCTAAGTGCGAGTTCTAGTTGAGCTCAGTTACATTTCTGGGTCATATTGTATCAGCAGAGGGTATTCAGGTTGATCCGAAGAAGATAGAGGCAGTCAAGAACTGGCCTCGACCAACTTCAACTACAGAGATTCGGAGTTTCTTGGGGTTAGTAGGTTACTACCGTCGGTTCGTGGTGGGGTTTTCATCCGTTGCAGCCTCGATGACCAGGTTGACCCAGAAGGGTGCCCAGTTCAGATGGTCAGACGAGTGTGAGACGAGCTTCCAGAAGCTCAAGACAACTCTGACTACGACACCGGTATTGGTTTTGCCCACAAGTTCAGGGCCTTATACAGTCTATTGTGATGCATCTCGTATTGGACTTGGTGCAGTGTTGATGCAGGATGACAAGGTCATTGCCTATGCTTCGAGGCAGTTGAAGGTTCATGAGAAGAACTATCCAGTGCACGATTTGGAGTTGGCAGCCATTGTTCACGCATTGAAGATTTGGAGGCACTATCTGTATAATGTGGTGTGTGAGGTGTTCATGGATCATAAGAGTCTTCAGTATATGTTCAAGAAAAAGGAGTTGAATTTGAGGCATAGGAGGTGGTTGGAGTTGTTGAAAGATTATGACATCACTATCCTATATCACCCGGTAAAGGCCAATATGGTGGCCGATGCCTTGAGTGGGAAGTCAGCCAGTATGGGCAGTCTTGCTTATATTTTGGTCGGTGAGAGACCGCTTGCTTTGGACGTTCAGGTTTTGTCCAATCAATTTGCGAGGTTGGATATTTCTGAGCCTAGCCGAGTGTTAGCTTGCACGGTCGCTCGTTCTTCATTGTTGGAGCGTATCCGTGATCGGCAGTTTGATGATCCCATTTGTGTGTTCTGAGAGACACAGTGCAGCATAGAGGTGCCAAGAAGGTGACCTTAGATGATGATGGTGTTTTGAGATTGCAGGGGCGAGTTTGTGTGCCCAATGTTGGATGGGATTCGAGAGTTGATCTTAGCGGAGGCCCATAGTTCCTGGTATTCTATTCACCCGAGCGCCGCGAAGATGTATCAGGATTCGATGCACCACTATTAGTGGCATAAAATGAAGAAAGATATAGTTGCACATGTGGCTCGATGTTTGAATTGTCAGCAGGTTAAGTATGAGCATCAGAGGTCTGGTGGTTTATTTCAGAGGATTGAGCTTCCCGAGTGGAAGTGGGAGCGGATCACTATGGACTTCATTATTGGGCTCCCGCAGACTTGGAAGAAGTTAGACGCAGTTTGGGTCATTGTTGATAGGCTGACCAAGTCATCGCATTTCATTCCTATGGCAGTCTCCTATTCATCCGAGAGGTTAGCTAATATCTATATCCGGGAGATTGTTCGCCTTCATGGTGTGTCGGTATCTATCATCTCGGATCAAGGTACGCAGTTTACCTCGTGTTTCTGGAAAGCAGTCCAACGAGAGTTAGGCACCCAGGTTGAGTTGAGTATATCATTTCATCCTCAGACGGACGGGCAGTCCGAGCGGACTATTCAGATATTGGAGGATATGCTCCGAGCTTGTGTCATTGACTTTGGAGGTTCGTGGGATCAGTTCTTGCCTTTAGCAGAGTTTGCCTACAACAACAACTACCAGTCGAGTATCCAGATGGCTCCTTATGAGGCTTTGTATGGTAGGCGATGTCGATCTCCGGTTGGATGGTTTGAGCCGGGAGAGGCTCGGTTGTTGGGTACAGATTTGGTTCAGGAGGCTTTGGACAAGGTCAGGATCATTCAGGATAGACTTCGTATAGCTCAGTCCAGGCAAAAGAGCTATGCAGATCGAAAGGTTCGAGATGTGGCTTTCATGGTTGGTGAGCGGGTATTGCTCCGAGTGTCGCCTGTGAAGGGCGTGATGAGATTTGGGAAGAGGGACAAGCTTAGCCCTAGGTTCATTGGTCCATTTGAGATTCTTGATCGAGTGGGAGAGGTGGCTTATAGACTTGCATTGCCACCGAGCTTATCAGCCGTACATCCAGTGTTTCATGTGTCCATGCTTCGAAAATATCACGGCGATCCATCCCACGTGTTAGATTTCAGCACTGTCCAGTTGGACAAGGACTTATCTTATGAGGAAGAGCCGGTAGCTATTCTAGACCGGCAGGTTTGCCAGTTGAGGTCGAATAGTTTTCCTTCGGTTCGTGTTCAGTGGAGAGGTCAGCCTCCTGAGGCATCGACCTGGGAGTCCGAGTCCGATATGCGGGATCGTTACCCTCACCTTTTCCCCGACTCAGGTACTTCCTTCTTATGTCCGTTCGAGGACGAACAGTTGTTTTAGAGATGGAGAATGTGACGACCCAAAGGGTCATCACCGGTTTTCTCCCTTTTCCCGTGCTTCCGAGGCCCTGAAAATCTCACTTTTAGTTGCCTCAATTTGCGTGCGCAGTCCGCGCACGTAGCCGGAAAAGCTTATGTGTTAAATTATGTGAAATTTTATAAATTGTGGCTTTAAAATGGTTAAAGTTAACTTTGGTCAACATTTTAGGTAAACGGACCTGGACCCATAATTTGATGGTCTCGGAGGGTCCGTAGAAAAATATGGGACTCGGGCGCATGCTCGGAATCGAAATCCGAGGTCCCGAGCCCGAGAAATGAATTTTTAAAAGAAATTGTTTTTCTGAAATTTATTTGGAAATTTGAAATAAAAATTAATTAGAAAGCATTGGTATCGGGCCCGTATTTTGGTTCCGGCGCCCAGTACAGGTCTTATATGTGGTTTAAGCACGTTCTGTGAAATTTGGTTGAAATCGGACGTCGTTTGACGTGTTTCGGACTTAAAACTCTAAGTTTGAAAGTTTATGAAGTTTGATGAAAAAGTGATGATTTTGAGGTTTGATTCCTCGTTTATGATATTATTTTGGCGATTTAATCGCATGGTTAAGTTCGTAGGATGTTGTTGAGTTAGTGTGAGTGTTTGGTTAGGAGCCCCAAGGGCTCGGAAGTGTTTCGGAGTGGTTTTGGCCTTAGAAAAGTTGCAGAAGTTCAGTTCTTGTATTCTGGTATCTAGTTCTATGCGATCGCATAGGTAGCATTGCGATCGCATAGAGTAATCCTTCAGGTGCCCCACATTTGTTCTATGCGATCGCATAGATTCATCCGCGATCGCATAGCTTAGCCAGATCCTTCAATGCGAACACAACCTTTATTCCGCATTCGCATTTCATTAAATCCAAACCTGGAATGCACAACCTTTTCTTCTATGCGTTCATAGCAGCCCTTCCGCGATCGCAATGACCAGCTTCCCCTTACCCTATGCGATCGCATTACCTTCTTCGCGATCGCATAGGGAATTTTTGCCCAGTGATTTTAAATACCCAAAACAGAACAGTGACGAGATTTAGTCCATATTTCACACGAGTTCTTCTTCTCCACAGCTCTTGAGCGAATTTTTGAGCACTTCTTCACCAAAGCTTCTTGGGTAAGTAAATTCCCACTCATTTCCTTCATCTTCCTTCATTAATTAGTGAGTTTCTAAACCTAAATCATGAAATCAAGTAGAAATTAGGGGTTTTGGGTAGAGTTAGGGCTTTTCGATTTTCTTTGATTTAGACCTCGTTTTGGGGTCGAATTTGAAAACAGATTGTATGTCCGGGCTCGTGGGGGAATGGGTAACATGGAATTGGTTCGAACCTCATGTTTTGACCAAGTGGGCCCGGGGTCAATTTATGGAATTTTGGGAAGAAAGCTTAGAAATCTATGTTTAGACATTAGGTTTGATTTGTTTAGCTTATATTGGTACTATAAAGTCGTTATTTCATAGATTTGATTGAGTTGGAGCCGAATTCGAGAGGGAAAGCGGTCGTTTGTGGATTAATTTAGCCGTGGAAGTTGAGGTAAGTGTTCGGTCTAACTCTAGCTTGAGGGATTAGGAGTTGAGTCTTACTTACTACTTGCAAGTAAGTAGTAAGTAATTGCTAAATACTTATAGGCATGGTGACGAGTATCTATACGTTGGGGGTCGAGCATGACCGTGAGTCCTAAATTGCTAAATTGTTGTATTCTTAAGTAATGCTTATGAGAACTTGGTTGAAGATCTTTGAAGTTGAGCAAGTAAATGTTATGATTGAGCATTTGTATTAATTGTGTTAAATAGAAATTGAGTAAATTGGTTATAACTGGATCTCCCTTGCCGGGATAGTTGATTTGGCATCTTGTTCCCTTCCCGGGAAACTTATTATGTTATCTTGCTCCCTTGTCGGGATTATCCTGTGATATTGTGTTGGACTGAAATGGGAGCGGGTGGTACGCCTACCACAAGATATGATGAAATGGGAGCGGGTGGTACGCCTACCACGAGATGTGATGAAATGGGAGCGGGTGGTACGCCTACCACAAGATATGATGAAATGGGATCGGGTTGGATGCCTGCAACAAGAGAAAACTGAGACAAGTGAAAGTGGTTGTTTTTCCCTTATTATATGGTAGAAGTGAGCAAATGTAGTTTTCCCTTATTAATTCTAATATTCTGTTTTATCTGCTATCCCCGTACACAAGCTCCCCCTCCCAGCTTTAGTTGTTTAATTTTCCGTTGTTTTCCATTGTACTTGCATATACATACATATATATATATATATATATATATATATATATATATCTGCACAGGTTTATCTAGAGTCTGGGTCTAGCCTCCACTACTTCGCCGGGGTTAGGCCAGGCACTTACCAACACATGGGGTCGGTTGTGCTGATGCTACACTCACTCTTTTGCACATATCACGGAGTTGGAGCAGCCTTTGGACAGCAGTAGTAGATCGGGAGCAGCCCTTCAGTCTAGAGACACCGAGGTAGCCTTGCTGACGTCCGCAGGCCCGGAGTCTCTCTCTCTTTATTCAGTTTGTTATCTTTTGTACCGAAACAAACAGTTTAAAATTTTCTTTTAGACGATTGTATTTAGTAATCTTAGAAGTTCGTGAGCATTGTGACACCAATCTTGGGTAGAGGATTTTGTTAAACTTTCCCGCAATTCTATTCAGTTTTTATATTATACTTGGGGAATCGAGGAATGCCGACAGTCACCATGAAGTAAGTAATTGTAGGGACATTGAGATCGATGAAGTCATGGAGGCAATGCGTAAGATGAGAAGGGGCAGAGCTACCGGGCCAGACGAAATTCCGGTTGAACTGTGGAGGTGTGTGGGTAGAGCAGGCTTGGAATGGCTTACTGCATTGTTTAGTGTTATATTCAAGACTAATAGAATGCCTGAAGAGTGGAGGTGGAGTACAATGGTCCCGTTGTATAAGAACAAAGGTGATGTCCAGAGCTGTAACAACTATAGGGGCATCAAATTACTAAGTCATACCATGAAAGTTTGGGAGAGAGTGGTAGAAATGAGAGTGCGAAGGACGGTGTCTATTTCAGACAACCAGTTCGGGTTCATGCCGGGGCGATCTACCACAGAAGCTATCCACCTTATTAGGAGGATGGTGGAACAGTACAGGGATAGGAAGAAGGATCTCCACATGGTGTTTATTGATCTGGAGAAAGCGTACGATAGGGTTCCTAGGGAGGTCTTATGGAGCTGCTTAGAGGATAAAGGGGTCCCGGTTGACTATATTAGGGTGATTAAAGACATGTATGCTGGAGCTAAGACTCGGGTTAGGACAGTAGGAGGCGACTCTGAACACTTTCCAGTTATTACGGGGTTGCACCAAGGGTCTGCGCTCAGCCCATTCCTATTTGCCCTGGTGATGGATGCACTGACTCATCATATTCAAGGGGAGGTGCCATGGTGCATGCTATTTGCTGATGACATTATTCTAATTGACGAGACACGAGGCGGCGTCAACGAGAGGCTAGAGATTTGGAGACATGCTCTTGAGTCTAAAGGTTTCAAGTTGAGCAGGACGAAGACGGAATACCTCGAGTGCAAATTTGGAGTTGAGCCGACGGAAGCGGGAGTTGAAGTGAGGCTTGACTCTCAAGTCATTCCCAAGAGGGGTAGTTTCAAGTACCTTGGATCGGTTATTCAGGGGATCGGGGAGATTGACGAGGATGTCACACACCGTATAGGGGTGGGGTGGATGAAGTGGAGGTTAGCGTCGGGAGTCTTGTGTGACAAGAAAGTGCCACCGTTACTAAAAGGTAAGTTTTATAGAGCAGTGGTTAGGCCTGCCATGTTATATGGAACTGAATGTTGGCCGGTAAAGAACTCACACATCCAGAAGATGAAAGTAGCAGAGATGAGGATGTTGAGGTGGATGTGCGGGCATACAAGGATGGATAAGATTAGGAATGAAGATATTCGAGAGAAGGTGGGCGTGGCCCCCATGGAGGACAAGATGCGGGAAGTAAGACTCAGATGGTTCGGGCACATTCAGAGGAGGAGCACTGATGCACCGGTGAGGAGGTGTGAGCGACTGGCTGTAGTGGGCACGCGGAGAGGTAGAGGGCGACCTAAGAAGTATTGGGGAGAGGTGATCAGACAGGACATGGCGCGACTTAGGATTACTGAGGACATGGCCCTTGACAGGGAATTATGGAGGTCGAGCATTAAGGTTGTAGGTTAGGGGAAAGTTGTGAATATTTCTACAGCACAATAGAATGAGACTAGCCAGTTAGGAGTTAGACTAAGAATGTCATTAGTCGTCTATTGAGGTAGGGCTTTACCTGCTAGTTTTACTATACCAGCCATATATTTCGTATTTTGTATTTCATACTCTGTATTTAATATCTCTTATATTGCTGTTATTTTATTATGCATTTTTATGGTACTAATATATCGGCTCCTGTTGCTTTTTTGAGCCGAGGGTCTCCTGGAAACATCCTCTCTACCCTTCGGGGTAGGGGTAAGGTCTGCGTACATATTACCCTTCCCAGACCCCACCTGTGGGATTATACTGGGTCGTTGTTGTTGTTGTTGTTGTAGCAAAGCAGAGGTTAGCTGGGCAAACTACAAACAAAAGTTAAGTGGCTTGGGATTGTGAGGCTGTCACGATATTTTCCATGTGAATTAGAGCAGATGGTAATGCATGTAAATATATTTAAGTAACGCAAATGTAAATATCTTTTGCTATCTTCTTAACTTGCTCCAACCATTAAATACATAGAGTTCCAATTACCATAGTTGTTGTTAAATAAACCATGAAAATCAAAAGAAAAACGCAGCGAAAATCTGCACACAAAAAAATAGTCAGAAAGGCCACCTAAACCCCTTAAAATGCAGATCTAAAGCCACCATAGTTGCTGGAAACCAGCCATGAATCATCTATAAACCTCCATTAAAATCACACTTAAACTCCATCGATCCAGCACGACAACCTACAAATTTGCTTCTTAGCAACTGCAACACTTAGTTGTTTAACATAATATGCAGCAACTTTCTAAAGATTTTGTCAAATCAACCATGAAAACAAACAAAAAAAATGCAGCGAAAATCTCCACGCAAAAAAAGTCCGAAAGGTCACCTGAACCCCTTAAAAATGCAGCTCTAAAGCCACCATAGTTGCTGCAGACTAGCCATGAATCACCTCTGAACCTCCATTAAAACCACCCTTAAACTCCATCGACCCACCACGACAATCATTAAAGAATAGCCATGTAAATAATCACTTGAAACTGCATAAAAGCAGTTCACACGACACCAAAAACTCATTTGTTAAATCCAAAAAAACCAACCAATAGATTTGCTTCTTAGCAACTGCAACACTTAGCTATGTAACAGAATATGCAGCAAATTTCTTATGAGCTAACGACTATCGAATGTGTATCGTACAAATATTGAAAGGCTGAATTGAAATCTTGAGTTCACCAACAAATATATTCAACATTCGAATAGTTCAAATAACTAACATGTTCAGGAAAAAAAATAACTAAAGAGAAAACTAATAAATGATTGTCGACTATCAGTATTTCTATCCAAAACCTACTTAGATAAGGAAAAATAAAATTTAAAGGTAAAGTCTTTCCAGTACATCCAATTATGGATTCTTTTCTTTTTTTATCACTTTTCGAACCTTGTTGCTAGAAAGTTGATAATTAAGGTCGTCATCTGCTATTACTCCTAATGCCTTATTAGAGGATCTAGTTCTCTTGTCATACGTCTTCAAAGGAGATACTTTTGCATTCCAATCATCACCATCTTCTACCATAGATGATCCACTTTCTGATATGCTTTTTTTGATGGGAGTTTGTGAAGTAGATGTAATTTGACTTTCGGCCATAAAATCCTACAAAAATAGAAAAAGTGTAGAAGCAGTTGGAAAGCGGTAATGGTCTTGACTGTATAATTTTTACTATTTCTTAAAAACTAAAAACTAGTAAACACTATTAATTTTTGGATGATTACCCCAAATAGCTTCTCTCCACCCGAACTTTGTCCCTCAAGAATCTCTGAATCATGTTACAATGAAAAATATCATAAAATAAACATTAATTTATGAAGGTAACATACTGATAGACAACTTAATTTAGTTTTCGTTAATGTATTTGGAATTTGCTAAGAAGATATTTTATACTAAATGTGTCTTGGAATGAAGAGTGGCAGTATTCATTTAGGAGGTCGCAATCATCAGTTATCTTCACAACAGTATAGACTTGATCTTGTTTCTCAATATTGGATGGCTTCACAATAACCTTAAACATGAATCTTTTATAAAGAATATCACCCAGTTCACTTAGATAAGAATGGTCGTCATCCACAATAGAAGCCTACACCAAATTTTATAGGTTAGAAAAGTTATAATTCACAACTAAATTAAGTTGATTAGTATACCTCAACTAATTCTTGCTTCAATTCTTTTGCGGACTTTCCTATAATCTGCATAGCTTCGCGATTCCAAAGCAATAATGAGATAAAAGCGGTTCCATCAATAACACAAACTTGAAGTCGATACCTGCAAGTTCAATTTTTTTTAATGTTGTGCATTTCCTTTTTATATATTTTAAAATCATATGATATGAAAATTACCTGTGACCAACAGAACATTGTTCTTCATTGCATATTCTTACAAAAAAATTTGTTCCCAATTTTTTCAACCTTTTTGGTGCACTTGTTGCATGCCAAGTATGACCATCCTCATTGTAGTTCTAAATTCACCACTTTTGCAGCAATCCAGTAGGTACATTCCTATTTAAAAACAAAAATATTGTTCTAAGTTAAACTGGAAAAACATAAAGTAAATATAACTTGAATACTAAATTTAACTCACTTCTGTACACTGAACTAAATTCGTAATAGTTTTAAATGATACAATTCCTTTGGCTAACTCATCTCTCACAGAATAACTTTGTTGAGAGCTTGTTTGAGTAATCTGCTCACAGTTAGCTTGACATGTTGCAACTAATCTACATAGGCGCAACGTGGTAAAAGTGATATATCTTAGTAACATTATGTAAGTAGATAGGGAAAACGAAATTACACCCTTTACAAACCTAGATTTAAACTCAACATACTGCGGCAGAGTAAAATTAATCCAAAGTTTTGTAGAGTACTAACAACTACGCACTGAGTAGTTACCTGTAGATAAGATAAATCAAAAATTATAAATTATAATATTTTTTGATACTAAGTTTTAAATATAGGAATAAAGTTGGTAAACCTCAGAATTTTTGAGGTTTTATAAATTATAAAACAACAATCAAAGGTTCGTCTATAGCTCCATTCAAGTGAGGCTGAATTTGATCCACAAGTTCACTTCATAAGGTTGCCGTAATCTTGTTCTTCCTATAAGTTTCACAGTAATCGTTAATTAACAAAATAATATGAACAATTAATCTATAAAAGTATAGTTTGTATTAGTGAATAACTTACTAATCATCTTCGAGTGTTACATTGAGAAATACACTATTGTTATCTCCTTGTTTATGGGTCTTAACATCTTCATACGTCACAACCTGACCAATAACATCTACAAATATAAAAGTTAGTTAGACAATTTTGTAAAATGTGGTAATAATGGAAGAGAAGAATTACCGATAAGTTCTGCCTCATCGACATCATTCTGATTTGTTAGCTGATCAAAACGACGAAAGTTAAAGATGTACATAGGAAATGAAGAATCAATTATTTCCTCAACTGTTGTCCTTTGTGTAAATGTCAGCCTCAAATTGTGTGTCGTATTCTTTAAATTCAAGTTGTTTGGTCCGACAACAAAGTAGTTCATGCAATATAAGCCGAGTTCCTGTATCTTGGTCCGAAAAAACTTAATTACATACTTCCCAATCGAGGCATGGATATGATCACCCTAAAAAAATAGTTTCATTATTAGGATGTATCATATTGCTAATAAATTGCATATATGTAGAAATAGAAACATAAATCGCACATAATCGTTTCATATGTGAGTCAAGTTTCGTTATGTATGTCCTAACCATCTTAATAACAAACTTGCGGATATTATTTTAAACTATTGCTGTGTTATTTTAGAAATGTCAAATGTCCCAGAATAGAAGATGTTGCACAAAAAATTAGGCAGAGGGCGCTATATTATTTGTCTATGATCAATATCCTTAATAATATCATTTTCCCCTGCAAAGTATAAACTGCTAGTTGGTATATATTGTAATAGAAGAGAAAATCTTCGTCCAAGATTTGGTGAAGTTAGCCAGTGAAATAGAAGATGCTGAAGAGGAAACAACAGAAGAGGAAAAAGCTCAAAAGTAAAACCAATACAACAGTAATAGAGTACTGTTGTGAATATAATGTTAACACAAATAGAGTACTGAGTTACATATAATTTTTCACAATTACTACTTTGTGTTGTGAAAAAATTATACATAAAACCAGAAAAGAAGAAAAACTTTAGAACTATAAGAAGTTGAATATGTTACCTTTGCATCTTGTAAAATCAACTCAATCGAATATGTTTTTTCAGGAATGAAACGATCCGCCATTTCCCGCATTCGAATGACTCTAACTTTGAGATTCCATTGCATCGAGTTGCTTGAAATTTGGCTGATTTCATAAAGTGTTGTAGCCATATTTGCAAACTTCTGTATTTTGAGCAGAGGAAAAAAGGGAGTAGAGAATAGAAAAGAAAATAGAAGAGGGAGCAGACATTTGAGACATTATTAGATAGTTTCTAAGTTATGGAGTAAGAAACGTGGGAGTCCAAAAATTTGAATAGATGATCGTAGATGAAGAATCATGAGAGTCCAAAAAACATGGGACTGAGATAGCTACACAAACGTGGACTCTTAGGGAAATAACTGAAACATATCAATGCTTTGTATTGGTACAAATTAACGTGGGATCTTAAGGGAATTAACTGAAACATATTTTTGTTTAAAAGCTGCAAATTATTAAATTTTTTTTTGTAATTCTTTTGAATATCCAAGCTTATTGGAGTGTTGTCTTAAACATTAACACGTGTTGATCTGCCGGATTGACACTTGGAGCAGTATTATTGTTTTGCCTCTCCTTTTCTATATTAAGAGATACTTCATAGTATTACAGTTAGGAGTCCGAAAATTAAATGCCAACCTTTTGGACTCAAAATACGTTTTTACTGTGTCAAAAAAAAGATACTCTACAATATATAATGTAGTATAATACCGCGATATAGTTTAACGGTGTTTCTGCCGTTAAAGTGTAGCGCGGTATAATATCGCGTTATATATAGCGCGGTATTATAATGCGCTATACCTGTTTGTGGGCCCACCAATTAGTCTCCTGCATTTAACTGACATAACTGTAATTCAAATATATGTAGCGCGATATAATACCGCGCTATACATGTTTGTGGGCCCACCAATAACTCTCTTGCAGTTAACTGACTTAAAAATAATTTAAATGTGTATAGCACGGTATAATATCGCGCTATACATCAAAAAATTCAGCCCCCAGGCTTGGCATTGCCTTATTTAAAGGCGTTAGAATTTTATGAAAATCCATTCAAAAAATATTCTAACTTCCGTTCAAACTTTTCTTCTTGTTATCAAGCATTTTTTTATAATATCTGAAGAGCTAAAAATAAGGGTTTCATTATATTTGGGGGGAGGGGGTGAGGTTGTAATGGAGAATAACTCTGTGAGGTATAGTTCATCTCCATAGTGTCATGTTAAATTGCCGTTTACAATGGAGTACGATAAATTGGTATCGTTGTTACGTAAAAAAATGAGTGTGAGAAACGTTCGGTGAACCTTAAAGTAACCTGTAGATTTCCGTATTCTGTGACTCCGCGGGGGTTTGCTTATTATTCCGAGTTTAACATCGAAGATGATGAAACTCTTAGAAATTTTTTGCGGATTCCGAATGAATACATGAAATTTATTGTGATAAAATTGTTGGAAATGTACGTCAAGGCTGAAGACGTTGGCAATAATGAGATTGCGCAAAACAGGGATAACCCCCATTCTTCGGGTGGTTAATCTGGAGCAATTTTAGCCTAACAGTTTCCGGCTGAAAGAGTTTGGCTGGATCTTAACTTATCTCCGCGGGCGAACGAGGAGCGGGGAAATAATTTCTCTCCTACTTTACATAATCTACAAGACGACCGGTAAACTTCAATTTTCTTTTTTGTTGAATTGAATTTGTATTAACACTCATATTTTCCACATGGGGTACCGTCCGGATATGAATTTTACAAGTTATGACCGCACGCCCAGTTGGAATATGCGTAGTTCTGGTGTGTTGGATCACGGTGGTCCATCCGAGAGTCATTACCAACAGAAAATATCCATCATGGAGTATCAACATAATACGACTTGTAAGTGAAGTGATATAGCTATATGTAAAGTATTTTTCAATTTGAGTAGCTTATCATTTTGTTCTTTTTGTGCAGTGAAAATGATCAACTTAATGCTCCTGACCTCACTCAGTTGCCCATAGACGACACATTTACTCATGATTTGGCAGATGCGTAGAGTCAGGAAGATAATAATGATTATGACAACAATGCCGATGAGTTTGGAGATGACACACCCTTCCTTGACGAGGGTGATGATGGGGAGGAAGTGAATGTAAAACCTAAGTTGATGAGGGAGTATGCTCTTCCACCTCCCGTTAGACCAAGAGTGTACGAGTCCCACATGTTGTTTCATGAGCGGAATATTCCCTACCTTGATAATTTTCCAAGTATGCCGGATGTGGAGGCCCTCACAAGGGATGTTGATGAATTTTGGTTAGCAATGTGGGATGAGTCTAGACCAACGGTGCTGGCAAAGGGCATGTATTTTCCTGATAAAGCTCGCTTAACCAGGGTTGTAAAAATATACAACGTAAGAGAGTGTCGTGAGATGACGGTAAGGGAGTCAACTATGGAGGTATGCAAGGGTGTATGTCGTAGACAGTTTATGGGTTGTAGCTGGATGTTGCGTGCGATCAAAAGGAAACAGGGTTGTGGAAAGTGGGTAAATATATTGGCACTCACAGATGTGAAATAGGCACATTCAATCAGAATCACTTCAACTTGGATGTAGACTTTATTTCTCTCGTCTTGATTCCACACTTGGAAGTGTCCGTTAGGTACAAGATCAAAGAGTGTATTACATCCGTCCACTAGGAATATGGGTGTACTATAACCAAAAGAAAAGTATATTTCGGGCACAAACGTGCATTTGAAATTATTTATGGTGACTGAGATAAGTCATTTTCATCTCTACCCAGGTACATGGCCGCACTGAAACACTTTAATCATGTGACTGTTGTTGAATGGAGGCATAAGCGGAGTCTGGGAATACCAAAATATATTTTCAACTACATGTTCTGGTCATTTAAACCAGCAATTAATGGTTTTGTACATTGTCGTTCAGTAATTTCCATAGACGGTACCCATGTCTATGGAAAGTATGATATTAAGCTTTTGATCGCAGTTGCAGTAGATGCCAACAGACAAATATTTCTACTAGTTTTTGTCATCTGTGCCAATGAAAGCCAAGAGACATGGACGCTATTTTTGAACCACTTGAAGCAGCACGTTGTCAAACAACGTTCAGGTATCTGTCTAATATCTGATCATCATGGTGGTATATTAAGTTCTGTAGAGCGTTTGCCTGAATGGCAGGAACCTTATGCATACCACTGTTACTGTGTGAGGCACCTGAAGGCAAATTTCCAGAAAAAATATCCAGACAAGGCCTTGCATGATTTAATGCGGATGGACGCATCTGAGCACCAGCAGTGCAAATTCACGAGGCACATGAAAGCGATCTGGCAGTTAGACGAAAAAGCCTATAATTGACTGATGCGACATGAGCTTCACAAATGGACATTGCATGCTGATGGTGGCAGACGATGGAGAGCCCTTACTACAAATGTGTCGCAGTCATTCAATGGCTTATTGAAGTCTGAACGTGGATTGCCTATCACTGCTATGGTCCGGATGACATTCAAACAGACTGCGGAGAGGTTTGTTGAAAGGCATAGAGTTGCATCAGAATTGATGGACAGGGGTGTTCAATTTATGCCAATGCCGATAAGAAGATTTGATAAATATAGGAGGCAATAACATTGGCATTCATATTTACAGTATGATCACGACTGGGGTGTTTTTGAAGTTCGCACCACTATCCGCGGACACCGGGGGAATAATTTACAAACCGTGAATGAAGCCAGCCAGTGGCGTACGCAGAATTTTTATAAGCGGTGTCACTATTTAACAGAGTGAACAATTGAATAAATTATTGTAATATAATATATCATATTATAAAAAGACAACTTAAATTATATTAACGAAACACAATTCAAGCACGTTACTACAATTCTCCTCGATGAGTTTTCATGTTTTGAAATGTATCCATAATAGCCTCATTAGAAATATTACTAAATACTTCTTTTTCTATATAAGGCACCAAACAACCATTTAAAATCTCATCATCCATTTGATTACGCAAGTCAGTCTTAATCAACTTCATTGCTGAGAAAGCTCTTTCAACCGTAGCCGTAGCAACTACCAAAAGTAAAGCAAATTTCACTAGCCGAAACACACGAGGATAAGTCCCATGCTTCTTTGTTTCTACTAGTTTCTTAGAAAGATCACCAAGTCCCTTAAGATCGAAAAACCTTTTATCATGATCTTTGACATCAGCAATGTAATTCTCAAGTTGAAAATGAAGGTCAACTATAGAATATTTATCAAAATCATCAGGATATAGCTTCGCTAATCTCAATATCTTTTCAATGTCAAAACTTGAAAAAGAATTAACTGGGTTCAAGAAAGCAACTCCAAGAAGCAATTCAGTTGTCACCTCATCAAAGCGGTTATTTAGTTCTTGAAATTTCCAATCAATAGTTTCACAGAATACTACAACATGGTAGTGATGAAAAAAATTATACTCTGAAACTCTACGACGTGATCTTCCAAGGATAACATAAGGTTCATCAAAGTTAGATATCATATGTCGTATTTGATACAAAACTTAGATACCTCATCAATAAGTGAAGCCCAACATTTCTCTCTTAGAAGCTACAATCGATATTTTGCTACTCTAACAAGTATCATAGCATTTGCAATATCTTCCTTCTTTTTTTGAAAGGCAACATTAAGCTCATTTGTGATTGCTAAAATAGTGCGCATAAAATGCAACATGAAGACAATCTCAAATGTTAAACATGCTTTAAGGTATCCCTTTGCCTTACACTTTTCTTCAAAACGTGCATTAATAGCAATTGCATCAAGTATATCAATGATAGGGCCAAACATAAGAATAAAATTGTTAAAGGATTTGATGTGAGAATCCCATCGAGTATCACCAGCTCTAGCAAGACCTAATTCTTGATTTAAGCCCCTACCAGTTTCAAGCTCACCTTTACGTAATGCTTCTTCAATTTCTTCCGCTTGAGATTCGCGAAGTTCATCTCTACGCTTGAAAGAAGATTCCACCATATTTAAGATATCGAAAACAACCAACAAAAGTTCTTGCACTTCATCACATCTTTTAGACACTGCAACAAGAGTTAGTTGAAGCTGATGAGAAAAACAATGAATAGAATGGGCACCTTTACTTTCTTTTTGCATCAAGATTTTAAGCCCATTTATATCACCTTGCATATTGCTTACTCCATCATAACATTATCCCCGTATGGAAGATGGACTTAAAGAATGTTGAGCAAATAAACCAATAATTCCATTCTTTAGAGACAAAACAGTAGTTTCACGAACATGAACAATACCGATAAATCACTCCATCACACTTCCCCTTCTATCAACATACCTCAAAACAATAGCTATTTGCTCCTTACATGACACATCACGAGATTCATCAACTAATATGAAAAAGTGATTATTATTTAAATCCTCAATGATACATTTAACTGTTTCCATCTTACATGCAGTAATAATATCCTTTTGAATGTATGGAGAAGTCAATTGATTATTCTTTGGAGCTTTTTTAAATGCATCGACAACATGATCACACCTTTTAGTATACCATCTAAGAAGTTCAACATAGTTACCTTTATTGAGAGATGATTCATCTTCACGATGTCCCCAAAATAATAATCCTTGGTGTAAAAGATATCTTATCACATCAACTGCAGCCTCTAAACGAATCCGATATTCTAGCTTTTGTTGATCAGATTGTTTAGCAAGTACACTTTGAATGGATTATTTTTGTCTCAACAAATCATCACTTCTCTTTCTCGACTTATTATGAATACTATTTGGTCCACTAATATGCATATCAAATCTATCCTTCTTGTTCCAACTTGTAAATCCTACACTTGAAAATACATCTCCTTCCCCTTGTTTGATGCATTCATCTTGAAACAAATAACAATAGAAGCAAAAGGCTGCATCTTTTGTTACGCTATACTACAACCAATCATATTCAGAAAACCATTGAGGATTAAAGCGACACAATTTACCATAAAGATTTCTTTGAGGAAATTTGTGGTCTCGAGGTTGGAAAGCACCTCTTTGAAGATATGTTCTTTATATTGCATCACGGTCATTTGGATGATATTTTAAAATTGCTAATCTTTCCCAGGATCAACTTCTAAAGTGTCTAAATTAACTCTTTCACTTTGTTGATGTTGTTCCGACTCATTAGTTCTTTCTTCCAAGTTAGATACATCTTGAGATGTTGAACTTGAATTTTGAATTTTGGAAGTTGCAGTATAGTATCTCTTCATTGTAATTTAATCTAAATCAAAAATTCAAGTATCCACATTATTCTTAGATAAATCCTAAATAAGTTTATTATAACTAGAAAATAGACTGAAATAAACTAGGAGCAAATCAATACTACACACTCATATACTCTAACTTCAACATTTACATTCATATGAATCAGTCAAACTATGTTAACATGACCAGCACGACAATAACTTATAGTTAACGGTTTTATTAACTCCCAAAATCATTAAATACACCCAAAAAAAATTAATTATAAGCAAGTGAATTGCAGTGTCTAGAAAATCACTAAACTATGTCTAGAAAATTGCAGTGTCACTAAACTAGTTGATTTGCCTTTCTTTTTCTAGTACTTGAAAAAAGTTGCCCCCCAAACTATGTTTTCGTTTTAGTTCTATAATTCATAATTCTTTGTTGAATTAACTACAACTAGTTTTACTTTTGACATGTAATTAATTTCTTTCTAAATTGATCACATCAAATCCAATATATAAATGACAACAACTTTTTGTTTGATTATATTTTTGTAACGATGAACAAGCTTTGAATATTTGTTCAAAGATTACTACTACAATTTTGTAATACTCTTATTTGTTTTTCTAGATAACTTAAACACTTATTTTTGTTATCTAATAACTTGATCTATTACAGAAAACAGCAATCACTATTCATCGAGCTAAGCAAGTGATGAATAGTAGATTGATCAGCACGATAATAACTTATAATTAACAATTTCATTAACTCCCAAGATCATTAAATACACCAAAAAAATTAATAATAAATTCAAATTATAAAATAGATTCACAGTTCTAGTCATAAAGAAATAAAAAAAGTAAAAATACAAGTACTTAATAAAAAATTATCATCTAAAGAGACAAAGAATTAGTACTAACCTGATGTAATTTAGCTTCTTTGGAGTTTGAAAATTTAAAAGTGGGCAGCAGTACTTTTTATGCTAATTGAGGGTAAAGAATCGTTTTTAAAGTGCGCAACAGTTCCTAATTCAGAAAGGTTTTTAATAAATTAGGGTCAAGTAGTTTTTATGCTAATTGAGGGAAAATAATTGTTTTTAAAGTGGGCAACAATTATGGGCTGTATTTCTGAAAGGTTTTTAACAAATTAGGGTCAAGTAGTTTTTAAATACAGCCTATAATTTTAGCAATAGGCCCCCGTAACTAGCAGCCACGTGTTCAAATTAAGTGAAACACGTAAAAAACTATTTTGTTGAGCCAAGGGAGTTCGATCCCTTGACGTCTCACAACAAATGGAAGTTATGAACCGTTGGACTAATCAGCTGTTTCAATGCAAGTGGCGTCACTTTTAACAATTTTATCTTACATATATATATATATAATAAAAAATTTCGATGAAGCGGTGTCCTGTGATATCGCTTGGGTCCATGTAAATCCGCCCCTGAAGCCAGTAGGTTGTGTTCATGTGGAAAATGGACCATCTACCAGATGCCGTGCGCACATGCCATGAAGTACTTTCAACAAGTTGGTTTAGGGGCAACCAACTATGTTGATAGGCAATACAATACTGCTGCATATGTAAACACATACAGTGGGCAGTTGCAGCCATTGGGTGCTGAGGATTATTGGCCACCAAAACCATTTAAAATGATGTGTAACAAGGACTATTTGCACAAGCTACAAGTGCAAAAGAGAACGTGTATACGGAACCAAATGGATGTTGGTGATACCGTTTATGCGCGTAAATGTGGCATATGCTCGCAAACAGGACACGACCGTCGTAAATGTCCTTATTACATCCCGTGATTTTAACAACATTGATACTGTTATATATGGTATATTTTGTATATATATTATATATATAATTTTATATAGTTATTAATATTATTACTTTCAATTATATACATACTATGAAAAAGTTTATGAGATTTTCTTTATTGTAAAGATAGAAATTATTTTCTCACAAGAAAAAAAGGTTATCTTTTACCATTTTAAGAATTAAGTGTACGAAATTTTTTACTCTTTATATGAGATTGAGAAAATTAGAAGTTGAGAAAATATATATATTTTTACATTGATGTTTTAATGAAATAATAGTGTATGTATTGATTTTATATGGTACTACATGACCATAATAGTAAAGTATATTATAGTATGATATATAACGTGTATTAAAAGTTAGTAGTATTTTAAGTAATTTGAAATAATTTCTAATTACATAGATAATTACCGGGTAACGGAACATTACCTAATAACCTAATAAGTTGGATAAAAATTAAAATTTCTCCCACCCCTACGTGGCAACAAGCCACATTCCAAGCAAGTGACTCTTAGTCATTTTTGATTAGGCGGCAACCTAATATGATTCATTACAAGTCTATGTCTAATATCTTCATTTCCTAACAACACTGCTTTTTATCATCTTATGATATAATTCAACTAGCTGCTCTCTTTTGTTTGAAACTATCAAACCGACACATTTCCATGTGGCTCTAGTACAATGATCTAGTCATGAATTTTCTCTTAGTTTTGGATCTAGACTAACCGAGTGTCAATTATGGGTTGGAGGAAGTACTATAAAGTTGTATATTTGTTTCAGAAATGAACATTTGTCGGGGGCACTGGCTTTATGATGAACAATTGAGTATTGTAATGTATAAGTTCAAATAATATGAGGTAAAGATGAGATTTGAACTCATAAGATGAAATTTCCTTTGTGAGATAGCCTACTTGGGATCGTCATATCTTTTTGACCCCATGAGTGCTTTTCACTTACTATTTGGAAGAATAAATGATGATTTTGATTCATTTTACAATCTGTCACCAATTTTGTGGATTTATATTTAGTCTGTCTTAGTTTGGGTATTCTGAACTGGTATTCGGTGGTAAAATTATGTACTTGAAATCCTGATTAGAGGAATGGTCAAGAGAATTGACTCAGGTATGTTATGGCTGCCCCTTCTTTCTTTTTGGCATGATCTATACGACACAAGCGAAACGAGCAAATGCACATGTCACAACCCAAATTCCACTAAGGGTCGTGATGGCGCTGGACACCGCTGTCAAGCAATCCAACCAAAATACTTACTTAAATTCTCGTTTTGATAATTTTAAAAACTATGATTTTCCTTCAATTTCACTAGTAAAAGATAATCATTTCAAATCGAATATGAATATTAAGAAATTAATACAAGATACCCCATATTCATCCCAGAACCCGGTGTCACAAGTGCATGAGCATTTACTAGGGAATGAAATAAAATACAGTAACTGTCCAAAATACAAGGTGGACAAAAATGAAAACCACTGTAAAATACTTTGAAGGGGACTCTGCTGGCTGCGGATCGTCTAGATAAATGCAGCTCACCTAAATCTCTGTATCAACCATGCCAATAAGCCACTAGCCACATATGAACCTGTGCAACAAAAATGCACAGCAAGTATAATATGAGTACGAAAACAACGTGTACCCAATGAGTATCCTGTCTAATCTCGAAGAAGTAGAGACGAGAGGTCGTCTTCGATACTTACTAGTGTTCCAACGATAATATAGTAAAAATATGAGGAGTTCAGGAAATTTTATAAAACAACAATTATAATTCATAAAGCCAGATAGCAGGTAAACAACTTCCCAAATAATAATGGATTTCCATAGATTTACTTTTCATTATCTTTACCAATTCATCTCTGACCAGGAAAGGCAAATGTCAATATTTATAAATCTCAAGCAGCAATACAAACATGCGCATATCATGCCGAGGTCGTACAACCCGATCCAACATAATTGTAAAATTGTCACGACCCCAAATATCCGGTCGTGATGGCGCCTATCATATTACTAGGCAAGCCAACCCAAAACCATTAACTACAATGAATCCCTTTTGTTAAAACCATTTTCTAACACAAGTTTAAATACCAAATTTTTATAATAAGTTTTTAAAACACAATTACATATCCGGAAGTCAAATAGACATGAAAAACTACACATCCCCAAATATCTGGTGTCACGAGTCTAAAGCCTCTAGTACATGTTTGAATAGCTACTACATCATAAGTCTAGAAAAATACGAAAAGATAATAAGATAGGGAGGAGAAAACAGAGGTGCGGACGCCATGCAACTATCTTGAAATGTCTGTAAAACACTGGATCAGCTGAAGACCCTCACTCGGCTGCTCGGGCACTGGATCTACACACATGGTGCAGGGAGTAATGTGAGTACGCCAACTCAGTAAGTAACTGAAGTAAATAAGGTCTGAAAGCAGTGACGAGCAGTTAAAAATCATATAACTGAATAAACAACAGATTAACAGGTCAACTTCGCACTTTAAAGCCAGTTTCGTCGTAAAATCATCAATTTCAGTTTAAACACTTGAAATCATATACTTAGCAATTTTTCCAACATGTGATTATTTTAAAGGAAGAGTGAAATTAGTATAAATATCATAACTGGGCCCCTCGGGCAAGGTATTACTCAGTATATGGCCTCTCGGGAAGCCTCTCAGTCACTCGTGACTCAACTCTCATCACTCAATACTTGCTCTCAGCACTCAGGCTCACTAATATCTCATAGTAATAGAAATCATAGTAACCGCGGCGGTGTGCAGCCCGATCCATAGTTTTTAGTCGACTACGCTCACTGGGGGTGTACAGACTCCGGAGGGGCTCCTACAACCCAAGCATCATATCTTTATGGCGCGCAGCCCGATCCAATAAATATATTGCTGCGGCGTGCAGCCCAATCCAGTATATATATTATTGCGGCGTGCAGCCCGATCCATATAAGTATCGTTGCGGCGTGCAGCCCAATCCATAATATACATACATATAATATCCTCACTATTAGGTTCTCAACCTCTCTCAGTATTAATCTCACAGCCTCTCGGGCACAACAATAGAAATTAGGGAATTTAGCCCAAACAGTCCTCACAATTAGAAGTGGAGTGATAAAACCAGTTTTAAACATTTAAACAGGTAAAACATGACTGAGGATATGCTTTCAACAAGTAAAGTGAGGAAAAACAATAAAACTTCCCCTAAGGGTCTCAACAGGTCGGCACAAGGCCCCAAACACGACTTACAACCCATCATATAGTATAAATAGCTAAAGTACGGAATATCATAAGGTTCCAAATCAAATACACGGCTTAATAGTCGCTACGACACAGACCAAGTCGCAATCCCTGCCGGTGCATGCCCACACGCTCGTCACCTAGCATGTGTGTCACCGCGTTTATCAAAACAAGTCAAATACTGGGGTTTGTACCCTCAGTTCCGGATTTACAATGGTTACTTACCTCAAACCGATAAAAATACTACTCTGCGACGCCTTTGCCCCTCGAATCGGCCTCCGCTCGCGTCGAATCTATCCAAAATCAGAATCACGGCATCAAAATATGCTAAGGGAACGAAGCCCAAGCGAAAACAATCAAATAATACCAAAAATCTCAAAATTGGAAAAACCCGACCCCTGGGCCCACGTCTCGAAATTTGATAAAAATTACATCAACGGAATCCTTATCTACCCATGAGTCTATACATATCAAGAACACTGAAATCGGAGTCAAAATGACCCCTCAAATCCTCATTTAAAGTCTCTTAATCTCAAGCCCTAATTCCTCAATTTTAGGCATAGATTCCATGATTTATTAGGTAGATTTCATAATAGAACGAGTTTTAAGTCCAAAATTCTTACCTCCAAACATTTCCCTTTGAATCCCTCTTCAATATCCTTCAAAAAGCTCCAAAACCAACTATGGAAGAAATAAACCCCATATTCGCGGACAAGACGACCTTTTAAACTTTCTGCCCAGGCCTGAAAATCCTTTTTCGCGAACGCGATCAACGGCTCGCGTTCGCGAAACACAATTTAACTTTGACCAAATTTAATATTATGCGATCGTGACCAGACCCTCGCGAACGCGATGCTTTACCCAGACGGACCTTCGCGAGCGTGTTCCTTCCATCGCGAACGCGATGAATTAACTCAATTGAAGCTCAACTGCTCTGTCCTTCTATGCGAACGCGACACCACAACTACGAACGCGATGCACAATCTCGTAGCCCTTCGCGAACGCATAGCCTGCCTCGCAAACACGAAGGCTAAATTTCCACCTTCCTCAGCTGACTCTTCGCGAACGCGAGGGTCCACTCACGAACGTGAAAAATAAAATACCTGCAACTGCTGAAGACCAAAATCTGCAACTTTCTTCAACTTCAAATGATCCGTTCAACCCTCCGAAACTCACCCGAGGCTCCCGGGACCTCAACCAAAACACCAGCATACCCAAAACCTCATTCAAACTTGTTCCAACCCTCGTAAATCCTAAAACATCATCAAAATACCAAAATTACATTAAATTCAAGCCTAAGAATTTTAAAAACTTCTAAATTCCGCTTTTGATCAAAAACCCGACCAAACCACTTCTGAATAACCTGAAATTTTTCACACACACCCCAAATGACACAACGGAACTACTGCAACTCTCGAAATTCCACTCTGACCCCTATATCAAAATCTCACCTATCAACTTGAAATCGCCAAAAATCCGATTTCGCCAATTCAAGCCTAAATCTACTCCGAACCTCCAAAACTCATTCTGATCACGCTCCTAAGTCCCAAATTACCTCCCCAAGCTAACCGAACCAACGGAACTCACATCTGAGCCCTCTAACACATAAGTTAATATCCGGTTGACTTTTCCAACTTAAGCATTCTTAAAAGAGACTAAATGTCTCAAACCTTACCAAAATCATTTCGGATTCGATCCGACCAACCCGATACCACGTGACACGGATAAACAAAGCATAAAGAAGCAGAAATAGGGGGAAATAGAGCGGTAACTCATGAGACGACTAGCCGGGTCGTCACATCCTCCCCAACTTAAACAAACGTTCGTCCTCAAACGAGTCAAGAAACATACCCGAAGCCTCAAACAGGTAAGGATATCTGCTCCGCATCTCCCGCTCGGTCTTCCAGGTAGCCTCCTCCACGGGCCGACCTCTCCACTGCACTTTCACTGAAGCTCTATCCTTTGATCTCAACTTTCGAACCTGTCGACCCAAAATAGCTATTGGCTCCACATCATAAGTCAAATCATCATCCAACTGAACTGTGCTAAAATCCAAAACATGAGACGGATCCCCAATATACTTCCGGAGCGTAGAAACATAAAATACTGGATGCACACTCGATAAGCTAGGTGGCAAAGCAAGTTCATAAGCCACATCCCCAATCCTCCGAAGCACCTCAAAAGGCCCAATGAACCGAGGACTCAACTTCCCTTTCTACCCGAATCTCATAACACCCTTCATGGGTGAAACCTTCAATAGAACCTTCTCACCAACCATGTAGGACACATCTCGAATCTTCCTATCAGTATAACTCTTTTGCCTCGACTGCGCTGTACGAAGCCTCTCCTGAATTACCTTCACCTTTTCTAAGGCATCCTACACCAAGTCTGTTCCCAATAGCCAAGCCTCACCGGGCTCGAACCAACCAACTGGAGATCTACACCGCCTCCCATACAAAGCCTCATATGGAGCTATCTGAATATTCGACTGGTAGCTGTTATTATAAGCAAACTTTGCAAGCGGTAGAAACTGATCTCTTGACCCTCCGAAATCAATGACACAAGCACGCAACATGTCCTCCAATATCTGAATAGTGCGCTCGGACTGCCCGTCCGTCTGAGGGTGAAGAGTTGTGCTCAACTCAACCTGAGTACCTAACTCTCACTGCATAGACCTCCAAAACTGCGAAGTAAATTGAGTGCCCCTATCTAAAATGATGGAAACTGGGACACCATGCAAACGAACAATCTCCCGAATATAAATCTCTACCAACCGCTCTAAAGAATAGGTAGTACACACAGGAATGAAGTGCGCGGACTTGGTCAGTCGATCCACAATCACCCAAATAGCATCGAACTTTCTCAAAGTCCGTGGAAGTCCAACCACAAAGTCCATAGTGATACTCTCCCACTTCCACTCGGGAATATCCATTTGCTAAAGCAAACCACCCGATCTCTGATGCTCATATTTCACCTGCTAACAATTAAGACACCAAGCTACAAATCCCACAATGTCTTTCTTCATTCTTCTTCACCAATAATGCTGCCTCAAATCCTGATACATCTTTGCTGTGCCCGGATGAATAGAATATCGCGTGCTATGGGCCTCCTCCAGAATCAACTCCCGAAGCCCATCCACATTGGCCACACATATCCGGCCCTACATCCTCAATACCCCATCATCACCAATGGTCACATCTCTGGCATCATCATGCTGAACTCTGTCCTTCAGGACAAGTAAGTGCGGATCATCATACTGGCACTCTCTGATACGATCATATAAGGAAGACCAATAAACCACAAAAGCCAATACCCAGCTGGGCTCCAAAACATCTAATCTCACGAACCGATTGGCCAAGGCCTGCAAATTAACTGCAAGAGGTCTCTCCCCAACTGGAATATATGCCAAACTCCCCACACTCACTGCCTTTCGGTTCAAAGCATCGGCCACCACATTGGCCTTCCCCGGATGGTACAATATAGTGATATCATAATCCTTAAGCAACTCCAACCATCTCCGCTGCCTCAAATTAAGATCCTTTTGCTTGAACAAGTGCTGAAGACTGTGATGATCAGTGAACACCTCACAAGACACGCCATACAAGTAATGCCTTCAAATCTTCAATGCGTGAACTAGGGCAGCCAACTCCAAATCAGGGACGGGGTAGTTCTTCTCATGGGGCTTCAACTGACGAGAAACATAAGCAATAATTCTACCTTTCTGCATCAATACACAACCAATCCCAACTCTTGAAGATTAACAATACACGGTATATGAACCTGAAGCTGATGGCAAAACCAACACTGGAACTGTGGTCAAAGCTGTCTTGAGCTTCTGAAAGCTCTCCTCACACTCGTCCGACCATACAAATGAAGCACCCTTCTGAGTCAACTTGGTCAAGGGCGATGCGATAGATAAGAATCCCTGAACAAACTGGCAATAATAGCCTGCCAAGCCAAGAAAGCTGCAAATCTCTATGGCTGAGGACGGTCTGGGCCAACCCTGAACTGCCTCTATCTTCTTCGGATCAACTTGAATACCCTCGATGGACACCACGTGCCCCAAGAAAGCCATTGAAATGATCCAAAACTCACACTTGGAGAATTTTGCATAAAGCTTCTCCTCCCTCAATCGCTGCAACATAACTCTCAAATGCTCCGCGTGCTCCTCCTGACTACGCGAATACACCAGAATATCATCAATGAAGACGATGACAAATGAATCAAGATAAGTCCGGAACACACTGTTCATCACATACATGAACACTGCTGGGGCATTGATCAGCCCAAAAGACATCACCAAGAACTCATAATGACCATATCGGGTCCTGAAAGCTGTCTTAAGAATATCTGAGTCCCTGATCTTCAACTGGTGATAACCTGAATGGAGAGCAATCTTGGAGAATATTCTTGCTCTCTGAAGCTGGTTGAATAAATCATCAATGCGAGGTAAAAGATACTTGTTCTTAACTGTTACCTTGTTCAATTGCCTATAATCAATGCACATCCTTAAAGGGACATCCTTCTTCTTCAAAAATAGAACTGGAGCACCCCAAGGTGACGCACTAGGCCGAATGAAACCCTTATCAAGGAGCTCTTGAAGCTGTCTTTTTAATTCCTTCAACTCCGCTGGTGCCATACGATACGGCGGAATAGAAATGGGATGAGTGCCCGACACCAGGTCAATACCAAAATCAATGTCCCTGTCCGGTGGCATGCCCGATAGGTTTGCAGGAAACACATCGGGAAAATCCTTCACAACTGGAACAAAATCAATACTGGGATTCTCAACACCGACATCCCTCATGAAGGCTAGATACGAAAGACATCCCTTCCCAACCATACGCTGGGCCTTCAAGAATGAGATCACTCTGCTAGGAATTTAATCAGTCAAACCTCGCCACTCTATCCGTGGCACACCTAGTATAGCCAATGTGACTGTCTTAGCATGACAATCTAGGATAGCATGACACGAAGATAGCCAATCCATGCCCAAAATGATATCAAAATCCACCATACACAATAATAAAAGATCCACTCGGGTCTCTAGACCCCCAATAGTCACCACACATTTATCGGTACGTATGGTCTATAACAACAGTATCACCCACTGGAGTAGATACATGAACAGGTAAAACAAGAGACTCACAGGGCGTATCCAGATAATGAGCAAAGTATGATAACACATAAGAAAAGGTGGAACCAGGATCAAATAATACAGATGCATCTTTGTGGCAGACTGAAATAATACTTGAAATCATGGCATCTGAAGCAGCAATATCTGATCTACTCGGGAGAGCATAGATATGGGCCTGACCACCACCAGATCGACCTTCCCCTCTAGGGCGACCCTTGGCTGACTGACCTTCACCCCTAGCTGGTTGGGCGGGCGGTGAAGTAATTGGAGTAGAAGTTGAGGGCTGACCCGTCTACTGAGACTGACCATCATGAAGACGAGGACACTGCCTCCTCATATGCCCGAACTCTTCACACTCATAATAGCTCCCCGGTGCTGGAGATGGGGACTGAAGGGAACCCCTGGCATCGAAATGTCCAGTAGAAGGGTCTGGCATGTAAGAACCCTGCACTGATGGGGCACGGGAGGAACTCTGGGCTGGGAGGGCACTGAGTGATGAGTGACCCTGGTGAGAACTGTGAGAACTATGACCCGATGATGCCCCATGATACCCTGGGCGAGATGAATGAGCCTGTTTGAAGGGACGACCTCTACCCTGCTGGAACTGACCCCTCGAAGGAGCACCACTAAAGCTACCAGATCCCCGAGGTCTCTTGGCCTCCCTTTCCTCTTGCTCCTGGCGTCAAACCGACTCAATCTCACGGGCAATGTCAACAACCTCCTAGAAAGTAGCACCTGTCACCCTCTCCCTAGTCATGAGAATCCGAAGTTGATATGAGAGACCATCAACAAACCTCATAATCCTCTCTCGATCTGTTGGAACCAACCAAATCGCATGACAGGCTAGCTTAGAAAACCGCATCTCATACTGTGTCATAGTCATCTCTCCTTGACGCAACTGCTCGAACTGCCTACGTAGCTCCTCTCGGCGAGACTGTGGTACATACTTCTCCAGAAAGAGAACAGAGAACAGCTGCCAGGTAAGGGGCAATGCACCAATAGGCCTATGCCTCTCATATGCCTCCCACCAAGTGAAGGCAGCCCCAGAAAACTGAAAGGTGGTAAAATCTACACCACTGGTCTCTAGGATGCCCGCTATATGAAGTATCCTCTTGCAATTATCCAAGAACCCTTAGGCATCCTCGCCCTCTACACCATTGAAGGTCGGAGGCCTGAGTCTACTAAACCTCTTTAGTCAATGTTGCTCATCGTCCGGTATAACTGGTACCACAAACTTCTGAGCTGGTGCAATCGACTGGGCTAGAGGTTCCCTCGGTGCTAGAGTCCTTGCACAACCTGCTCAGGTGTGCGAGCAACGGGAGTCCGGGTGCCTCCTCCTACCTGAGAAGTAGTTGCGGCCGTAGTAACTGAAACCGCCTGAGCCAAACAGTTACACACTGATAAGATCTAAGCTAAAGCCTCCTGAAGGCCTGGAATCACAATGGGCACAACTGGTGCCTGAGCTGGTGATGTTGTAGCATCCACAACTGGGACCTGATCCTGAACTAGGGCAAGTGGTGGATCTACAGGTGCTGCCATAGCTGCTCTGCCCCTACCACGGCCTCGACCGCGTCCTCGGCCTCTGGTGGCCCCAATTTGTAGAATTGGTAGTCGTCTACCCTGCCCGGTAGCACGTGTCGTCACCATCTGTGAGAGAATGGAATAACAGAAGTTTAGTATTCAGATCAACAAGTTCGCACGACAAGAATTTCAAGAATATGAAGAATTTTCCTAAAGGTTCTGCAGCCTCTCGAGGATAAATTCAGACATCTCTGTACCGATCTGCGAGACTCTACTAAACTGGCTCATGACTCGCGAGATCTATGTAACCTAGGCTTTGATACAAACTTGTCACGACCCCAAATACCCGATCGTGATGGCGCCTATCACATTACTAGGCAAGCTAACCCAAAACCATTAACTACAACAAATCCCTTTTGTTAAAACCATTTTCTAACTCAAGTTTAAATACCAAATTTCCATAATAAGCATTTAAAACACAATTACATATGCGGAAATCAAATAGACATGAAAAACTTCACAGCCCCAAATATCTGGTGTCACGAGTCTAGAGCCTCTAGTACATGTCTGAATAGCTACTACATCATAAGTCTAGGAAAATACTGAAAGATAATAAGATTAGGAGGAGAAAATAGGGGTGCGGACGCCATGTAACTACCTTGAAATCTTCGTCAAACACTAGATCAGCTGAAGACCCTCTCTCAGCCGCTCGGGCACCTGGATCTGCACACAAGGTGCAGGGAGTAACGTGAGTACGCCAACTAAGTAAGTAACTAAAGTATATAAGGTTTGAAAGTAGTGACGAGCAGTTAAAAATCATATAACTGAATAAACAACAGATTAACAGGTCAACTTCGCAGTTTAAACCCAATTTCGTCGTAAAATCATCAATTTCAATTTAAACACTTGAAAGCATATACTTAGCAATTTTTCCAACAGATGCCTATTTTAAAAGAAGAGTGAAATCAGTAAAAATATCATAATTGGGCCCCTCGGGCAAGGTATCACTCAGTATATGGCCTCTCGGGCAGCCTCTCAGTCACTCGTGACTCAACTCTCGTCACTCAATACTCGCTCTCAGCACTCAGGCTCACTAATATCTCATAGTAATAGAAATCATAGTAACCCCTACGGCGTGCAGCCCGATCCATAATTTAAAGTCGACTACGCTCACTGGGGGTGTACAGACTCCGGAGGGGCTCCTCTAACCCAAGCGTTATATCGGTGTGGCACGCAGCCCGATCCAATACATATATTATTGCGGCGTGTAGCCCGATCCAGTATATACATATCGCTACGGTGTGCAGCCCAATCCATATAAGTATCGTTGTGGCATGCAGCCTGATCCATAATATACATACATATAATATCCTCACTATTAGGTTCTTAACCTCTCTCAGTCATTAATCATACAGCCTCTCGGGCACAACAATAGAAATTAGGGAACTCAGCCCAAATAGTTCCCACAATTAGAAGTGGAGTGATAAAACCAGTTTTAAACATTTAAACAGGTAAAACATGACTGAGGATATGCTTTCAACAAGTAAAGTGAGGAAAAACAGTTAAAATTCCCCTAAGGGTCTCAACAGGTCGGCACAAGGTCCCAAACATGGCATACATCCCATCATATAGTATAAATAGCTAAAGTACGAAATATCATAAGGTTCCAAATCAAATACGCGGCTTAATAGTCTCTACGGGATGGAACAAGTCACAATCCCTACCGGTGCACGCCCACACGCTCGTCACTTAGCATGTGCGCCATCGCATTTATCAAAACAAGTCAAATACTGGGGTTTTTACCCTCAGTTCCAGATTTACAATGGTTACTTACCTCAAACCGGTGAAGATACTACTCTGTGACTCCTTTGCCTCTCGAATCGGCCTCCACTCGCGTCGAATCTAACCAAAATCAGAATCACTGAGGCAAAATATGCTAAGGGAATGAAGCCCAAGCGAAAACAGTCAAATAATAATCTCGAAATTGGCCAACCCGACCCCTGGGCCCAAGTCTCGAGACTCGATAAAAATTACATCAACGGAATTCTTATCTTCCCATGAGTCTATACATATCAAGAACACTGAAATCGGAGTCCAAATGACCCCTCAAATCCTCATTTAAAGTTTCTTAATTTCAAGCCATAATTCCTCAATTTTAGGCTTAGATTCCATGATTTATTAGGTAGATTTCACAATAGAATCGAGTTTTAAGTCCAAAATTCTTACCTCCAAACGTTTCCCTTTGAAGCCCTCTTCAATCTCCTTCAAAAAAGCTCCAAAAACGACCAACAATTGAAGAAATAAACCCCACATTCGCGGACAAGACGACCTTTTAAACTTTCTGCCCAGGCCTAAAAATCCTTCTTCGCGAAGGCGATCAACACCTCGTGTTCGCGAAGCACAATTTAACTTTGACCAAATTTCCTCTTACGCGATCCCGACCAGACCCTCGCGAACGCGTTGCTTTACCTAGACGAACCTTCGTGAACGCGTTCCTTCCATCGCGAACGCGATGAATTAACTCCACTGAAGCTCAACTGCTCTATCTTTCTATGCGAATGCGACACCACAACTGCGAATGCGACACCACAACTACGAACGCGATGCACAATCTCGTAGCCCTTCACGAACACATAGACTGCCTCGTGAATGCAAAGGCTAAATTTCCACCTTCCTCAGCTGACTCTTCGCGAACATGAGGGTCCACTCGCGAACGCGAAGAGTAAAATACCTGCAACTGATGAAGACCAAAATATGCAAACATTCTTCAACTTCAAATGATCCGTTCAACCCTCTGAAACTCACCCGAGGCCCCTGGGATCTCAACCAAAAGCACCAACATACCCCAAAACCTCATTCAAACTTGTTCCAACCCTCGTAACTCCCAAAAAAACATCAAAACACCAAAATTACATTGGATTCAAGCCGAAGAATTCCAAAAACTTCTAAATTCTGATTTTGATCAAAAACCCGACCAAACCACGTGCATATGACGTAAAATTTTGCACACACACCCCAAATTACACAACAGAACTACTACAACTCTCGCAATTCCATTCCGACCCCTATATCAAAATCTCACCTATCAACCGGAAATCGCCAAAAATCTGATTTCGCCAATTCAAGCCTAAATTTACTCTGAACCTCCAAACTCATTCCGATCATGCTCCTAAGTCCCAAATCACCTCCCGAAGCTAACCGAATCATCCACACTCACATCCGAGCGCTCTATCACATAAGTCAACATCTGGTTGACTTAACCAACTTAAGCTTCCTTAAAAGAAACTAAGTGTCGCAAACCTTACCAAAATTATTTCGGATTCGATCCGATCAACCCAATACCACATAACACGGATAAACAAATTATAAAGAAGCAGAAATGGGTGAAACAGAGAGGTAACTCATGAGACGACTAGTCGGGTCGTCACAAAAATGTGCACTGTCGAGGGTCGAACGACGCGAACCATAGATGCATCTATTACCCCGCTCGCGAATCATCCATGTGATACGGTCAACATAAAATAAACAAACACCTTGCTCGCAAATCATACATTCGACACAGGTACACATAGAATCACATATTCAAACGTTTAATCAAGACTTCATCAAGGAACAACTATCCAAGGAAAATCCAATTCTCTTTTTACAATTCACGAAAATGAAACTCAATCTTTTAGAAATTCACCTACTAATCTAATGTGATTTAAGAAATTCAAACCGTCAATAGGATTACAAATATTTCCAAGTACATCATGCTTTTGGGTCCTAGACTACCCGGACAATAGCATAATAGTAGCTACGACTCTCATCACATCATGCGTACGTAGCCCCCACAAATAGAAGCACATAACCAATTAACTCACCTATGGGGACAATTACCTCTTACAAGGTTAGAAAGGAGACTCACCTCGCTCCGAAGCCTATTTCCAATTCAAGAACGCGCTCAAACCTCCAATTTGGAGCCGAACGATCCAAAACTATTCAAATAGGGTAAGAACTAGTCAATACATGCTCAAAAGTTCATATTCTAATTATTAAACCAATTTCCCAACCCTAAATGCAAGGTTCCTAAAATTCATCCCCGGGCTCACGTGCCCGGATTCCGGAAATTTTTTGAAGAAAATTGTTACCCATAACCTAAGGATTAAGAATATATGATTTTTACTCCATTCCCTAACAAATTTCGTGGTTAAATCTTGTTTTTACCAAATTCTCGGTTTTTCATCTAAAACCCTTGATTTTCCCTAATTTTCACATGTTAATCTACCCATAATCTATGTATTTGACTAATGTTGTGTCGAAATTACTTACCTCAAAATGCTAGGTGAAAACCTTCTTCCAAAAGCTCCAAAAATCGCCCAAGAGGATGAAGGAAAATGAGCTAAAGGGTCTAAGTATCGAAATTAATAGCTGTGCACAGGCCTGAGATGTCGCATTTGCGACACCTAGTTCGCAAATGCGATGGTCGCAAATGCGACAAACCCATCGCAATTGCGAACATGGGCCTCCCCTGCCAAGGTCACAAATGCGACCAAGAGCTTGCAAATGCGATCAAATTGTCGAAAATGTGAACTCTGCCTCAGACTAGGCTCATTCGCAAATGCGAAGCCTCACTCGCAAATGCGAACTATTTCTCGCATTTGGGAGACCTGCAACTGCTGCCAAAAACACCAGATCTGGTGTGTTCCAACTCCTCCCGCACATCCGAAATTCACCCGAAGCCCCCGGGGCCCCATCCAATCACACCATCCAGTCCCATAACATAACTCGGACCCGCTCGAAGCCTCAAACCACATCAAACAACGCTAAAACCATGAATCGCACTCCAACTCAAGTTTAATGAACTTTAAGATTTCAAACTTCTACTTTCAATGCTTAAACATATCAAATCACGTCCGATTGACCTCAAATTTTGCACACAAGTCATATTTTACCTTACAAACCTACTACAACTTCCGGAATCGAAATCTGACTGCGATATCAAAGTCAACTCTCGGTCAAATTTCCTAAAAACCTTCAAATTTCTAGCTTTAGCCAAATGAATCCAAAATGACCTACGGACCTCCGAATTCACTTCCGATTGCGCTCCCAATACCAGAATCACCATACGGAGCTATTCCCAACCCAAACTTATTAAATTTCTTTCAAAATGCTAACTTCCACAATAGGCGCCAAATGCTCCCAGGTCATCCAAAACCCGATACGGGCATACGCCCAAGTCCAAAATCATCTTCGAATCCTGCTGGAACCTTAGAATCCTGATTCCGATGTCGTTTACTTAAAAATCCAATCTTAGCTAATTCTTTCAACTTAAAGCTTCCGAAATGAGAATTCTCTTTGCAAATCAACTCCGAACTTCCCGGAATTCAATTCCGATTGTGCGCACAAGTCATAATACTTGAAGTGAAGCTGCTCATGGCCTCAAACTACTGAACGATGTGCTAGAGCTCAAAACGACCGGTCAGGTCGTTACATTCTCTCCCACTTAAACATACTTTCATCCTCGAACGTGCTAAGAACTACGTTGGGGTTGCCCAGAATCACTGTTTAACACCTCAAGCACCTACTCGTGCTACCACAACTCAGCTAGGCACCATAGCTCGATCAATCTGAAGATACCCTTTTTCACTTAGGAAAATAAGTCTTAGAGCCCAATTTCAACATCTGGAATTCTCTGTCAGGCCTGTTTCCAACATACGAACACCGTATTAATCACCACACGATGTACCCGAGCATGACTACATACCCTTAATGAATTCACACATTGCCGCTTTACTCACAGGACCACGATAACATTCTCTGATCAAATTAGTCGAAATTCCACGAATCTGATGCTCCCAATGCACCTCATGATATATATAAGTCTTGCTCTAACTCTTTACAATATCGCCACAATGGAAGAGATGTGTAGAAATTCATAACCAACTGCTGAATCAATAAATCATTGTGTGTATACTCCTGACAAGAACCATCACCTCATTCTGAACCAAATAATGGTCTTAGCTCCTTAATATACTTCATATAATCATATTGCACTGATCCTAAATCAAATAATCTCATCTCACCCAGTACGAACTGCTCAGGCAATAAGACATCCCGAACATGATCATAAAAATTTCATATGATGCCACAATGTGCCAATAGGCTACAAATTCGAACGTGATACAAAGGAAAATGAACTCTGAAAAGGAAATCCAATTGCCCCGCTTGTGAATTATACATGCAACGCGGTCAACATAATTAAACAAACACCCCACTCGCGAATCATACTTGTGATGCGGGCACACAGCTAATATGAGTTTTCCTCAGAAAAAAATAGGAACAAAACCACATAAAAATAGATATAGGGAACTGTATTCAACATCACATTGTTGCGGCGCGCAATCCGATCCAAATAACATACCCATGGCGGCGTGCCACCCGATCTACACATAAAATTCACATAAGGAGATACACACCGAGCTAGATTGCTCATTACATCAAAATACCGAATGTCGGTCACCAGCACATCAAGTGCATAATACCATCCCTGGGGAGACATATAGCATTATAAGCTACAAACTCAAGCACAACTGAGGTGTGATATACGATCTGAATATCAAGAGTCATTCTACTCATATAACATCATCTCTACGTAGAACCTCAACACATAAGAAATTCACCAAGCCGTCTCACGACTCACACGGCGTAATACATCATTACATGAAATAGGTGACGACGAAATAACACCCCGACTACTCTTCCATAAGGAGCGCATGGCTGAAATGAACACATCTGGCCTGATATAGAGCCCATTCACATTTAAATCCATCCATAGACCTCACTGAACCGGGATAATAACCTTTCAAAGGTCCATAATCACCCCCTTTTTCTCATAACACACAAGAACAACCATCATAACCGGAGTAATCCTCCACAGTCCGCAACCCAATAAACTGTGTGCCCTCCAGGAATCAATTCTCAATTTAACGACATCACTACAATCTTCATACTTGATTTAACTCTTCAATCAATCAAGTGGCTACATGCCACAGTAATACAACCTTCTGTAACAAATAACAGGTTTGTACATCCAAACCACCGGTCGTACTAACGCTTAAAAGCGATCAAGAATCCTTAACCAGGATGCAAAGCCTTTTTCACAAAACACCAATATTAGGTGATGCTGAACGCAATACAAACTTACCTTAAATATCGAAACTCTTTTCCTGCTCATCCGAGCTCGCAACATCCTTGTCAAAACCGAACTGCAACCTTGATCCTCACTTCAAATTCCATACCACTCATTGCACCCAACATGCCAATATACGATAGAACACGCTTTTCATCATAACTTCGGAACCACTAATAGATTAACACTTCATCATATAAAAACTTTTCACTTAACTCACTTCAGGAGAACCATAGCAACACATAGGTGAATTCTCATAACCGTGGAATATACAAATCTCTAAGTAGTGGTATAAGCCACCATAGCCCTTCTAGGATCCGCCTACACATAAAAGACCATAACAGTAGAATACTTCTGAATAATATCAATTACGGTGGCCAACTGGCCTTACACGTAGCGTCACAAATAACTTGCATAACTTGGTCCCGCTACAGGAACTGATCACTACCACTAATATGCCAATTCAACAATGGCTAATCAATCTATCTTCTTCCAATTTATCCTTGATTGCCTTAGAAATAATAATAACTCCATTCAACATATAACACACCTCATCCGCACTCATCCCGAGTGACCTTGAATCACGAGACCATGTTGTCTCCAATCCCACGATCCATTTCGTACCTCCATTGTGCGCACATTCGCATCCTCAACCAGTATGCCTATTCTGATAATCCCTCTATAAATCCGAAGTCTTTTCTCATTTTCCTCCCAAATGCTACATTGCGAGTCAAAACATCATAGAACATTCTGGGCCTCTTTTCATAAGCTGCTACAAAAGCTTGATTCTTAACTGTACTTATAGGCTCGAAATCATTAGGCATCACACTTTAACCTTTGAATCCACTAGGACCGTTGTTGAGAGCCACCCGCTATGACTTGGCCCCGAATATAATCAACTCCATGAATATTCTAGCACATGAATACCCTCTCGACGAAGCACCCGGCAGAATCATTTTCCTTGAGACCCACATCTATACAAGGCATAAATCTTGAATCCTTCTCGAGTCTGAACATGAGCCAATAAGGCCAAAGCACACCTTTAACAATTCCTTTGCTCAAATTACCACTTATGTTCTTTTCCCGCAGCTGTAATAACCCATCAATATGCTAATAACTAGAAATCTCACAAGTAGTTAGCCATGCAACCCAATCCTAAGTAATGGGGCTCTCCCACTTAGCTTGAATCCACTATTACATAACTTTGGAATTCACCAGGATTCTTTATCTCTTATTGATATAACCTTGCGCAAGCAATCGCAAAAATTCTCGGAATTTTTTTTTAAAACCCCCTTTTTATACTCTGAATCATTAACCACATTCGCATGACCGATCTTTTTGCTGTATAAGCAATTGAATTCTTTGCAGAAGATTCACCAATCCATGCGACCGCCGAGCTGCTCACTGGAGATAACCCACCTATAGAATTTATGTGCTGACGTCTTCCAATGCTGCTGCACGGGGTACAATCACTACGACATCAATATCCCATCCTGAGTCCGAGCTCACTCTCTAGCTGCACAAGTCCATTCACCCCTCGCGGACATCAATTAAATGTGCGGCAACGTCCTTAAAATTCAAAGTTACATTGTATCCTTCTTCATTTCAAGTAGCTCCTTTCCGTTATATCAAATCTCCTACCGCATAATAGCTCATACTTCAAATTAGATCTGTAGACCCCAATCATCAATCACTAAAATTCCCAAGTCGTTCCAAACTCTCCTTAAGGTGTGTAGTCATCCTAACACAAAGCCTATATGCAACTCCGCCCCTCTCCCACTTTGGCGGAACTCACCTCTCTAATCGATCACTTGACCTTTGCTTCTTATACCTGGCCTTCTAGAAATTTTAACCCGCCTGACACTCCTCACATGTCATTCCTCATTCTTTGCTTCTCAGTTATTGCCTTAATAAAAATCTATCTTCGTAGAACTTAAGCCCACAAATCGCTACTAACTTTAAACCATTCCGAAGATCATCTTTCTCGAGCCGCTAACATTAGGAACACTGATTAAATCCTGAACCACCGCACCCCGCAATATCTAACAGTCATTTCTCCAATATTATTTCACAATATCTTACCCCCAAAGGTGAATTGCAGAAGACCATTACACCGGTGAACGTAACACATTCAATTGCGGATGATGACACCACATCGCAGATGAAAATCCCATCATGCTTGAAATTTCCTAGTCTTGTTACTTCATCGCTCCAAATCTGGACGTCCCTAGGCCAATTGCTTTTCCTTGGCCGGAAATGAAATATCAGATCTCTGAATTGTGCACTGAGTAGGCTTCCTTTCAAATCATTCACTGCCCCAACACATAGGCAAGTGTGACAACCCGGCCAGTCGTCTTAAGAATTAATGCCCCAATCCCCTATTAACTACTTTCCCAAAGTTTATTTCTACTATTTTGATTGGCTGGGATGTTCGGTTTCGAGTTTCGGAGAGTTTTGGGACACTTAGTCCCTAAATGAGAGCTTAAGTGTTGGAAATTTGACCGTAGTCGGAACAGTATTAAGACGGCCTCAGAATGGAAATCTAATGGTTCCGTTAGCTCCGTTGGGTGATTTCAGATTTAGGAGCTTGTTCGGATTGTGTTTTTGAGGTCCGTAGCTAATTTAGGCTTGAAATGCCGAAAGTTAAATATTTGAAGTTTCCGGTTCGATAGTGAGATTATGATCCGAGGGTCGGAATGGAATTCTGAAAGTTGGGGTAGCTCAGCAGTGTTGAATGTGATGTGTGTGCAAAATTTCAGGTTGTTCGGATGAGGTTTGATAGATTTTTTTATCAAAAGCATATTTTTAGAGTTTTTAGAATTCTTAGGCTTGAATCCGATGAAAAATATATGTTTTGATGTTGTTTTGAGCATTCTGAAGGTTGGAACAAGTTTGAATGATGTTTTAGGATTGGTTGGCATGTTTGGTTGAGGTCTCGGGGGCCTCGGGGTGATTTCAGATGGTTAATGGGAAGATTTTTGGAGTTTGAAGTTTGTAGCTTTAGTTGTTATTTGTCATAACCGCACCTGCGGTTTGGGTCCTACAGGTGCGGCGCTACAGAAGTGACTCAGAGCTCGTAGAAGTGGAAATGAGGAAGGGGCCAGGAACCGCATCTGCGGTCACGCAGATGCAGAATTTGAGGTCGCAGGTACGAGATTAGGTTTTCAAGTGAGAACGGTAGAAGCAGTTCCCCAACCGCAAAAGCGGTATCGCAGATGCGATTATTTGACCAGAGATGCAGAAATAGCTGGGCAGAAATATGAAATTTTGAGGGTTTAGTTTCAAAAGTTGGAAATTCAACTTGGAGTTCGGGAGAGGGCGATTTTGAGAGGAAATTGAAGAGGAGATCATTAGGTAACTATTCTTTAACCCTTTCTAGTTTTATTCCATCATCTATAATTAGTTTTATTATTTAATTTCGGATTGGAGATGAAAATTGGGGAAAAGTTGGAAGAAGGCTTTTAGACCTAGAATTCGACTTTTGATTGGAAATTTGACCTTAGCGTGGTTTCTGATTTATTATTGAGCCGGTTCGAGGTAAGTGACTTGTCTAACCTTGTGTGGGGGACCTTCCCCTTAGGATTGGTATAGTTGGTAATTGAAATGCCTTGTACGTGAGGTGATGAGTGCGCACTTGTGCTAATTGTTGGAAATCCGATTTTCATTAAGTAATCACTAGTATGTTTCCTTTCGTGTTTTTATTACTTGCACTATTAAGCCTGTTGTTAGCTTAGGAAAGCTTGTCTAAGTGACTTAATTATTTTATTTGCTCAACCTGCCCTACCTGAATTCTATGCAGCATACTAGGCTAGAATCACTTGTTGCCTTAATAGGAAATTTTGTCATTTCTGCATATTTTCCTATTGCTACTGTGTATTTATTTTAGGACTAAGGATGTGGGATTCTGGTAGAACCCCTTTGGCTGTTTATTTGGGACTACGGATGTGGGATTACAGTAGATCCCCTTTGTCTATTTATTTGGGATTACAGATGTGGAATTTCGGTAGATCCCCCTGCACAGTTATATGGAACTACGGGACTGCACCCGGTAGATTCCCCCAGTACTAGGTATTTACATTTGGGGACTATAGAACGGGATTTCGATAGATCCCCGATGCATTATGAGTTGGATTATGGGACGACACCCGGGTGATCCACTGGACATTTACATTTGGGGGCTACAGGACGGTATCCTAGTAGATCCCCGGTAGCTATCTCTTTGTCGAGCTGTGTTCCCTCGGTGAGTATTTTGCCTCTGTTCTAGTTGTTGTTGCTCTTTCTATTCTATGTTATTTCTTACTGTTACACTTAATTATATTGTCTTGATCTACACTGTTATACCTTGTATTTTATTTAACCTCAGTAGGGCCCTGACTCTCGTCACTACCCGACTGAGGTTAGGCTTGGCACTTACTGAGTGCCGCAGTGGTGTACTCATGCCCTTTATGCGCATGTTTTTCATGTGCAGATCCAGGTACTTTCACTCGGTCTTATCATCCTTGAGGCGAGGAGCTTCTATAGAGACTTCGAGGTATATCTGCCGCGTCTGCAGACCAATGAGTCCCTTTCTATCTTTCTGTAATAGTATAGCCCTTCAGTACTTCCCTTTTGTTAGACATTTCTGGAGTTAGAGCTTCTTACGTATCTCTTAGCTTGTGATTCATGGATTTCCGTGTTTTGGGAGATATATATATATATATATATTGGATTTGAGAGTTATATGTTGTACGTCGAGCAGCACTTTTAAAACGCTGTTTTATTACATTATTTCTGTTTTAAATTATATTCTTTCGCAAATTGGTTTATCTTCTGCGTTTTAGGCTTACCTAGTCGTATAGACTAGGTACCGTCACGATGGTTCACGGAGGGCGAACCGGGGTCGTGACAAGTTGGTATCAGAGCTCTAGGTTCATAGGAGTCATGAATCACAAGCCGGTTTATTAGAGTCTCGCTGATCGGTACGGAAACGTTTGTACTTATCTACGAGTGGTTATGTAACCGTTAGGAAAATTCCACTTCATTTGATTTCCCTGTCTTGCGAGATTTTTGACATCACAATTCTAAATCTTTGTCTTCCATTCTCTCACAAATGGTGAGGACACGTGCTACCAGAGATGATCAAACACTCGCACCCCCTGTGAGAGTCGTCAGAGGTCGGGGCCTGGGTAGAGGCCGAGGACACGCACGCGGTGCAGCCAGAGCACCTACGTGAACTGCCACCGAGGAGCCACTAGTAGTTCTAGCTAGAGCATAAGCACCGGAGGCACCTACTGCTACTACTGCTCCAGCAATTTAGGAGACATTAGCACAGTTCCTGAGCATGTTTGGTATGTTAGTTCAGGCGGGGTTGATTCAAGTTGTACCAACTACTTCAGAAATTGGGGGAGGGACCTATACTTCCGCTACCCCCACTCCATAGCAGCGAGTTCTGATTGGTCGAGTTCCAAGTGTCATAGCAACACAGCCTGTGGTCCCAGTTCAGTGGGTGGTGATTACCTCTCGCTGAGTAGAGGCCAGGTTGGTCTGAGAGAGAGAGGACAAACGAGGTCAAGAGAGAGAGTATAGGGAAGTGAGGAGACCTTGTAGACTAGAGAGGTCCACTGGTCCTTATTTTGGAGGAAGAGTACGGCATGGTAGAGGTTTTGTGGGTCAGCCAGCTCAGTTTGCATCTCCGATTTCACACAGTGTTTCAGGTGTTCAAGGGTCTTGAAGTACCCGTATTACATAGTTTCCACTGCCACGTCTGCCGCAAGGTTGCTTTGAGTGTGGTGACATACGCTATGTGGTGAGGTATTGCCCTAGACTTGGGAGGAGTGCACCTCCACAGACTTCTCAGCCACAGCGTGCCCCGCAGAGTTCTCAAGCTATGGTTACAGCACCAGTTGCTACCCTACCTGCTCAGCCAGCTAGAGGGGAAGGCCATGCCAGATACTATGCCCTTCCTGCCTGTACCAAGGTTGTTGCCTTCGATTCTGTCATCACAGGTATTATACTGGTTTGTCACAGAGATGCATTGGTTCTATTCGATCCAGGCTTCACTTATTCTTATGTGTCTTCTTATTTTACTCCGCATTTGGGTGTATTTTAGGATTCTTTGAGTTCCCCTATTTATGTTTCTACTATTGTGGGAGATTCTCTTATTGTGGACCACATTTATAGGTCATGTTTGGTTGCTCTTAGTGGTTTTGAGACCAGAGTCGTTCTATTGTTGCTCAGCATGGTAGATTTTGACATTATCTTGGGCATGGACTGGTTGTCGCCCCATTATACTATTCTTGATTGTCACGCCAAAACCGTGACGCTGGCTATACCAGGTGTACCGCGTGTTGAGTGGAGGGGTACTTTAGATCATACTCCCAGTAGAGTTATTTCTTTTCTTAAAGCTCAGCGTATGGTTGAGAAGGGGTATGACGCGTATTTAGCTTATGTGAGAGATGTCAGTATTGATACCCCTTTAGTTGATTTAGTCCCAGTAGTATGGGATTTTCCTGATGTGTTTTCAGCTGACCTTTCGGGCATGCCGCCTAATAGAGATATTGAAGGATCAGTTACAGGAATTGCTTGACAAGAGTTTAATTCAGCCCAGTGTATCACCTTGGGGTGCTCCTGTCTTGTTTGTGAAGAAAAAGGATGGTTCTATGCGTATGTGTATTGATTATTGCCAGTTGAACAAAGTGACAGTTAAGAACCGTTATCCTTTGCCTCATATTGATGTTTTGTTTCACTAGCTTCAGGGCGCACGGGTGTTTTATAAGATTGATTTGCGCTGAGGTTACCATCAATTGAAGATTTGGGATCCAAATATCCTGAATACTGCTTTCAGGACTCGGTATGGTCATTACGAGTTCCTTGTTATGTCATTTGGGCTGACCAATGCCCCTGCAACCTTTATGCATTTGATGCACAGTGTGTACCGACCATATCTTGACTCGTTCGTCATTGTCTTTATTGATGATATTCTGGTGTATTCTCGGAGTCGGGAAGATCATGAGCAACACTTGAGGATTGTGCTTCAGACTCTAAGAGAGAAGAAGTTATATGCTAAGTTCTCGAAATGTGAGTTTTGGTTGGATTCAGTGGCATTCTTAGGCCACGTGGTATCGAGTGAAGGTATTTAAGTGGATCCAAAGAAACTAGAGGCCTTGCAGAGTTGGCCCAGACCATCCTTAGTTACTGAGATCCGCAGTTTACTTGGCTTGGCGGGTTACTACCGTCATTTTGTGGAGGGGTTTGCATCGATTGCAGCCCCTATGACCAAGTTGACCCAGAAGGGTGCTTCATTTTAGTGGACGAAACAGTGTGAGGTGGGCTTCCAGAAGCTCAAGACAGCTTCGACTACAGCCCCAGTTTTGATATTGCCTACAGGTTCGGGGTCTTATACGGTTTATTGTGATGCCTCGAGGATTGGCCTCGGAGCAGTATTGATGCAGGACGGTAGGGATATTGCCTACGCATCCAGATAGTTGAAGATACATGAGAAGAATTACCCTATTCACGACCTTGAGTTAGTTGCCATTGTTCACGCCATGAAGATTTGGCACCATTACTTATATGGTGGGCCTTGTGAGATTTATACTGACCATCGATTACAGCATCTGTTCAAGAAAAATGATTTAAATTTGCGCCAGAGGAGGTGGTTAGAGTTGCTGAAGGACTATAACATCACTATTTTGTATCACCCGGGCAAGGCCAATGTGGTGGCCGATGCTTTGAGTCACCGGGCAGAGAGTTTGGGGAGTTTTTCTTATTTACCAACATCGGAGAGGCCTATGGTGATGGATGTTCAGGCCTTAGCCAGCCAGTTTGTGAGATTGGATCTTTCGGAGCCCAGTCGGGTTCTAGCTTGCGTGGTTTCTCGGTCTTCCTTATTTGATCGTATCAGGGAACGACAATATGATGGCCGTCATTTACTTGTCCTTAAGGACAAGGTTCAACACAGTGATGCTAGAGATGTGACTGTTGGTGATGATGCAGTATTGAAGATGTAGGGTCGGATTTGTATACCCAATGTTGATGGGCTTCGGGAGTTGATTCTGGAGAAGGCCCATAGCTCGCGGTATTCTATTCATCGGGGTGCCGCGAAGATGTATCAGGATTTGAGGCAACACTATTGGTGGAGGTGGATGAAGAAAGATATAGTTGAATTTGTAGCTCGGTGCCTTAACTATTAGCAGGTGAAGTATAAGCACCAGAGACCGGGTGGGTTACTTCAGCAAATAGAGATTCCGGAGTGGAAGTGGGAGCGGATCACCATGGACTTTGTAGTTGGGCTCCCACAGACTTTGAAAAAGTTTGATGCTATTTGGGTGATTGTAGATCGGCTGACCAAGTCCGCTCATTTCATTCCTGTGTGTACTACTTATTCTTTGGAGCGGTTAGCGGAGATTTATATTAGGGAGATTGTTCGTCTGCATGGTATTCCAGTGTCCATCATTTCAGATAGAGGTACTCAGTTCACATCATGGTTCTGGAGGGCCGTTCAGCATGAGTTGGACACTCGGGTGGAGTTGTGCACGGCATTTCACCCTCAAATGGATGGACAGTCCGAGCATACTATTCAGATTCTTAAGGATATACTCTGTGCGTGTGTGATCGAGTTTGGAGGGTCTTGGGATCAGTTCTTGCCATTGGCGGAGTTTGCTTACAACAACAGCTATCAGTCCAGCATTCGGATGGCACCGTATGTGGCTTTATATGGTAGACGATGTAGATCCTTGGTGGGTTGGTTTGAGCCGGGTGAGGCCAGATTATTGGGCACATACTTAGTTCAGGATGCTTTGGAGAAGGTTAAGGTGATTCAGGATACACTCTGTACATCCCAGTGCAGACAGAAGAGTTACGCGGACCAGAAGGTTTATGATGTTTCCTATATGGTTAGAGAGTGGGTTCTGCTTCGGGTTTCACCTATGAAGGGTGTTATGAGATTCGGGAAGAAAGGAAAGTTGAGTCCGAGATTTATTGGTCTTTTGAGATATTGAGGCGTGTTGGGGAGGTTGCTTATGAGCTTGCCTTACCTCCCACCTTGGCTGGAGTTCATCCGGTATTCCATGTTTCGATGCTCCGGAGGTATCACGGTGATCCGTCACACATGTTGCATTTTAGTTCAGTCTAGTTGGACAATGATCTATCTTATGTTGAGGAGCCAGTGGCAATATTGGACAGGCAGGTTAGAAAGCTGAGGTCAAAGAACATTGCATTGGTAAAGGTTCAATGGCGGGGTCAGCCGCTCGAGGAGGCGACCTGGGAGACCGAGCAGGATATGCACAGCCGTTACCCTCATCTTTTCACTACATCAGGTATGTCTTTATGCTCGTTCGAGATGAACGAATGTTTAAGTGTAGGAGGATGTGACGACCCGGCCGGTCATCTTAAGAATTAACGCTCTGATCCCCTATTAACTTCTTTCCCCGAGTTTATTTCTGCTATTTTGATTGGCCGGGATGATCGATTTCGAGTTTTGGAGAGTTTTGGGACACTTATCCCTAAATGAGAGCTTAAGTGTTGGAAAGTTGACAGTAGTCGGAACAGTGTGAAGACGGCCTCAGAATGGAAATATGATGGTTCCGTTAGCTTCGTTGGGTGATTTCGAGTTTAGGAGCATGTTCAGATTGTGTTTTAGAAGTCCTTAGCTAATTTAGGCTTGAAATGCCGAAAGTTGAATTTTTGAAGTTTCCGGTTCGATAGTGAGATTTTGATCCGAGGGTCAGAATAGAATTCCGGAAGTTGGGGTAGCTCCGTAGTGTTGAGTGTGACGTGTGTGCAAAATTTCAGATTGTTCGAATGAGATTTGATAGATTTTTTGATCAAAAACGTATTTTTAGAGTTTTTTAGAATTCATAGGCTTGAATCTGATGAAAATTAGGTGTTTTGATGTGGTTCTGAGCGTTCTGAAAGTTGGAACAAGTTTGAATGATATTTAGGATTGGTTGAGGTCCCGGGGGGCCTCGGGGTGATTTTGGATGGTTAACGGGATGATTTTTGGAGTTTGAAGTTTGTAGCTTCAATTGTTATTTGTCATAACCGCAACTGTGGTTTGGGCTCCGCATGTGCGGCGCCGTAGAAGCGGCTCAAAGGTCGCAGAAGCGGAAATGAGGAAAGGGGCTAGGAATCGCAGAAACGATATAAGGAACCACATCTACATGACCGCAGATGCGGAATTTGAGGTTGCAGCTGCGAGATTGGGTTTTTAAGTGAGAACCGCAGATGCGAAAATAGTTGGGCAGAAATATGAAATTTCGAGGGTTTAGTTTCAAATGTTGGAAATTCAACTTGGAGTGAGAGGGCGATTTTGGGAGGAAATTGAAGAGGATATCATTGGATAACAATTCTTTAACCTTTTCTAGTTTTATTCCATCAATCTATAGTTAGTTTCATCATTTAATTTCGAATTGGAGATGAAAATTGGGGAAAAGTTGGAAGAAGGTTCTTAGACCTAGAATTTGACTTTTGATTGGGAATTTGACCTTGGATTTGGATAATTTTGGTATGCATGAACTTGGGAGAGTTTGAGGATTCTGAAAATATAAATTTTACCTGATTCTGAGACGTGGGCTTGAGGGGCGTTTTGGTCATTTTACCTAATTTTGCATATTAGCTTAGAATTTCTTTGTAGAATCAATTACTTGAAGTGTTATTTACGTTATGAAATTGAATTGAATAGATTTGGGCCATTTGGAGTCAAGTACTCTTGGCAAAAGCGTGGTTTCTGATTGATTATTGAGCCGGTTTGAGGTAAGTGGCTTGTTTAACCTTGTGGGGGGGGACCTTCCCCTTAGGATTGGTATATTTGGTAATTTAAATGCCTTGTATGTGAGGTGACGAGTGCGTACTTGTGCTAATTGTTAGAAATCCAATTTTCATTAAGTAATCACTAGTATGTTTCCTTTTCTATTTTTATTACTTGCGCTATTAAGCATGTTGTTAGCTTAGGAAAGAATGTCTAAGTGACTTAATTGCTCTATTTGCTCAACCTACCTTACCTGAATTCTGTGCAGCATGCTAGGCTAGAATCACATGTTGCCTTAATATGAAATTTTGCCATTTCTATATATTTTCCTATTGTTGCTGTGTATTTATTTTGGGACTACGGATGTGGGATTCCGGTAGATCCCCTTTGTGTATTTATTTGGGACTACGGATGTGGGATTCTGGTAGATTCCCCTTGTCTGTTTATTTGGGACTACGGATGTGGGATTCCGGTAGACCCCCTACACAGTTTTATGAAACTACGGGACTGTACCCGGTAGATTCCCCAAGTACTAGGTATTTACATTTGGGGACTACGGAACGGGATTCCGGTAGATCCCCGATGCATTATGAGTTGGACTACGGGACGACACCCGGGAGATCCACTGGACATTTACATTTGGGGGCTACAGGACGGTATCCTGGTAGATCCCCGGTTGTTATCTCTGTGTTGAGCTGTATTCCCTCGGTGAGTATTTTGCCTCTGTTTTAGTTGTTGTTACTCTTTCTATTCTATGTTATTTCTTACTGTTGCACTTAATTATACTGTCTTGTTCTACACTGTTATACCTTGTATTTTATTTAACCTCAGTAGGGCCCTGACCTTCCTCGTCACTACTCAATTGAGGTTAGGCTTGGCACTTACTGAGTACCACTGTGGTGTACTCATGCCCTTTCTGCACATCTTTTTCATGTGCAGATCCAGGTACTTTCACTCGGTCTTATCATCCTTGATGCGAGGAGCTTCTGTAGAGACTTTGAGGTATATCTGCTGCGTCTGCAGACTGATGAGTCCCTTTCTATCTTTCTGTAATAGTATAGCCCTTTAGTACTTCCCTTTTGTTATACATTTCTAGAGTTATAGCTTCTTACGTATCTCTTAGATTGTGATTTATGGGTTTTCGGGTTTTGGGAGAGATATATATATATTGGATTTGAGAGTTATATTTTGTATGCTGAGTGACACTTTTAAAACGCTGTTTTATTACATTATTTATGTTGTAAATTGCATTCTTCCGCAAATTGGTTTATCTTCCGCATTTTAGGCTTACCTAGTCGTAGAGACTAGGTGCCGTCACGATGGTTCACAGAGGGCGAACCGGGGTCGTGACAGCAAGTATCCTACCATCAAGTCAATACTGTGTGATAACCAATCATAAGCATCATAGCAATCTGTGCATAGCCTCAAAGCTCTCAGGAATACTGTTACTGAGCCGAAATGACAAGATATTCTTCCGCAAGGCAACGATAATAGCCCAATCAACTATTCAGGGAAAAACATCCCGTACCACATTGGTAGTACCATTACAATTCTTCAATTCTCGATTTATAGCAAGCGGTTCGCATCACATAAGATCGAATAGGAAGGAAATAAAGGCATAAGCCTCAAAGGAATCAAACCGCACGATGAGGAATCAAGAAGGGAAGTGCTCCTAACAGCCCTGTAGCCTCTCGAAGATAAGTACATACGTCTCTGTACCGATCTGCAAGACTCTACTTGACTCGCTCATGACTCGTGAGACCTAAGGGAACCTAGTTCTCTGAGACCATGTTGTCACGACCCAAATTCCACTAAGGATCGTGATGGCGCCGGACACCGCTGTCAGGCAAGCCAACCAAAATACTTACTTAAATTCTCGTTTTGATAATTTTGAAAACTATGATTTTCCTAATTTCACTAGTAAAAGATAATAATTTCAAATCAAATATGAATATTAAGAAGTTAATACAAGATACCCCATAATTATCCCAGAACCCGTTGTCACAAGTGCATGAGCATTTACTAGGGAATGAAATAAAATACAGTAACTGTCCTGAATACAAGGTGGACAGAAATGAAAAACACCATAAAATACTCTTAAGGGGACTCTACAGGCTGCGGATCGTCTCGATAAATACAGCTCAGTTAAGTCTCTGTATCAACCATGCCCCTATGCCACTAGCAACATATGAACCCGTGCAAAAAAAAATACACAGCAAGTGTAGTATGAGTACGAAAACAACGTGTACCCAATGAGTATCTCGTCTAATCTCGAAGAAGTAGAGACAAGAGGTCGACTTCGACACTTACTAGTGGTCCAACAATAATATAGTAAAAATGTGAGGAGATCAGGGAATTTTATAAAACAACAATTATAATTTATAAAGCCAGATAGCAGGTAAACAACTTCCAAAATAATAATGGATTTCCAAAGATTTACTTTTCATTATCTTTATCAATTCATCTCCGGCCAGGAAAGGAAAATGTCAACATTTATAAATCTCAAGCAACAATACAAACATGTGCATATCATGCTGAGGTAGTATGGCCCGATGCAACATAAATGTAAAATGTTCACTGTCGAGGGTCGAACGATGCGAACCATAGATGCATCTATTACCCTGCTCGCAAATCATCCATGCGATGCGGTCAACATAAAATAAATAAACACCCTGCTCGCGAATCATACATGCGACACAGGTACATATAGAATCACATATTCAAACGGTTAATCAAGACTTCATCAAGGAACAACTATCCAAGGAAAATCCAATTCTCTTTTTACAATTCACGAAAATGAAGCTCAATCTTTTAGAAATTCACCTACTAATCTGATGTGATTTAAGCAATTCAAACCGTCAATAGGATTACAAATATTTCCATGTACAACATGCTTTTGGGTCCTAGACTACCCGGACAATAGCATAATAGTAGCTACACACGGACTCTCGTCACATCATGCGTACGTATCCCACACAAATAGGAGCACATAACTAATTAACTCACCTATGGGGACAATTCCCTCTTACAAGGTTAGAAAGGAGACTCACCTCGCTCTGAAGCCTATATTCCGATTCAAGAACGCGCTCAAACCTCCAATTTGGAGCCGACCGATCCAAAACTATTCAAATAGGGTAAGAACTAGTAAATACATGCTCAAAAGTTCATATTCTAATTATTAAACCAATTTCCCACCCCTAAATGCAAGGTTCCTAAAATTCATCCCCGGGACCACGTGCCCGGATTCCGGAAATATTTTGAAGAAAATTGTTACCCATAACCTAAGGATCAAGAATATATGATTTTTACTCCATTCCCTGACAAATTTCGTGGTTAAATCTTGTTTTTACCAAATTCTAGGTTTTTCATCTAAAACCCTTGATTTTCCCTAATTTTCACATGTTAATCTACCCATAATCTATGTATTTAACTCATATTGTGCAGAAATTACTTGCATCAAAGTGCCACGTGAAAACCTTCTTCCAAAAGCTCCAAAAATCGCCTAAGAGGATGAAGGAAAATGAGTTAAAGGGTCTAAGTTTCGAAATTAATAGTTGTGCACAGGCCTCAGATGTCGCATTTACGACATCTGGTTCACAAATGTGACGGTCGCAAATGCGACGGTCGCAAATGCGACGGTCGCAAATGCGAAAACCCATCGCAATTGCGAACATGGGCCTCCCTTGCCAAGGTCGCAAATGCGACCAAGAGCTTGCAAATGTGATCAAGTTGTTGCAAATGCGAACTCTGCCTCAGGCCAGGATCCTTCGCAAATACGAAGCCTCACTCGCAAATGCGAGGTTGCAAATGCGAACTATTTCTCGCATTTGCGAGACCTGCAACTGCTACCAAAAACACCAGAAAATCTGGTGTGTTCCAACTCCTCCTGCCCATCCGAAACTCACCCGAGGCCCCCAGGGCCCCGTTCGATCACACCATACAGTCCCATAACATAACTCAGACCTGCTCAAAGCCTCAAACCACGTCAAACAACGCTAAAACCATGAATCACACTCCAACTCAAGCTTAATGAACTTTAAGATTTCAAACTTCTACTTTCAATGCTTAAACCTATCAAATCACGTCTGATTGACCTCAAATTTTGCACACAAGTCATATTTGACATTACGAACCTACTCCAACTTCCGGAATCAAAATCTGACCCCAATATCAAAAAGTCAACTCTCGATCAAACTTTCCAAAAACTTTCAAATTTCTATATTTAGCCAAATGACTCCAAAATGACCTACGGACCTCCGAATTCACTTTCGACCGCGCTTCCAATAACAGAATCACCATACGGAGCTATTCCCAGACTCGAAATCCCAAACAGACATCGATATCACTAAAATGCACTTCAACCCAAACTTATGAAATTTCTTCCAAAATGCTAACTTCCACAATAGGCGCTAAAACGCTCCCGGTTCATCCAAAACCCGATCCGGCCATACCCCCAAGTCTGAAATCATCATATGAACTTGTTGGAACCTTCAAATCCCGATTCTGAGGTCGTTTACTCAAAAATCCAATCTTAGCTAATTCTTTCAACTTATAACTTCCGAAGTGAGAATTCCCTTTCCAAATCAACTCCGAACTTCTCGAAATTTAATTCCGACCGTGCGCACAAGTCATAATACCTGAAGTGAAGCTGCTCATGGTCTCAAACTGCTAAACGACGCGATAGAGCTCAAAACGATTGGTCGGGTTGTTACAGCACAATTTCCATAAATTACTCTATTCGTATAAATGCTAGAGATGTGTATATTCTTATTCTCCCATAAGTCTTATTATTCTATCATCTATTCATGGGTCTTAGAAAATACGTAAGTTGATAAATTTTGTTTCATGATATTAATCAGAGGTATAATGGTCTTATGACGTACCAAAAGATTTTATTAATGTATTTCATATGCATTTCATGTTATTATCCATGCACATCAACCCATGACCAGATGGTGTTATATGTGCGTATATATATGTATATGATATATGGGAAAGGTTATGGCGTTATATATGCACCACCACCTGATTAGCTGGTATACGTTGATGATTTGCCCACAGTGGCCGAGATGATATGATGGGATACCCTGAGAGGCGTGATGATGTTATAGCATTATATATGCACAACCACCTGATCAGCTGGTATACGTTGATGATTTGCCCACAGTGGCCAAGATGATATGATGGGATGCCCTGAAAGGCGTGATGATGTTATGGCATTATATACGCATACACACACACATACACACACACACACACACACATATATATATATATATATATATATATATATATATATATGTATATATGTATATGGGATATGGGAAAGGTTATGGAATTATATATGCACTACCACCTGATTAGATGGTATACGATGATGAATTTGCCTACATTGGTTGAGATGATATGATGTGATGCCCTCAAAGACTTGATGATGTCATGAACACATGTACCTATGCACGACATGACATTCATATGCATATGCATGACACTATAAGTATTAAATGATATACAGAGTTATCCAGACTTACAGGTTGAGTTATGTACTCCATGTTTCTTTCATGTCCTTTATATATCGATTTACATGCCTTACATACTCGGTACATTGTTCGCACTGATGTCCTTTTATTGTGAATGCTGCATTCATGCATGCAAGTATAAGTAATCAATTTGTTGAACCCTTATTGTAGACGAGGTTAGTATTCAACAAAGGATCGATAAGACTCCACCTCATTCGGAGTGCAGACAAATCTATGAGCCATCGCATCAGAGTTTTACTTCAGACTTATGGGTAGGCCGGTACCCTGTCCCATTTGATGTCAAATAATCTTAGAGGCTTTGTAGACAGAGGTTCAGTTTGTACAGTATGTCAGAGGCCTTGGCGGCCCATATGTATTTATGTCTTAAGAACGATAGTTTATTGATACAGTGTTGCCCACTTATAGTTATGCTCTACGAGTTGTCGCCATGTTGGCCTATGATGGTCACAAAAAGAATGAGTTACAGAATGGTTCGCTCGAGCCGGTACGTCACTGGATGCCAACCACGCCTCCCGAGGTTCGGGGCATGACAAAGTGGTATCATAGCAGGTCATGTCCTAGGAAGTCTACGAAGCCGTGCCTAGTGGAGTATCACTTATGGGTGTGTTGCGCGCCACCACATTTATAATTGAGAGTCTATAGGGCATTTAAGAACTTTACCCTTCTTTTGTTTCCAGATCGGGCCATAGAGCTGAATTGTAAAAAGTCAGTATAAAGTTGTCACGAGATTTTGCAAGAACTAGAGGTACAAGTATCACAGTAGAGCTTTAAGGCGTAATGTGGAAGGGAGGTTATGAATGAAACAGAAGATATGATGCAAGATTGAAAAGCAAGTAAGGTAAAGATGAAAAAGTTACGAGATACTCAAGTACAAAAGGTTGTGAATAATCGCGATTTCAGATATAGTTTTGGGTTTAGTTTAAGTTACAGAGGAGACCCTAGTAAAAATTTTGTAAATATCTAAGAGTTAACATTAACGAATATTCTAAAGGGGGGAAGGATGTTACATCCCGTGATTTTAACAACATTGACACTGTTATATATGGTTTTTGAGTGGAATATTTTTTTAAAATAGTTTGTATATATATATAGTTATTAATATTACTACTTTCAATTATACACATAATATGAGAAAGTTTATGAGATTTTCTTTATTGTAAAGATAGAAATTATTTTTTTTCACAAGAAAAGAAGGTTATCTTTTTACCATTTTAAGAATTAAGCGTACAAAATTTTTTTACTCTTTATATGAGATTGGGAAAATTAGAAGTTTAGAAAATATAAATATTTGTACATTGATGTTTTAATGAAATAATAGTGTATGCATTGATTTTATATGGTACCACATTATCATGATAGTAAAGTATATTACAGTATGATATATAAAGTGTATTAAAAGTTAGTAGTATTTTAAGTAATTTAAGATAATTTATAATTACATGGGTAATTGGTTAATTACTGGGTAACGGGACATCACCTAATTACCTAATAAGTTGGATACAAATTAAAATTTCCCTCACCCCCACGTGGCAGCAAGCCACATTCCAAACAAGTGACTCTTAGTCACTTTTGATTAGGTGGCAACCTAATATGATTCATTACAAGTTTATGTCTAATATCTGTCGCGCCCCCCTTTTTTTTATTTTGATGGGGAAGTCCGGGTTTCGACATTCATGGAGGAACAACTCGTTTCCTTTTGAGAATTGGGTATTTGGAGAGTCGCTACCTAATGGATTATGGTGTGTTAGGGAACCTAGAGCAATTAACTCATGAACTAGTTTGCATTACCAGATATGAGGGTAAGGGCTCGAAATAACCTTGAGGGAAAGGTGTTAGGCACCCATAGCGGTCCACAACGGTGGGTTTCGGCCGAACTTAAACTATGTGAATTAGTCATTTTAACACGTAAATAATTTTAACACTTATTTGCAAATAAAGGCATGTCTTCTTATTCTAGGCACATGTATGATTCAGGTAATGGGAGCAAGGGAGAGGTTTGAATATATATATATATAAAGTGTGTGTGTGTGTGTAAAGAAAAAGAAGTTCATTTAAACACATAGAAATTGGGAAAGACGGGTCCTAGGTTGGTTAACTTATAGGATCATACCCATGCAATGCCCGATAATCACTCCTCAATGAAGGGCTACACGTGACATTAGCGCACAGTCATCATATCCTTACTATCCAATTCCCTACCCTTGGTCATAGCGTAAAGCGTTCTAGCAGCCTTAAAAGACATCCTATGCGTGCACTACCCGTCCCTTCCTTGTGGCCCTGAGGTATTTAGGACCTCTAATTTAGGTAGTTCTAGACTGTACTAAGGTATTTAAAGGAGAAAAATCTAGGCGACAGTCAAAACAGTTAGGACTGGACTAAAAGAGTACAATTAAAGGCTCAAGTTTTACCTCCACAAAAAGAGCAAGCAAGTGCACGTCTTAAATACAGTTTCAATTATTTAAAAGGAGCCTTAGAACATGATATCTAGGTGAGCAGAGAATATGTAGTATTGAGTTAAAACCAAAGTGTAAAAGAATTAATCTGTTTGCCTACTGATTTTAACGTGTTGAATATAAGTAGTCACAGATAATAGTATATAGTTCTACAGTTTGTAGGATTTTTAATCGCCCGATAGGCTTGCCTAGGCGTGTAGTAATGATGTCCTATGAGCATGGTATCTAATCGTTAATCAGAAATGCAGTAAATAGTAAACAATTTCAAAGCGGGTAATTTTGGATCCTATAGGCATGCTTTCTAGTGATATTAATTAACACAGCGTTGAAGACATTTAAAGAAATGAATAGGTTAGTCAATTAAACTGATTCAGGCAAGATTTCTGATTAAACTGATTTTAGATCTAACTAGAACTAATTTTAGATCCTATAGGCATGATTTCAATAATTGAAACTGATTTTAGATCCTATAGACATAATTTATAATTGAAATTGATTTTGGATCCTATAGACATGGTTTCTAATCATGTAAAGTAAAGAAAGCAGAATTTTATTGAACCATAGAAAACTTTTATAGGCATATTATCTAACAAAAACACATTTGAACCCTATAGGCATGTTGTCTAATAAAACACATTTGGATCAAATGAACCCTAAAGGCATGTTATCTAATAAAACACATTTGAATCAAGTGAATCTTATAGGCATGTTATCTACCCAACTTTACCCATAATATACAACTACCCTTGCTTTTCACTAATCACCCCAATATCTGTTTACAATTAATTATTACAAATCAATGATTGAATAAAAATTACATAAATAGAACAGAAATTAAGCTATAGGGAGCCTGAAGCGGGCCCAAAGCAATTTCCCAGCCTTCAGTAGTCTCAAATGCCCAAAATTTCATAGCCAATTTCATGTCTAGGTGTGTCAAAATTCCCTAAGGACCTCAAGGATCCCGGGAAGTGCTCATACCCAGACTTTCTCAAATAGAGACTGATTATGTGCAGTCTGGAAGTGTCAGCCCTGATATGCCAGAGTCCAGAGAGATCTCAAAGGTCTCTAAGCAGTACACATACCAGAGGGGGCAAGACTTAGTAATCTAAGAGTAATTAACAGTGCATAATGATTTGAAAGGGTTTGATAAACAATATAAGAAAGGTCTTAGGAGGGAAAAGATTTTCTGAAAATCAGTACTAATTTAGCGATAAAACAGTTTGAGAAAAGTATGAAAAAATAATTTGCAATCAGAATACAAGTCATAGAACAAACAACTTTAGAAAGTACTTTGACAAACAGTTTTCCACACAAGGAAAGAGGGGTTGGGAACACATAGAATACACCTTGATGGAGCACATAGACAACATGATGCATAGAGTTCTCAAGGGGAATCTACATAACTAATAGGTTGGATAGAATGCAGGTCATTGAAACATGAAGCAGGGATCACAACAGAAACATGATGAGAGCATATAGACAACACAACTAGAATTGCACTAGAGAGACTAGATAACTTAGCCGAAGTAAGACAGAACAGGCAGGGACTTAGATGGACATGCTAGGCAAGTATTAACAAGTGTAGGCATGCTAATTACACAAAAGCAAAGCTTAGGCATGCTAGATAAAGAGTAGTCAGGCAAAAAGGCTAGTTATATATGTAAGACATGTTAAACAAGATAGCAAACAAGCAAATAAAGTGAAAACATGTTAATACATATTTGAATAAGGTAGCATTTGGCATGCTAGGTAAGCAGTAAACAGAAGCAGGAATGGACTCAGGTCAGATGAACTTAAGGTAGTAAATAAACACATAGGTTTAGGTTCTTAAAATTAATCAGAAGCATACCAGTTAGAGAAAGAAAACACAAGAGGTGAGACGGGTATTGTACAATTTCCAGCCTTGGCTTGCAGCCGGCTAGACTAACAAAGATCACAAGTAGTAGAGAGAGGGCAGAGAGCTTTTAGAGTGTAAAGAAGGGGTTTTTGAACTAATGTTCGTGTATAAGAAGTTAAAATAAGAGAGTTTATATAGTAGTTCAAGAGTAGAGCAAATAAGATAAAGAATCAATTATGTAGCAATTAGGAAAATTTACAGAATCAGTCACACACGTGAAATCAGTAAAGTCTTCCCCTTAATCAAGGGATAATCAATCAACGATAAAGAGCAGGATAGGTATTTAAGGAAAGAAATCAAGTAAGACTTAGGTACAGAGTAGGTAATTAGGGGTGAATGAACATGAGTTCAATTAAGGAAATAATTAGTAAGAATCAGCAAGTAACATCGTTGATTCAAATAAGGCAAGAAAACTAATTAAAGTCGTGAATAAAGGAATAATTAAGAATCAACACATAATTTTTAACAGAGCCAATTGATGAATCAAAAATTCAAACAATAAAGATTTAAAGGAAGAAAATATAGGTTTTTCACAAATAGATGAAATGAGCTAAAATATAATTTCATAAACATACAGAAATTAGCCGAGAAATCGAATCAGAAACCCTAGTAGATATGAACTAGGGTAAAATCACAAGACATTGAGTTAGACTAAAGAGGGGGAAATCATGAAAGTCGAAGCATAGAACAAACAATGTAACTAGTAACATGGAGGGACTCAGAATCCAAACAAAATATCGAAGAAAATTAGGGTTTCAACATAAACTGGTGAGGGTTGAAACAAACTCTACAAAATCAGTCAAAACACAAGCAAATAGAAGATTAAATACTTAAAGTCAGTAACGTTTTTTGAAGAAAAAGTGTTTTCAGAAAACCCTAGTTTAAGAAAATGGAAAGCCACTCGTAAAACCAGAAGATTTTCATAAAAATAAGTGAAGTAAGTTCGATTCATCTCAGATCTGGACAGATTTGAGAAGATCAAAGGATAAAAAATTAGGGTTTTGAGAAGAACAACACATAGATGAAAAAGTTGGCTTAGAAATCCAGCGATTTAAGGCGACATAGGAAGATCTTACTCAAAATCAAACCAGAACGGCCTGAAATAGGCGAGCAAGAACTAAAGGCGTAAGTTGACTAACACAGGCCCCTTAAGAACCCTAAAGACAACGATACCGGCATAGGAGAGGCCATTAGAGGCCTGGGGGTGGTGAGAAACCACCATGAACGACAGCAGACGAGTGGCGATAAGGGTGAGTTAGGGTTAGGACTTGGGAGAGTTTGAGAGAAGAGGGGATCAGATGTCGGCGTGAGAGAGGAGAGTAAAATGAGGGGTTTAGGGGAGGTCGTTAGGTTTAATTTAGGTAAGGGGGATCTGGACCGTTGATTAAAATGATCAACGGCCAGGATTTAGCTAAAAATTGGTCAGGTAGATGTTGGGTATATTTTGGGCTGGTTTAATTGAATTAGGGGGGGGAGTTAAAATTGGGCTAGGTAATTAGGCTAAATTCGAAATAAGAGGGCCATTTATTAAATACCCTAATCAATTGATTAAAAAATAATTTGTAAAATAATTACTAATTATAAAAAATGAATTTCATGCATAGAAATATTTTTAAAATAGTTATTTAGTGTTTAAAAATACAGATGACTAATTTCTGGTAATATAATACAAAAATGTATGCATGGGCTATAATTGTAAAGTTATTGCAATTATAGCCAAAAGGTACCAATTTGGCTATTTATGAAATAATTTGGACTCAATAGGACCTATAATAGTAATATTAAATCAATACATATTCTAAATTCATTTGTGATGCAATTTTGCAATTATTTATATGAAGAAAAATATTAAAATAAATTGTTTTAAGGATGTAAAAATTATGGAAAAATACTCATTGATGCTAATGCATAGTTTTAAAGGTATATATGCATTTCAAAAATATTATAAGGAAAAATTGGGTATCAACAGCTGCCCCTCTTTACCCGGGAAGGATGAAAGAGTTTTCAGGTAAAGAAATGATGGCCAATTTTGACTAAATGGGATGTTTTGGAAGATAGAGGCCGGACTCTAGCATTTGAGTTGCCTGCATATCTCTAGTTTTATAGAAATCAGTCCATGTGTAGTTTCGGATTCATTGGCGGAATATACCGATGAAGTCATTACAAGAATGGACACGAGATTTCGGAATAGATGCAAGAGTGGCTATTGCGAATGGTCCAGGTTTGAGGTAGCTGAAGGAACTAGAGTGAGGTCACTCCTGCTAGGGTAGCGGTTGCTTACTGGTCACCTGCAGTTAAAGAGATGCTACAGATGTGCATTTGTGCAAAAATTTAAACATGATGCAGATTCCCTTTGGACCATGAAAGTTGTCTTCGGATGGTTAAAGATGACGTCCTCGGACCATGATGTCCTGGGCCATGAATTGTTCAGTGAGGGATTCGCAGGCCATGAAATGGTATTCTCTGTCCATGAAGATGGTGCCTCCGAACCATGACGACTTTGAATAATAAGATACAAATTTGAGAGATCCTCAGGCCATGGCATGGTGTCTTCCGGCTAGGATGATGCCTTTTAGACTATGACGCCTTTGTATAGGTTGGCGATATTTCATCCCATGATATGCAATAATATGATATTAACAAGACAAGTCTTAGTCTTGTCAAATGAAGGGCAGAACTTAGCCCGATCGAAAAGCAAATAGATAGGATCGGAATCGAGCAACATTTATGCAAGGAGGGACAATGCTTAGTCCCGTGAAGATATGATGGCAAGGATTAGCCTCATACAAATATAGAGGCATGGATTAGCCTCATGAATATATGGAGGCAAGGATTAGCCTCATGCAGATATGGAGGCAGGGATTAGCCTCATGAAAATATGGAGGCAGGGATTAGCCTCATGCAGGTATAGAGGCAGGGATTAGCCTCATGCCGATATGGAGGCAGGGATTAGCCTCATGCAGATATGGAGGTAGGGATTAGCCTCATGCAAATATAGAGGCAGGGATTAGACTCATGAAGGTGTGGAAGCAGGGATTAGCTGCATGCAAATATGAAGGTAGGGATTAGCCTCATGTGGATATAGAGGCAGGGATTAGCCTCATACAGATATGGAGGCAGGGATTAGCCTCATACATATATGGAGGCAGGGATTAGCCTCATGCAGATATGGAGGTAGGGATTAGCCTCATGCAGATATGGAGGCAGGGATTAGCCTCATGCTGGTGTGGAGGCAGGGATTAGCCTCATGCAAATATGGAGGCAGAGATTAGACTCATGCAGATAACGAGTAGCAAATAAGGGTAGCATGTTTCTTAGCTGGAGATGTATTCAGTGTCTGATGGCCCGTTTGATAGTCATTTTGCCTTGTGTATGCATGTTTCGTGAATGCTATCGCTACGTCAGATGTGCCTACGTTCAAAGAAAAATTGTAAGTTTTATGAGGGGAGGTTGGTTCATGCCTTTGTCCACTAGCCTTGCTTCATTCCATTTTGGAGGCCTCGTTCGAGTTTCCCTGGGTAACACCTGACTGTTACGAAAAATATATACAATTATTGATAAAAAAAAATAAAAGTTGCTTTAGAAACATATTGAAGTGTCAAGTAGTTTTTAGATGAACTAATGACTGTAACACATTTCAGAGACATTGCAACTTTTCCATGTTGGAATTTTGAGGGTCCTCCTCAAAATTCTGCCCTAGTTTAGTGGATGACTCTTCGGTTGTTTGTGAGTAATGAGACTTGTCGACCCTTCCTCGGAATTTTGAGAACCCTTCTCAAAATTCTGCCCTATTTTCTTAACCAATTTCTAACTTTCTAGCATGCGACGGCGTCGGCTGGACTTGCTTCGGAATTTTGAGGGTCCTCCTCAAACTTTTGGCCCAGTTTCTGATCATGGGGGAAATGGAAATTTTATTATGATATGACCGAACTCACAGGGTTGCCTATGTATCCCCTCTTAAATGGGAATCAGGTCAAACGTAGTTCAATTACATCAGATGAGGAAATGTAAATAGTCTAAGTATAGTATCTCTTGACTGCCTCTGAATTGATCGGTTTTGGCTAGGTTTCACCGTCCATTTCTACAAGTATGAGTGCTCCTCCTGTCAGCACCCTGTGAACCATATAAATACCTTGCTAGTTGGGAGAGAATTTTCCTTTGGCTTCATCTTGATGTGGGAAGATCCTCTTCAGTACCAGCTGTCCTGGTGCAAATTTTCTTGGTTTGACCCTTTTGTTGAAAGCTTTAGACATCCGGTTCTAGTAAAGCTGACCGTGACATACTGCATTCATCCATTTTCCATCTATAAGGGCCAATTATTCATAGCGGATCCTCAACCATTCTGCATCGCTAAGTTCAGCTTCCTATATGATTCTTAAAGAAGGAATCTCTACCTCGGCTGGGATGATAACTTCGGTACCATAAACCAGCATGTAGGGAGTTGCTTCGGCTGGTATGCGAACTATAGTGCGGTATCCTACAGAGCAAAAGGTAGCTTCTCGTTCCATTATTTGTGGTTTTCTACCATCTTCCTCAGTATCTTCTTGATATTTTTGTTGGCGGCTTCTACAGCTCCATTCATCTGAGGTTTGTAGGCTGTGGAATTCTTGTGCTTTATTTTGAAAGTTTCACACATGGCCTTCATTAGATCACTGTTGAGATTGGCGGCATTATTAGTAATAAACTCGGGAACTCTGAATCGGCAAATGATACGATCTTTGACAAAGTTTGCGACGACTTTCTTGGTTACAGCTTTGTAAGATGCTGTCTCTAACCATTTTGTGAAGTAATCAATGGCTACCAGAATACATTTGTGCCTGTTTGAAGTAGTGGGCTCGATCGGACTGATAACATCCATTCCCCAGCGGCAAATGGCCAAGGTAAGCTTGTTGCATTGAGCTCATTTGGAGGCACTTTTATCATATCGGCATGCACTTGACATTGATAGCATTTGCGGACATACTGGACGCAATCTGTCTCCATGGTCATCCAAAAGTAACCAGCCCTAAGTATTTTCTTGGCCAAGACGAAACCATTCATGTGCGGGCCGCAGGTCCCAGCATGTATATCCTCAAGTAGTTTAGAAGCCTCTTTTGTGTCGACACATCTTAGCAATCCCAGATCAGGAGTTCTTCTGTACAAGTTTCCTCCACTGTGTAAGAAGTGATTGGACAATCTCCGGAGTGTGCATTTCTGAGTGTGGTTTGCATGCTCTAGATATTCTCGTTTTGCCAAATACTCTTTGATGTCATGGAACCAAGGCTTTCTATCCGTCTCTTCCTCGACATGAGCACAGTAAGCCGGTTCATTATGGATTCTTACTGGGATGGGATCAATGAAATTCTTACCTGGATGTTGTATCATGGATGACAAAGTGGCCAATGCATCGGCAAACTCATTCTGAATTCTGGGCACATGTCGGAACTCTATATTTGTGAACCTCTTTCTCAATTCCTGCACATGGTGCAAATATAATAATATCTTGGAATTCTTGGTAGCCCATTCTCCTTTCACCTGGTGCACAAGCAAATCTGAATCACCGATTACCAGCAGCTCCTGAATATTCATGTCGATTGCCATGTTGAGTCCTAGTATGAAGGCTTCGTATTCTGCCATGTTGTTGGTGCAGGAAAATCTGAGTTTTGCAGACACCGGATAGTGTTGACCTGTTTCTGATACCAAGACTACTCTAATGCCCACTCCTTTGAAATTTGCAGCTCTATCAAAGAACATTCTCCAATCGTCGTATGCTTCGGTAATGTCCTCTCCTACGAATGACACCTCTTCATCAGAAAAATACGTTCCCAAGGGTTCGTATTTCCTCCTACCAGATTTTCAGCAAGATAGTCTATCAATGCTTGTCCTTTGACCGCCTTTTGAGTTACGTAGACAATATCAAACTCACTTAACAGTATCTGCCACTTAACTAGCTTCCCAGTTGGCATGGGTTTCTGAAATATGTACTTCAATGGGTCCATCTTGGATATGAGGTATGTGGTATAGGCACAAAAGTAATGCCTCAACTTCTGGGCAGTCCAGGTCAAAGCATAGCAAGTGTGCTCCATCAGAGAGTATCGTGCTTCATAAGGTGTGAATTTCTTACTCAGGTAATATATAGCTTGCTCCTTTCTTCCTGTCTCGTCATGTTGTCCCACAACACATCTGAAGGTTCCATCCAACGCAGATAGATAGAGTAGCAAAGGCCGTCCTGGTTCTGGTGGGACCAAGATCGATGGTGTGGATAGGTATTCCTTGATTTTGTCGAAAGCCTTTTGACAATCCTTGGTCCAGCTTGTTTCAGCGTCTTTCCTCAACATCTTGAAGATGGGTTCACATATGACGGTGGACTGTGCTATAAAGCGATTGATATAGTTGAGACATCCTAGGAAACTTATCACGTCCTTTTTGCTACTAGGTGGTTGCAATTCCTGAATAGCTTTGACTTCAGACAGATCCAGCTCAATCCCTCGACGACTGACAATGAATCCCAGTAACTTTGCTGCGGGAACCCCGAATGCACACTTTGCGGGGTTCAGTTTCAATTTGTACCTCCTTAGCCTGTCGAAGAACTTTCTCAAGTCTGCTATGTGGTCTGCGACCCTCGTGGATTTGATAATGACGTCGTCCATATACACCTCTATTTCTTTATGTATCATATCATGGAAGATGGTTGTCATGGCTCTCATGTAAGTGGCCCTAGCATTCTTTACCAAATGTCATCATTTTGTAACAGTACACCCCCATGGTGTAATAAAAGTTGTTTTCTCTGCATCTTCTTCATCCATCCAGATCTGGTGGTAACCTGCGAAGCAATCCACAAAGTATTGGAGTTCATGCTTGGCGTAATTGTCAATTAAGATGTGTATGTTTGGCAATGGAAAGTCATTCTTGGGACTTGCTCTGTTTAAGTCTCGATAGTCAGTACATACTCTGACTTTCCCATCTTTCTTGGGGACCGGTACAATGTTGGCTAACCAGGTTGGGTACTCAACAACCTTGAGAACTTTAGCTTTGATCTGCTTAGTAATTTCCTCCTTGATTTTCAGGCTCATATCCGGTTTGAATTTTCTGAGTTTCTGCTTCACTGGCGGACACATGGGTTTAGTAGGCAACTTGTGAGCAACTATGGACGTGTTCAAACCGGTCATGTCATCATACGACCATGCGAAAACGTCCTCATACTCCTTTAAGAAATGAATGTACTCCTCTTTCTCTATTGGTGATAAGTGAATGCTGATGCAAGTTTCCTTGATGGTATCGACATCTCCCAAATTTACTACTTCGGTTTCATCCAGGTTGGACTTAGGCTTATTCTCAAAGTTTTCAACTTCCCTGACAACTTCTTCGGGTATCTCATCTTCTTCATCTGAATCAGTATTCTCATGTTGCGTTGCCTCATTACATGTCACAGTCACCGGTTCATCAGAAAAAGTAACAATAACGTTGCGGAAAGAAAAATATGAAAGATAATAATAAATAATAAGGAGCAATGCATTTGATTAATACTTAAAACACCCAAATGAGTATGGCTCGATAAATCGAGCATTTATTTTGAAACAAGTGAGTCTTAAAAAGAAAAATTACTAAAAATCTTAAATGCCTAGAATGGCAATAGGAATAAAATCTGCCAAGCTACCCAGGGACTCAGCGGGCCAGGGATGGTGTGGCGATCCAGTTCCTGAGAACAACTCCCTTCTCCACAGTCTGGATAGTGAGGCCTTCTTCCTTCTCCTCCTCCTTAATTACTGTATTGCAGTCCATGTCTTCATCCTCCAAGAATAGATTCCTCAGCCCAGCCAATGCTTCTTCTTCTACAGTTCCCTATATTATATCGGCTTGGTGAAAAGTTTGACCCAGATGTGGCACTGGTTGCTTGAGAGGGTAATAAGGTCCACACCATGGAGGCGACCAATCATTGTACTCTTGCCATGTATACTGGTATCTGAGCTCAAAAGTAGTACCGTGACGCTTCAGTTGTATCGGTTTAGTAATACCCTGGAGATTCTTTCCAAGCCCTTTCCCGGGTTCATACCCAAACCAAGCCAGTATGCTTTCTATTTTTATCCTCCACCATTTGTCTTTCTTGACGGCATTGACACGTTTGATATGATGATAGGTTTCCCCTCCTAACCTTCTTTTATTTCCAATAATCGGGATGGCTTGACTAGTGTGAATGGGGTTACTCCCATCTCCGTGAATGATCACCTCCTGATGGTTCCATTCGAATTACACAGCTTGATGTAGTATGGAAGCCACAGCTCCAATTGCATGTATCCATGGTCGGCCTAACAGAAGATTGTATGAGGCTGGTATGTTGAGCACTTGAAATTCAACATCGAACCAAGTTGGTCCCATTTGTAGACAAAGATTAATTTCCCCAATCATGGCCCTTTGAGACCCATCGAAGGCTTTTACTTTCATGCTCCCTGCCCGTATTTCATGGAAACCTTTGCCCAATATTTTTAGAGTATCCAACGGACAAATATTGAGGCTTGAACCATCATCAATCAAGACCTTGGCAATGAATTTGTCTTCAAATTGCACTGTGATGTGTAATGCTTGGTTGTGATTCAACCCTTCAGGCGGCAGCTCATCCTCGTCGAAGATTATCTTATAACTTTCCAGTACTTGCCCTACCATATTGGCCATCTCTCCGCAGGTGATATGTTGGGCACATAAGCTTCACTCAACACCTTTATCAAAGCATTCTTATGTGCCTCTGAGTTTTGCAACAGTGACAGTATGGATATCTGAGCTGGGGTTTTGTTCAAATGATCAATGAGAGAATACTCCCTTGCTTTTACTTTCCTCCAAAGGTCATCCGGTCCTGTCTCAATGACAGGTTGCTTGGTAGTGGCATCCTTACTTGGCCCTCCCAATTGTTCAGGTGTGTAGATCTTGCCAGTCCTAGTCATTCCTTGCGCATCATCGGATTCCTCCATCTTTGCCTTTCCTTTTCTCCTAGCTTCGGCGACGTAATCCCAAGGTATTGCTTTTGAATTGAAAGAAGATGTGGTTGATACCGTCACCGTGAAAGGTGTGGCCACTTCCACTTCAAATGGAATAGGGGTGGCCGCAGGTGGAGCTACCTCTATCTCAAATGGAGCTGGTGCAGTTATCTCAACTTCGATTAGTGACTGAGTTTGTACTATGATAAGAGTAAGTATGACTGCAAGTTTAAAGTCATCGCCTTCTCGAATAAGCCCGATTGACCCATCATGATCCCATTCTTCATTCATCTCTATCACATATATCCCGCCACCCTTATGGTCCAGGAGAGGGTTATTGCGGACATTGGGTGTGGCTTCCTTCGTCTGTATGACCTTGTTGTCAATCAGCGTCTGGATCTTATCTTTCAATGTTCGGCACTCGTCAATGGTGTGCCTTTTCATACCGAAATGGTATGCACATGTTTTGTTTGGGTTGACCCATTGAGATGGATTCTCTAATGCCACAGTAGGAATAGGGGTGACATAACTAGCGACTTTCAACCTTTCATACAGCTGGTTGATGGGCTCAGTAAGAGCGGTAGTCTGGGTGACTTACAGTCAAAATTGGGTCGTGGTCTTGGATAATTTTGGCAAGCTGTAGTGACTAGAAATGAGGTGGTTGGGAATTATAGGTATGATAGGCAGTTGCTGTTTGGGAATATCTAGAAGATGAAGGTTGATATGTGGGTGGTGGTGCTTGGTATGTGGGTGGAGGTGTTTGATATGTGGGTGGAGGTGTTTGACATGTAAGTGGAGATTTCGGGCCTTGAGCTACCATTACTACCCCAACATCTCTTTTCTTCGATATGCCACCTGATTGTAATGCCTTGTTTGTGGCGTGTAATGCCTCAAAGTTTGTCACCATCCCGCTCTTGATCTTCTTCGATTCTTTCTTCAAGTTTGATGATATCAGAGAATTTATGATTTTTGATAACCATCAACCTTTCATAATATTATGGATCCTGTGCTCTGGCAAAGAATTTGTTCATTTGCTCTTCTTCCAATGCTGGCTTGACCTTGGCTGCTTCCGACCTCCAACGAGTAGCATACTCGCCGAAAGTCTCGGTAGGCTTCTTCTTAAGGTTCTGAATGCAGAAAACATCTGGTGCATTCTCTGTGTTGAACCTGAATCGGTCCATGAAATCAGACACCATACTCACCTAATTGGACCATTTCTTAGGATCCTGGATGATGTACTAGGACAAAGGATCTCCTATAAGACTTCTCATAAAGAGCTTCATCCGGATCCTTTCATCCTTTTCGACCCCAACAAGCTTGTCACAATAAGTCCTCAAATGAACCCTGGGATCACCTGTACCGTCAAACATTACAAATTTGGGAGGTTTGTAACCCTTTGGGTGTATGCATAAGTCTTTATAGTTCAAACCTTCTATTCCTTTACCGCCTTCGACACCCTGAACTCGACTCGTCAACTTCTTGAGTTCCTCAGCTATGTTTTTAATGAGCAGGTCCTTCTCGGCGAATTCTGGTGTATAGGTAGTTGATTCGATAGATTGAGGTATGGTTTCCACGTATATAGGGTTTTTTTGGTGAGTGCTGGGTGCCTGGGTGTAATGGTGGTCATTGGTTGAGTTTTGAGGATCAGGAAAGGGTTGTGGTATGTTCTGGGGAGTGTGATAAGTGGCAGTTGGTGGGTATTGAATTGGTTGATGGTGATGTTGTGGCGGAGTTGGTATTGGTAGGGGATTGAGATTTTGAGGGGGGTTGTATATTGATGTGGTGTAGGAGGGTTTTGTGGGTGTTGGTTAGGTGTGTTTTAAGGAGGTGATGGGTTCTTTGTATTGATGTCGGACGTTCAAAGTGAGTGATAAGTTTTACAAGTGGTGGACCTGCTCAAGATCTCTCTGTAGTTCCAGTATCTTTTGTTCTAACCTCAAAACTAGATCATTTGGTGCCGGAGTACTCCGACCATCTGAAGTTTCCACGTTCTCAGCATTCTCCTTTCGAATACCACTTAAGTTGTCCATTTTAGTTTTTCCTTTGCCTTTTGTATTACTTGGAAGAGGATGAGGTGGAGGGCCTCTAGATCTGGTGTGATATGCTGATGATGCTATATGAGCGAACTAACCTTAGGGGATGGGAATAAAGAATAAAGAAAAACAAAAGGATAAACAAGTCAGTAAGGATTCTGAAATATTTGCAATATTTAAACACATATTGAGGGAATGAAAATCCACGTCCTAATTTGGGAGCCTCGTTGTGCCCGAGGTTGGCTTAGCGACAAATAAATTTGGATAACTTTAGTGCCAATAATTGCCTCAATTCATTAATGTAAAAATAAACGATCCAATGCGAAATTAGATAAGATAATGTCACTAATGGCACTTGGCCTTATTACATTTGAAAGGAAAGCAAATAAATCTAATATACTTGGTCCCAGAAGGACCCTCTCTAGACTGGATGCTCTTGTCGATCAACTTTCCCAGCTCGCGCAGGTTTAGTAGCAGGATTGCCCTTGCCAGATGCCCTCCTTCATTTCCTTCTGGCAGTCAGTGACCCTTTTTCTCATCTTCCCTTCCAACTCCATTAAACTGTACTCCAGATACTCCAATTTCACTAGATTTAGCAGCTCTCTCCTTCCACTCGTTAATCATCTCCATGTCAGCCTTATGATGCGCCATATGCTCAGCTTCAGACTCTCAAACTCTTTTCCGCAGCTTGTTGTACTTCACCTCTGCCTCAGCAACCTCGTCTATGACCCTGTTTCCTGGCCCAACCCTGGGCTCAAAGACCTCAGCTATATTGTCCTCCAACCATGAAGGGTAAAGGTTTGAGTGGCCCGCATGATTTCGGTCTGGCTCGATAGTATCCTTTTCCACAATAATCTTCAAGGTCCACATATGTTGTGCTTCATTCTTATACGGTATGGTGTCACCTTGGAAATTGGCCCTGAAGTGACACATTTTAGCGACCCATGGTATGATCTCTCTTACCTGCTTGTCTCATAACCCTGAGAGGAGCGTAAGGATATATGCCCCTCAACCCAATCAACACCAAGTATGGAAAATCTTTGGATCTAATGATGAACTCATCGGTAGGGAACCACTTGAACATCCAATGGACCTGCTCCTCCATCAAATTTTCAAAAAGTTGTACCTATCCCATAGCGTCCTCCGGTTGAGCAAACATGTTTGGAATATAATTCATTCTTTTGGGATGATGGAAGGCTATGTGATCATTCCACGGCCTTCGCGGAAATTCTTGACTGTATTGTCTTTTTTGGAGATGTTCCAACAACCAGACCTATAACATCAAGTTGCAACCCTCAAAGAACCTGAACCGTTTCTGACATTGCTCCAAAGCCCGATACATGTCTGCAATGATCATAGGGACGATAGTGTAAGTCTCCCCCTCGATCCCATCCATCAGAGTTTTGGTCACCATGGCCAGCCTAGTATGGATTCTATCCCCTTGAATTGGGAATACCATCATGCCCAAGAAACACATAATAAACACGAAGACTCTACGATGAATCCAACTTAGGGAGGTGATTGAGAACTCATCGTCAAAGATACGGTAAGAGTTGCTGTGACCATATCTTTCATAAAGGAAATCAAAAGGTATGTAGGAGTCCTTCAGGCATTTCAAGTTGTCATTTTTCTTCAGCCCCACCATCTTCAGAAATCCCCTAGTAGCGCGATTTTCAGGTACTAACATATTAGGACTATCCCAAGGCAACCCAGTAAACCCTCCTATTTCTTCTAGAAGGGGAGTCATTTCTATGTTTCTAAAATGGAACACAACCCTTTCCTTGTCCCAAAACAGAGTTGTAGCCTCGATCAGCATTTTGTTTGATTGAAGATACAACAGAGAGGGAAAATTTCCTAAGACCCGTTTCACATGGTTTTGGTCACATGAAGGGAGAATGAGGGTATGCTACCAACCATACCAAATCTGGGGACTTCGTGCCTCATTTTCTGCAAGACAAAAGAGAGTTAGGCTCTTTCCCCCTCCAGGTTCGTTTATTTATACAGTAGTGTAATGCATATTGGCACTTATTTCTCCAAATTGATGCACATAATCGTGGTTACGTCCGTTGGGATTATGAAAAACCCGATGGACTTTTGGACAAGGCTCGTCTTAAAGGGCTATTATGTGGACAACACATTAACCCGACTAGGTTTGACTATAATGCATGAACAATTAATCAGAGTATGGCTGCTATAGAGGTCTAGACTGGGACCCTCAAGCGGACAACTTAAGGGGGAAAGACACGGAACTGTCAAAAGCACCGCTGATCGACTAGTTTTACCGCAAATACGCCTTTTCGAATTTAATGGGTGATATGTAGGAAGAGTGCAAACACTCATCAAGCATTGCTATAGGATTAATTACGCATGAGTGGAATATGATGTTGAGCATAATTTATGCAGCAATAAATAGCACGTTGTCAAGTATTTGCACGTAATATAATAAATACAGTATTTAAATAATTGAAAGATGGTTACAGAAAAGAAAACAAAGAGACAAGTCAGTTTCAGGAAAATAAAGAAATCATAAATGCTTGAAAATAGATAGCTAAATTCAAATAAGGGGAAGGGTACGTGGGATAGAGCATGCTTGGACTAATTCACAAAATAAGTTCATTATGGTAAGATTCTAAAAATATCCCCAGCAGAATCGCCATGCTATCGCGCCCCCCTTTTTCCCTTTTGACGGGGAAGTCCGGGTTTTGACATTCATAGGGGAACAACTCGTTTCCTTTTGGAAATTGGGTAGTTGGAGAGCCGCCACCCAACGTATTATGGTGCATTAGGGAACCTAGAACAATTAACTCATGAACTAGTTCGCATTACCAGAGATTAGGGTAAGGTCTCGAAATAACTTTGAGGGAAAGGTGTTAGGCACCCCACGCGGTACAAAATGGTGGGTCCCGGTCGAACCTAAACTATGTGAATTAGTCATTTTAACACGTAAATAGTTTTAACACATATTTGCAAATAACGGCATGTCTTCTTATTCTAGGCACATGTATGATTCAGGTAATGGGAGCAAGGGAGAGGTTTCTTGCATATATATATATATATATATATATATATATATATATATATAAAGAAGTTCATTTAAACACATAGGAATTGGGAAAGAGGGGTCCTAGGTTGGTTAACCTATTGAATCATACCCATGCAATGCCAGGTAATCACTCCTCAATGAGAGGCTACATGTGACATTAGCGTGAAGTCATCATATCCTTACTACCTAATTCCCTCCCATTGGTCATAGCCTAAAGCGTTCTAGCAACCTTAAAAGACATCCTATGGGTGCACTACTCATCCCTTCCTTGTGGCCCTGAGGTATTTAGGACCTCTAATTTAGGTAGTTCTAGACAATCCTAAGGTATTTAAGGGAGAAAAATCTAGGCGAGAGTCAAAACAATTAGGACTGGACTAAAAGAGAACAATTAAAGGCTCAAGTTTTACCTCCACAAAAAGAGCAAGCAAGTGCACGTCTTAAACACGTTTTCAAGTATTTAAAAGAATCCTTAAAACAATATATCTAGGTGAGCAGAGAATATGCAGAATTGAGTTAAAACCAAAGTGTAAAAGAATTAATCCGTTTGCCTACTGATTTTAACCTGTTGAATATGAGCAGTCATAGATTGTACATAGTTCTATAGTTTGTAGGGTTTTTAATTGCCCTATAGGCTTGCCTAGGCATGTAGTAATGATGTCCTATGAGCATGGTATCTAATTGTTAATTAGAAATGCAGTAAACAGTAAACAATTTAAAAGTGGGCAATTTTGGATCCTATAGGCATGCTTTCTAGTAATATTAATTAACACACCATTGAAGACGTTTAAAGAAACAAATAGGTTAGTCAATTAAACTGATTCACGCAAGATTTATGATTAAACCGATTTTAGATCTAACTAGAACTGATTTTAGATCCTATAGGCATGATTTCTATAATTAAAACTGATTTTAGATCCTACAGGCATGGTTTTTAATTGAAACTGATTTTGGATCCTACAGGCATGGTTTTTAATTGAAACTGATTTTGGATCCTATAGATATGGTTTCTAATCATGTAAAGTAAAGCAAGCAGAATTTTATTGAACCATAGAAAAATCCTATAGGCATATTATCTAACAAAAACACATTTGAACCCTATAGGCATGCTTTCTAGTAAAACACATTTGGATCAAATGAACCCTATAGTCATGTTATCTAATAAAACACATTTGAATCAAGTGAACCCTATAGCCATGTTATCTATCCAATTTTACACATAATATAAAACTACCCTCCCTTTTCACTTATCACCCCAATATCTTTTTACAATTAATTATTACAGACAAATGATTGAATAAAAATTACATAAATAGAACAAAAATTAAGCTATAGGTAGCCTAAAGTGGGCCCAAAGCAATTTCCCGGCCTTCAGTAGTCTCAAATGACCAAAGTTTCATAGCCAATTTCATATCTAGGTGTGTCAGAGTTCTCTAAGGACCTCAAGGATCCCAGGCAGGGCTCACACCCAGACTTTCTCAAATAGAGACAAATTATGTGTAGTGTGGAAGTGTCAGCCCTAATATGCCAGAGTTCAGAGAGATCTCAAGGGTCTCTAAGCAGTACACATACCAGAGGGGCAAGACTTAGTAATCTAAGAGTAAGTGAGAGTGCATAAAGATTTAAAAGAGTTTGATAAACAATATAAGAAAGGTCTTAGGAGGGAAAAGATTTTCTGAAAATCAGTACTAATTTAGTGATAAAACAGTTTGAGAAAAGTATGAAAAAATAATTTGCAATCAGAATACAAGTCATAGAACAAACAGCTTTAGAAAGTACTTTGACAAACAGTTTTTCACACAAGGAAAGAGGGGTTGGGAACACATAGAATACACCTTGATGGATCACATAGACAACAGGATGCATAGAGTTCTCAAGGGGGTTCTATAGAACTAATGGTTGGATAGAATGCAGGTCATTGAAACATGAAGCAGGGATCACAGCAGAAACATGTTGAGGGCCTATAGACAACACAACCAGAATTGCACTAGAGAGACTAAATAACTTAGCAGGAGTACGACAGAACAAGCAGGGACTTTGATGGACATGCTAGGCAAGTATTAACAAGTATAGGCATGCTAATTATACAAAAGCAAAGCTTAGGCATGCTAGATAAACAGTAGTCAAGAAAATATGCTAGTTACATATGTAAGACATGTTAAACAAGATAGCAAACAAGCAAGTAAAGTGAAAACATGCTAATACATATTTGAATAAGGCAGTATTTGGCATGCTAGGTAAGCAGTAAACAGAAGCAGGAATGGACTCAGGTCAGATGAACTTAAGGCAGTAAATAAACACATAGGTTTAGGTTCTTAAAATTAATCAGAAGCATACCAGTTAGAGAAAGAAAACACAAGAAGTGAGACAGGTATTGTGCAATTTTCAACCTTGGCTTGCAGCCGACTAGACTAACAAAGATCACTAGTAGCAGAGAGAGAAGAGAGCTTTTAAAGTGTAAAGTAGTGGTTTTTGAACTAATGGTCGTGTATAAGAAGTTAACATAAGAGAGTTTATATAGTAATTCAAGAGTAAAGCAAATAAGGTAAAGAATCAATTATGTAGCAATTAGGGAAATTTACAGAATCAATCACACATGTGAAATCAGTAAAGTCTTCCCCATAATCAAGGGATAATCAATCAACGATAAAGAGCAGGATATGTATTTAAGGAAAGAAATAAAAAAGACTTAGGTATAGAGTAGGTAATTAAGGGTGAATGAACAGGAGTTCAATTAAGGAAACAATTAGTAAGAATCAACAAGTAACACCGTTGATTCAAATATGGCAAAAAAACTAATTAAAGTCGCGAATAAAGGAATAATTAAGAATCAGCACATAATTTTTGGGCTGGTTTAATTAAATTGGGGGGGAGGGGTTAATATTGGGCTAGGTAATTAGGCTAAATTCGAAATAAGAGGGTCATTTGTTAAATACCCTAATCAATTGATTAAAAAATAATTTTAAAATAATTAGTAATTATAAAAAAAAAATTCATGCATAGAAATGTTTTAAAAATAGTTATTTAGTGTTTAAAAATGCATATTACTAATTTCTGGTAATATAATACAAAAATGTATGCACAGGCTATAATTGTAAAGTTATTGCAATTATGGCCTAAAGGTGCCAATTTGGGTATTTATGAAATTATTTGAACTCAATAGGACCTATAATAGTAATATTAAATCAAGACATATCCTAAATTCATTTGTGATGCAATTTTGTAATTATTTATATGAAGAAAAATATTAAAATAAATTATTTTAAGGATTTAAAAATTATGGGAAAATACCCATTTATGCTAATGCATAGTTTTAAAGGTATATATGCATTTCAAAAATATTATAGGGAAAAATTGGGTATCAACAATATCTTCATTTTCTAACAACACTGCTTTTTATCATCTTATGATATAATTCAACTAACTGCTCTCTTTTGTTTGAAACTATCAAACCGACACATCTCTATGTGACTCTAGTACAATGATCTAGTCATGCATTTTCTCTTAGTTTTGGATCTAGACTAACCGAGTGTCAATTATGGGTTGGAGGAAGTACTATAAGTTGTATATTTGTTTTTAAAATGAACATTTGTCGGGGGCACTAGCTCTATGATGAAAAATTGAGTATTGTAATGTATAAGTTCAAATAATATGAGGCAAAAATGAGATTTGAACTCTTAAGGTGAAATTTCCTTTGTGAGATAACCTACTTGGGATAGTAATATATTTTTTACCCCATGAGTTCTTTTCAATTACTATTTTTTGGAAGTATAAATGATGATTTTGATTCATTTTACAATATGTCACCAATTTTGTGGATTTATATTTAGTCTGTGTTAGTTTGGATTTTCTGAACTGGTATCCGGTGGTAAAATTATATACTTGAAATCCTGATTAGAGGAATGGTCAAGAGAATCGGTTCAGGTATGTTAAGGCTATCCCTTCTTTCTTTTTGGCATGATCTATACGATACAAGCGAAACGAGCAAATGCATAATTTCCATAAATTACTCTATTCGTAGAAATGCTAGAGATGTAGATATTCTTATTCTCATATAAGTCTTATTATTCTATCGTCTGTTCATGAGTCTCAAAAAATACGTAAGTTGATAAAGTTTGTTTCATGATATTAATCAGAGGTATAATGGTCTTATGACGTACCGAAAGATTTTATTAACGTATTTCATATGTATTTCATGCAATTATACATGCACATCAACCCATGACCAGATGTCGTTATATACGCATATATATATATATATATATATGGGAAAGGATTGTGGCGTTATATACGCATCACCACCTGATCAGCTGGTATACGTTGATGATTTGCCCACAGTGGCCGAGATGATATGATGGGATTCCCTGAGAGGCGTGATAATTTTATGGTATTATATACGCATATATATATATATATATATATATATATGGGATATGTGAAAGGTTATGGCGTTATATACGCACCACCACCTGATCAGCTGGTATACAATGATGAATTTGCCCACACTGACTGAGATGATTTGATGGAATGCCCTCAGAGACTTGATGATGTCATGAACACATGTACCTAAGCACGACATGACATTCATACGCATATGCATGACACCATAAGTATTATATGATATACAGAGTTATCCAGACTTACAGGTTGAGTCATGTACTCCATGTTTCTTTCATGTCCTTTATATATCAATTTACACGGCTTACATACTCGGTATATTGTTCGTATTGACGTCCTTTTGCTGTGAATGCTGCATTCATGCCTGCAAGTATAAGTAATCAATTTGATGAACCCTCATTGTGGATGAGGTTAGCATTTAGTGAAGGATCGGTAAGACTCCACCTCATTCGGAGTGCAGTCGAATCTATGAGCCATCGTGTCAGAGTTTTACTTCAGACTTATGGGTAGGCCAGTACCATGTCCCATTTGATGTCAAATAATCTTAGAGGCTTTGTAGAAAGAAGTCCAGTTTGTACAGTATGTCAGAGGCCTTGGTAGCCCATATGTATTTATGTCTTAAGAATGATAGTTTATTGATACAGTGTTGTCCACTTATAGTTATGTACTATGAGTTGTCTCCATGTTGGCCCACAATGGTCACAGAAAGAATGAGTTATAGAACGGTTCGCTCGGGCCGGTACGGCACTGGGTGCCAGCCACGCCTCCCTAGGTTCGGGGCGTGATAGTCCTTCAGTTGGTCTGGGTGGCGGTGGTAATCCAGCTCCTGGTGCAAGTTCATCTAATGTACCCAACTATCAAGAATACACCTAGTGTTTTATTTTCGTAATATTTTTTATAATAAGTGTCTGTACTTGTTTATGATCCAATATCTATCAAATAAAATTATGTTCCACAACCTTGTTACATCTTACTTTTTAACATGACCTTTTGAATTAGTAAAGAAGACCAATATGAATTTTGTGTGTTTCATAACATAATATTCGAAGAGAAAAAAGCACAACAACCATAACTAAAGCAACATACATGAAATAAAAGATAATAAAAGGATAAATCAATACAAAGTTGTTTCGTTTCAGAAAAAGTGAATATGTATAGCGCGGTACAATACTATGTTTTGTGTGTTGTCTTGTCGGTCTGAAAAGCTGACCGACTGCAAAAAAGCTGTTTCGTTTCCGAAAAAGTGAATATGTATAGCGCGGTACAATATTACATTTTGTGTGTTGTCTTGTCGGTCTGAAAAGCTGACTGACTGTGAAAAAGCTGTTTCATTTCAAAAAATTAAATATGTATAGCGCAGTACAATACTACATTTTGTATGTTGTCTTGTCGGTCTGAAAAGCTGACCAACTGCAAAAAAAAGCTGTTTCATTTCAGAAAAATTGAATATGTATAGCGCGGTACAATACTACATTTTGTGTGTTGTCTTGTCGGTCTGAAAAGCTGACCGACTGCAAAAAAAGCTGTTTCGTTTCAAAAAAATTGAATATGTATAGCGCGGTACAATACTACATTTTGTGTGTTGTCTTGCCTATAAATAACATGTGCATTCTAGTTATTTTCTGCGCTTAACAATAACCAATAGCAAATATTTCCATAAAATCAAGGCTTTTCTTTACGCTTTAACAAATGTTTGAACCACTTTATGTGCCAAGGTGCGAGTGCGGCAAAAAATACATGATGGCAGACTGTTGGGATGATGGTGAAGTTGGACGCCGCTACTGGGCGTGTATGAACAAGTATTATAGGGTTCCCGACGAACCTGTTTGCAATTTTGAGGTATGGATTGATGAACCCTGTAAGCAGAAATACTACAAAGAAAAGTTGCAGTATCTTCATTGTTTGTGTTTGATGCAGTGGGAAAGAGAGCGAAAATCCAAACGAGAAGTTGCGGAGTTGAAGGAAAAACTCAAAGTGGTGTAAGAAGAAAAAAATAAGCTCGAAGACAAATTTAAGTGGTTGGAGCAGAGAATACTAGGTCTTGACTAAACAATGGCATGTACGTGCTGGGCGTAGTAGTTTATCTTTATGTTTCACGTGTCATGTGTTTTCATTAGTTGTACTGAATTTAAGTTATGTTAAGTTTCTATGTTTGTGTTTGTGTTGTACTATTAAAATAAAGAAGAAACGGGGTAATAAAAACATAATGTGCATATTATGTAGGCATAAAACATTGTTGTTATTATTTACATAAAATAATATTTACATAGCATACATAAAATACAAAAAATAAAAAAAGAAAATCAATGAGTTCCACAGCATTTGTGCTTCAATGCAGCCGCTGGCCTGAGGCGTTGTGATGACCCGGCCAGTCGTCTCATGAGTTACCGCTTCATTTTCCCCTATTTTAGCTTCATTACGCTTCGTTATCCTATTTTATATGATCGGGTTGATTAGTTCAGGTTCGGAGAGGATTTGGTAAGAAATGAGATACTTAGTCTCTTTTAAGAAGCCTTAAGTTGGAAAAGTCAACCGGATATTGACTTATGTGTTAGAAGGTTCGGAAGTGAGTTCCGGTGGTTCGATTAGCTTCGGGAGGTGATTTGTGACTTAGGAGCTCGATCGGAATGGGTTTTGGAGTTGTAGAGAAGATTTAGGCTTAAATTGGCGAAGTAGATATTTTGGCAGTTCCGGTTGATAAGCGAGATTTTGATATAGGGGTCGAAATGTAATTCCAAGAGTGACAGTAGCTTCGTTGTGTCATTTGGGATGTGTGTGCAAAATTTTAGGTCATTCGGACGAGATTTGATAAACTTTTTGATCGAAAGCATAATTTAAGAGTTCTTGGAGTTCTTAGTCTTGAATCCCCTGTTAAATTAGTGATTTGATTTTGTTGTGAGAATCCCGAGGTCTTGAACAAGTTTGACCGATGTCATGGGATGTGTTGGTGCAATTGGTTTGGAATTCCAGGAGTTCCAAGTAGGTTCCGGGATGTTTTAGGCCAAAATCATAGCTGTAGCAGGTCCAAAAGGGTTGCAGGCATCGGAACCCACCCGCGCGGACCGCACAAAAGGAAGTGCGGCCACGGTATGTGCTGTGCGGACCGCATAAAATGACGTGTGTGCGGGCCGCGGTGCTTTTTCGCGGACCGCGGTGGTTCTGTCCGGACCGCGGAGGCTGAGATCTGAGGGGTACTCTATAAATACGAGGTTTTGGGTTTTATTTGATATTTTGACCTACAGAGCTCGGATTTTGGCAATTTTTCGAAGGTTTTTCAAGAAATTCATCGGAGTAAGTGATTCTAACTCAGATTTGGCTAGAGTACATGAATCTATCATTGAATTCATTATTTAATACATGATTTGGGATGGAATGGGAAGAAAATTGTGAAATCTTTCAAAAATGTAAAATGATGATTTGTAGGACCAAATGGTATTGGAATTGGATAATTTTCATATGGTTAGACTCGTGAGAGTATAAGGATTCGAGTTTTGTGAATTTTGTCAAATTCCAAGATGCAGGCCGAGGGGTCGGGTTTGACCAAATTCTAGAATTTTGTGGTAATTTGATTGTTTTCGCTTGGGCCTTATTCCCTTAGCCTATTGTGATGTATTCGTTCTGATTTTGGATAGATTCGACGCGCGTGGAGGCTGATTCGAGGGGCAAAGGCGTCGCAAGATAGAGAATTAGTCGGTTCGAGGTGAGTAATGAATGTAAATGATGTCCTGAGGGTTTGAAACCCCGGATTTGCACATCGTAGTGCTATATTGAGGTGAGACACACGTTTGATGATGAGTGTGGGGTCGTTTACTATTGGGGATTGTGACTTGGTCCGTCCTGAGTGATGTTTTTACCGCGTATTTTGTTTGAAACTTATTTGTTCTCATCAATGTTTGAACTGACTGCCATATTTGGGCTTCATGCCAATTATTTGAACCCTCTGGGGAGTTTTATCACTACTTCCTCATTTTTTTGACTTACTACTTGAATTCAGTCGTACCGTTTTCCATTGTTTACAACTCAGCCACTTTTTACTTGGTTTTGAAACTAAAATGATATATTAAACGATGTTTTGAGCTGAGAACTACTGTTTTAGTAATGCCCGAGGGGCTTATATGATTTCTGGACTGAGTACGGCCAAGGGCCAGATATGAGGATATTATGGGATCGGGTTGCGCACCACAACAGTGTTATACTGATATTGATATAAGGCCGATGGCCTAGATTTGATGCCATGAGATGGCTTGATATTGCGCTTGGGCCGTAAGGGGCCCCTCCTGGAGTCTGCACACCCCCAGTGAGCGTCGTCGACGATAAATGTATGGATCGGGCTACACGCCGCAACAGGTACTATAGGGTACCGTTCTATGTGTTGATTTTATTTATATGTCTGTCACTTGACTGCTTATTTGTTGTAGCATTTCCATATTTCGTTTCCATTGGTTTATTGCTTTCATATTACTTGTTTAATATGCCGCATTATATATTACTCTGTGTTTCTCCGTGATTTCTTATTCTCAGTCATTATTTATGCTTATTACTCACTAGGTTGGAGTACTCACATTACTCCCTGCACATTGCGTGCAGATCCAGGTGCATCTAAGGCTGAATGAGGATTTTCAGTTGAGTAGCGCATATCCGGGAGCATCGAGGTAGCTGTATGGCGTCCGCAGCCCTGATCTCTCCTTTCTATCCTTTTGTTTTATCTGAATTCCCTAGATTGATATGTATTAGGGTGATAAACTGGTATTAGAGGCTTAGACTTGTGACACCGGATCTATATGGGCTATGTAGTAGTAGTAGTAGTATTATCATTTGAAATTCCGCCTATTTAACTTTGACTTCAGACTTCTAATATGGTGTTTTGGTAATTTAACTGTGTTAGCTAATAATGAACTATATAAGAAATGGGTTGAGGTTGTTAATTGGTCAGGCTTTCCTAGCAGTGTGTTAGGTGCCATCACGACCAAGGTTGGGGTAGTGACAAGTTGGTATCAAAGCCTAGGTTACATAGGTCTCTCAAGTCATGAGCCGGTTTAGTAAAGTCTTGCGGATCGGTACGGAGACATCTATATTTAACCTCGAGAGGTTGCAGAACCTTTAGGAAAAACTTCATATTCTTGAAATTCTGGTCGTGCGACTTTGTTGATCCGAGAATAAACTTCTATTATTCCATTCTCTCACAAATGGTGAGGACGCGAGCTACCGGATGAGGTGGACGACCACCAGTGCCACCCACTAAGGCCACTAGAGGCCGGGGACGCGGTCGTAGACGTGGTAGAGGCAGACCAGTGAGGGTAGCACCTGTTAATCCCCCAGCTGCCCCGGCTCCAGATCAAGCTCTAGCAGTATAGTTCAGGCACCAGCTGTGCCCATCGTGATTCCAGGTCTTTAGGAGGCCTTGGCACTGATCTTATCAATTTGCATTGGTCTGGCTCAGGCGGTTTCAGCCACTACCACAGCAGCTACTTCACAGGCCGGGGGAGGCAATCAGACCCCCGCTGCTCGCACACCTGAGCAGGTAGTTCAGGGACTACAGATGCCGAGGGCACCCCCAGCTCAACTGGTTACACCAGTTCAGGAGTTCATGGTACCAGTTATGCCGGATGATGAGCAGCGTCATCTTGAGAGGTTTGGTAGGCTCTAGCCTCCGTCATTCAGTGGTACTGAGGGCGAGGATGGCCAGGGTTTTCTTGACAAGTGTCAGCGGATGCTCCGTACAGCAAGGATCCTTGAGTCTAGTGGTGTATCATTTACCACCTTTCAGTTCTCGGGGGCTGCCTTTACTTGGTGGGAGGATTTTGAGAGGCGTAGGCCTGTCGGTGCAGCACCCCTTTCTTGGCAGTAGTTCTCCGCTCTCTTCTTGGAGAAGTATGTACCGTAGTCCCGCAGAGAGGAGCTGCATAGGCAGTTTGAGTGGTTGATGCAGGGGAGTATGATCATGACCCAATATGAGATGAGGTTTTCTGAGTTGGCTCGTCATGCCATTTGCATGATTCAGACAGATCGTGAGAGGATTAAGAGATTTGTGGATGGCCTTAACTACCATCTCCGTATTCTGATGACTAGAGAGAGAGAGTATTGGGTGCTACATTCGAGGAGGTGGTTGATATCGCTCGTGAGATTGAGACGGTTCGCCGTAGGGAGCGAGAAGAGAGGGAGGCCAAGAGGCCTCGAGGATCGGGCAGTTACAGTGGAGCTCTGCCGAGGGACCAGTCCCAGCATGGTAGAGGTCGTTCTTTCAGGCCTGCTCAGTCGGCCCATCTAGAGTATCGTGGGGCATCTTCAGGTCGTGGTCATCAGGGGTCCCAGCAGGGCCAGCCTTCATTCAGTGCCCTCCCAGCCCAGAGTTCATCTCATGCCCTATCAGCTCAGGGTTCTTCTACGCCGAGTGCATATGCTAGTCACTCCAGTGCGAGGGGTTCCCTTTAGTCCCCATCTCCAGCACCGGGTAGTTGTTGTGAGTGCGGAGAGTTTGGATATATAAGGAGGCAGTGCCCTCGACTTCGTGATGGTTAGTTACAGCAGAGTGGTCAACCCTCGACTTCTGCTCCAGTTACTTCACCACTCGCCTAGCCAGCTAGGGGTGGAGGTCAGGTAGCCATGGGTCGCCCCAGAGGGGGAGGTCAATCAGGCGGTGGCCAGGCTCGTTTCTATGCTATTTTAGGCAGGCCAGATGCTATTGCTTCAGATGCTGTCATTACAGGTATTGTTTCAGTCTGCCATAGAGATGCCTCTATATTATTTGATCTCCGTTCCACCTTTTCTTATGTGTCATCATACTTTTCTCGTTATTTGGGTATGCCCCATGAGTTCTTGTTTTACCTGTTCATGTATCTACCTCGGTGGGCGATACTGTTATTGTAGACTGTGTGTACCAGTCATTTGTGGTGACTATTGGGGGTTTGGAGACCCGAGTAGATCTATTGCTGTTGAGCATGGTTGATTTTGATGTCATTTTGGGCATGGATTAGCTATCTCCGTGTCGTGCTATTCTAGACTGTCATGCTAAGACAGTCACTTTGGCTATGCCGGGTGTACCGCGGATCGAGTGGCGTGGTGTGACTGATTATGTTCCTAGTAGAGTGATATCTTTCTTGAAGGCCCAGCGTATGGTTGGGAAGGGTTGCCTTTCATATTTAGCGTTTGTGAGGGATGTGGGAGCTGAGACTCCTAGCATTGATTCTGTTCCAATTGTGAGGGATTTTCCCGATGTGTTTCCTGCAGACCTGCCGGGCATGCCACCGGACAGGGATATTGATTTTGGTATTGACCTGGTGCTGGGCACTTAGCCCATTTCTATTCTGCCATATCGTATGGCACCAGCAGAGTTGAAGGAATTGAAAGAACAACTTCAGGAACTCCTAGATAAGGGGTTCATTCGGTCTAGTGTGTCACCTTGGGGTGCACCGATTTTGTTTGTGAAGAAGAAGGATGGCACGATGAGAATGTGCATTGATTATAGGCAATTGAACAAAGTAACAATTAAGAACAAGTATCCTTTGCCTCGCATTGATGATTTATTTGATCAGCTTCAGGGAGCGAGAGTGTTCTCCAAGATTGATCTCCATTCCGGTTATCACCAGTTGAAAATCAGGGATTCAGATATTCTTAAGACTGCCTTCAGGACCAGATATGGTCATTAAGAGTTCCGTGTGATGTCTTTCGGGCTAACCAATGGCCCAGCAATATTCATGCATTTGATGAACAGCGTGTTCCGGCCTTATCTAGATTCGTTCGTCATTGTATTCATTGATGATATTCTGGTGTACTCGCGTAGTCAGGAGGAACACGCCGAGCATTTGAGAGTTGTGTTGCAGAGATTGAGGGAGGAGAATCCTTATGCAAAATTCTTCAAGTGTGAGTTTTAGCTCAGTTTAGTGGCTTTCTTGGGACACGTGGTGTCCAGCGAGGGTATTCATGTTGATCCAAAGAAGATAGAGGCGGTTCAGAGTTGGACTAGACCGTCCTCAGCCATAGAGATTCGTAGCTTTCTTGGGTTGGCAGGCGATTATTGTCGGTTTGTTCAAGGATTCTCATCTATCGCATCGCCCTTGACCAAGTTGACTCAGAAGGGTGTTTCATTTGTATGGTTAGACGAGTGTGAAGAGAGCTTTCAGAAGCTTAAGACAGCTTTGACCACAGCTCCGGTATTGGTTTTGCCATCAGCTTCAGGTTCATATACCATGTATTGTGATGCTTTGAGAGTTGGGATTGGTTGTGTATTGATATAAGAGGGTAGAGTTATTGCTTATGCTTCTCTCCAGTTGAAGCCCTATGAGAAGAACTACCATGTTCATGATTTGGAGTTGGCTGCCATAGTTCATGCATTGAAGATTTGGAGGCATTATTTGTATGGTGTATCTTGTGAGATATTCATCGATCATCGCAGTCTTCAGCATTTGTTCAAGCAAAAGGATCTTTTTGAGGCTGCGGAAATGGTTGGAGTTGGTTAAGGATTATGATATCACCATATTGTATCATCCGGAAAAGGGCAATGTAGTGGCCAATGCATTGAGCTGAAAGGCAGTGAGTATGGGGAGTTTGGCATATATTCCAGTTAGGGAGAGACCTCTTGCAGTTGATGTTCAGGCCTTGGCCAATCGGTTCGTGAGGTTGGATATTTCGGAGTCCAATCGGGTGTTGGCATGTGTGGTTTCTCGGTCTTCCTTATATGATCGCATTAGAGAGCGCCAGTATGATGATCCGCATTTTCTTGTCCTTAAGGACAGGGTTCAGCATGATGATGCCAGAGATGTGACCATCGATGACGATGGTGTGTTGAGGATACAGGGCCGGATTTGTGAGCCCAATATGGATGGGCTTAGAGAGTTGATTCTGAAAGAGGCCCATAGCTCGTGGTATTCTATCCATCCGGGTGCCACGAAGATGTACCAGGATTTGAGGCAGCACTATTGGTGGAGAAGAATGAAGAAAGATATTGTGGGATTTGTAGCTCGGTGTCTCAACTGTCAGCAGGTAAAATATGAGCATCAGAGACCGGGTGGCTTACTTCAGCAGATGGTTATTCCCGAGTAGAAGTGGGAGAGGATCACTATGGACTTTGTGATTGGACTTCCATAGACTTTGAAGAAGTTCGATGCTATTTGGGTGATTGTGGATCGGCTAACCAAGTCCGAGCACTTCATTCCTGTGTGTACTACCTATTCTTCAGAGCGGTTGACATGGATTTATATCCGGGAGATTGTTCGGTTGCATGGTGTTCCAATTTCCATCATCTCAGATAGAGGTACTCAGTTTACTTCCCAGTTTTGGAAATCTGTTCAGCGAGAGTTGGGTACTCATGTGGAGTTGAGCAGAGCTTTTCATCCTCAGACGGACGGAAAGTCTGAGCGTACGATTCAGATATTGGAGGACATGTTGTGTGCTTATATTATTGACTTTGGAGGTTCATGGGATGCGTTTCTACTGCTTGCAGAGTTTGCTTACAACAACAACTACCAATTGAGTATTCAGATGGCTCCGTATGAGGCTTTGTATGGGAGGCGGTGTAGATCTCCAGTTGGTTGGTTCGAGCCCAGCGAGGCTAGACTATTGGGGACAGATTTGGTTTAGGATGCCTTAGAGAAGGTGAAGGTGATTCAGGAGAGGCTTTGTACAGCGCAGTCACGTTAGAAGAGTTATGCGGACCGAAAGGTTCGAGATGTGTCCTACATGGTCGGTGAGAAGGTCTTGTTGAAGGTTTCGCCCATGAAGGGTGTTATGAGGTTTGGGAAGAAAGGGAAGTTGAGTCCGCGGTTCATTGGGCATTTTGATGTGCTTCGGAGGATTGGGGAGGTGGCTTATGAGCTTGCTTTACCCCCCAGCTTGTCGAGCGTGCATCCGGTATTTCATGTTTCTATGCTCTGAAAGTATATTGGGAATCCGTCTCATGTTTTGGACTTCAGCACGGTTCAGTTGGATGATGATTTGACCTATGATGTGGAGCCAGTAGCAATTTTGGGTTGTTAGGTTCGAAAGTTGAGGTCAAAGGATATAGCTTCAGTAATGTGCAGTGGAAAGGTCGGCCCATGGAGGAGGCTACCTGGGAGGTCGAGCGGGAGATGCGGAGCAGATATCCTCACCTGTTTGAGGCTTCAGGTATGTTTCTTGACTCGTTCGAGGACGAACATTTGTTTAAGTTGGGGAGGATGTGACGACCTGGCCAGTCGTCTCATGAGTTACCGCTTCGTTTTCCCCTATTTTAGCTTCTTTACGCTTCGTTATCCGTGTTTTATGTGATCGGGTTGATTAGTTCGAGATCGGAGAGGATTTGGCAAGAAATGAGACACTTAGTCTCTTTTAAAAAGGCTTAAGTTGGAAAAGTCAACCGGATGTTGACATATGTTAGAAGGTTCGGAAGTGAGTTCTGATGGTTCGGTTAGCTTCGAGAGGTGATTTGTGACTTAGGAGCGCGATCGGAATGGGTTTTGGAGTTGTAGAGAAGATTTAGGCTTAAATTGGCGAAGTTGATATTTTGGCGGTTCCGGTTGATAGGCGAGATTTTGATATAGGGGTCGGAATGGAATTCCGAGAGTGATAGTAGCTTCGTTGTGTCATTTGGGATGTGTGTGCAAAATTTTAGGTCATTCGGACGAGATTTGATAGACTTTTTGATCGAAAGCATAATTTAAGAGTTCTTGGAGTTCTTAGGCTTGAATCCCCTGTTAAATTAGTGATTTGATGTTGTTGTGAGCGTCTCGAGGTCTTGAAAAAGTTTGAACAATGTCATGGGATGTGTTAGTGCAATTGGTTTGGAATTCCAGGAGTTCCGGGTAGGTTCCGTGATGTTTTAGGCCAAAATCATAGCTGTAGCAGGTCCAGAAGGGTTGCAGGCCTCGGAACCCACCCACGCGGACCGCACAAAAGGAAGTGTGACCGCGGTATGTGTTGTGCGGACCGCACAAAATAAAGTGAGGCCGTGATGGTTTGGTGCGGGCCGCGGTGGTTTTGTGCGGACCGCGGTGCTTTTGCACAGACCGCGGTGGTTCTGTGCGGACCGCGGAGGCTGAGATCTGAGGGGTACTCTATAAATACGAGGTTTTGGGTTTTATTTGATATTTTGACCTACAGAGCTCGGATTTTGGCGATTTTTCGAAGGTTTTTCAAGAAATTCATCGGAGTAAGTGATTCTAACTCAGATTTGGCTAGAGTACATGAATTTATCATCGAATTCATCATTTAATTCGTGATTTGGGATGGAATTTGGGCAGAAAATTGTGAAATCTTTCAAAAATGTAAAATGATGATTTGAAGGACCAAATAGGATAGGAATTGGATAATTTTCATATGGTTAGACTCATGAGAGTATAAGGATTTGAGTTTTGTGAATTTTGTCAAATTCCGAGATGCGGGCTCGGGGGTCGGGTTTGACCATATTCTAGAATTTTGTGGTAATTCGATTGTTTTCGCTTGGGCTTTGTTCCCTTAGCCTATTGTGATATATTTGTTCTAATTTTGGATAGATTCGACGCGCATGGAGGCCGATTCGAGGGGCAAAGGCGTCGCGAGATAGAGATTTAGCAGGTTCAAGGTGAGTAATGAATGTAAATGATGTCCTGAGGGTTTGAAACCCCGATTTACACATTGTAGAACTATATTGAGGTGAGACACGTGCTTGATGATGAGTGTGGGGTCGTTTACTATTGGGGATTGTGACTTGATCCGTCCCGAATGATGTTTTACCGCGTATTTTGGTTGAAACTTATTTGTTCTCATCAATGTTTGAACTGACTGCCATATTTGGGCTTCGTGCCAATTATTTGAACCCTCCGGGGAGTTTTATCACTACTTCCTCACTGTTTTGACTTACTACTTGAACTCAGTCGTACCGTTTTCCACTGTTTTACAACTCAGCCACGTTTTACTCAGTTTTGAAACTAAAATAATATATTAACTGAAAAGACCAGGTAAGCATCATTGGCTTGGTCAGCCTTTACCTGACCAACTACCTAATACTACGCAGGCTCATCAAACAGCGTTTTTTAGCTTTCTTCAGGATTTGTTTTGGGCTGAGAAGTACTGTTTTACTCATGCCCGATGGGCTTATATGATTTTTGGACTAAGTATGGCCAAGGGCCAGATGTGAGGATACTATGGGATCGGGCTACGCGCCGCAACAGTGTTATACTGATATTGATATGAGGGCCGAGGGCCTAGATTTGATGCCACGATATGGCTTGATATTGTGATTGGGCCGTAAGGGGCACCTCCCGGAGTCTGCACACCCCCAGTGTGTGCCATCGACGATAAATGTATGGATCGGGCTGCACGCCGCAGAGGGTACTATAGGGTACCGTTCTATGTGTTGATTTTCTTTATATGTCTGTCACTTAACTGCTTATTTGTTGTAGCATTTCCATATTTCGTTTCCATTGGTTTATTGCTTTCATATTACTTGTTTAAAATGCCGCATTATAGATTACTTTATGTTTCTCCATGATTTATTAATCTCAGTCATTATTTATGCTTATTACTCACTGGGTCGGAGTACTCACATTACTCCCTGCACCTTGCGTGCAGATCCAGGTGCATCTGAGGCTGAGTGAGGATTTTCAGTTGAGTAGCACATATACGGGAGCATCGAGGTAGCTGCATGGCGTCTGCAACCCTGATCTCTCCTTTCTATCCTTTTGTTTTATCTGCATTCCCCAGATTGATATGTATTAGGGTGATAAATTGGTATTAGAGGCTCAGACTTGTGACACCGGATCTATATGGGCTATGTAGTAGTAGTATTATCATTTGAAATTCCGCTTATTTAACTCTGGTTTCAGACTTCTAATATGGTATTTTGGTAATTTAACTGTGTTAGCTAATAATGAACTATATAAGAAATGGGTTGAGGTTGTTAATTGGTCAGGCTTGCCTAGCAGTGTGTTGGGCGTCATCACGATCGGGGTTGGGGTCGTATCCCCTCCCATCCGGATACACTATCAAGATCATCCTCATCACGTCGCCTCTTTATATGATGATGCGCTGCAGGATGATCATCAGTTGGTCTGGCAGGGTCGGTAGAAGGGGCCCTCAGTCCATCTACAACCTACAAAACAATAAGTAAGCTTAGTATATAAAAACGTATATTAGCAATGTACGTGTTAAGTCAAAAACATTGTTTTACCATGGTCTCGTCAGGCTCCTGAATATAAGCATTTGTGGTGTCCTCATCATTGCATAAAGTGGCCTCCGTGATGGACTGGGATGAATCCTTAATAAGAAAATAAAAAATTAATTTATGGAAAATCATTGAGAAAAAAAACAAATTAAAATTTAATAGTAATACAAACATACATGCGCCTGTGATAGATCCGTCGCACCCAATGACGATGAGCCAAAACTCAACCTGCGCCCACCATCCATGTAACGACCCGACTTGTTGTTTTAAGAATTAACGTCTTATTCAGCAACTTAAGATCTCGAGCAGCTTTGTATATGTATTATGACTTGCATGTGAGGTCGAGTTTGGTTTTCGGAAGATTCGGAGATAAATTTAAAGAATAGTTCTCATTTTGAAGCTTAAATGGAAAAAGTAGACGGGAGAGTTGACTTTTGAGCAAATGACCCAGGAATGGAATTTTGATGATTCCAATAGTTTCGTATGGTGGTTTTGTACTTAGGAGCATGTTCGGATTTTGATTTGGAAGTTCGTAGGACAATTCGGCGCATTTTGGCGAAAGTTGGAAAATAGAAGATTTTTGGAAAGTTTAACCGGGAGTTGACTTTTTGATTTCGGGGTCGAAATCCAATTCTGAAAATTAGAACAACTCCATTATGTCATTTATGACTTGTGAGCAAAACTTGAAATCATTCTGGATTGATTTGATATGTTTCGGCGCAAAAATATAGAAGTTGGAAGATTTGAAAACTCATAATTTGATTCGATGCGTGATTCGTAATTTCGACGTTGTTTGACATGGTTTGAAGCCTCAATTAAGTTCGTATTATATTTTCAAACATGTTGATATAATTGGTTAAGGTCTCGAGAGTCTCGGGTGGATTTAGGAAGATTAACGGAATGGATTTCGGACAAAAGAACCTGCTGCTTTTTCTGCTACAGCTGCTGTTTTGGACAGCAATGGTGCAATCGCGGAGGCTACTTTGGAAGCTGATATCTCGAATTCTATAAAGAATCTAAAAATTTACAAAACATGAAAATTGTAGCCCTTTAGTTGTAGTTTCCAGAAAACTAAACCATTCGTATTTGGATATTGGTACAGAAAGTTATGATCGATTTAATGAAGGTTGGTAATGTTGTTTTGTAATTTTCCCAGAAATTTCTGATGCGAGGAGCCTATTTTGGAAGCTTATATCTCGAAATCCATAAGGAATCTGAAGATTTGCAAAACATAAAAGTTCTAGACCTTGTATTCTAGTTTCCAGAAAGTTAAACCATTCATAATTTAGAAATTTGTACAGTGAGCTATGACCGATTGAATAAAGGCTGGTAAAGCTATTTTTGGTGGACATTTAGTGATGGCTTTTAGTTACGAAAATGGCTTTTAGTGACGGATGGGAAGAAACATTTAATCACAAAAATCAGCACTTTACCATTTCGTTTTGGAATTTTTGGAGCTCGGTTCTTGGGCGATTTTCACGTGAAAACATTGGGGTATGTGTTCTTTATCCTATATTGATTATATTTCATGATTTCATACTCATTTACATCATGAATCCATGAATTTATGGAAGAAAAATTAGATTTTTAGCAAATCTTTCAAAAATGAAAATTTAAGATTTGAAAGTCAATCCGATGTCGGAATTTGATAAAATTGGTATGGTTGAACTCGTATCGGAATGGGAGTTCAAATTTAGTGAAAATTATGTCGGGTTTCGAGAGGCGGGTCCCGTGTTGACTTTTGGTTGACTTTTTGAATGTGAAATTTTAAGTCGATGTTATATTATCCGGAATTATTTCCGATGAATTTTAATGAAGTTATAAAATTAATTTGGATAGATTTGAGCCGTCCGGAGGTTAATTCAAGCAAGAAGGCGATTGTGAAATATCGGCATAACTTCAAAAAGGTAAGTATCTTGCCTAACCTTGTGTGGGGGATTTCCCCTTTGGCGTTGAGTCTTATGTGAAAATTGTGTGATTTGAAACCATGTACGTGAGGTGACGAGTACGTACTTGGTTTATATGTGCAAATTATATTGGTTAAAATTCGTGGACACCCTTATGTATTAAATTGGAAAATTTTATGGGACTTACTAAATCTCTTATATGTCATGCCTCATTCCTTATTTGCCGATGTTGTTTTGATATGATAATTTGAAGTGATTGCTACTCGACTTTTATGTGAACTCTGTGTTTGTTTGAGTTTCCATTTTTTTATGGAAAATACTTTCATTCTTGATTTTTACCTATAGATATTTTAAATGGGAAATTGTGTTAATAAGGTGAATAAATATATTTATTTCATGAAGTTGTGATATTTGAGCACTTCTAGTGCAATTTGTGAATGATGTGATAATTGAGCACTTGAGGTGGAAATCGTGATATGTTGTAATATTTGAACATTTGTAGTATAATTTGTGAATGATGTGATAATTGAGAAATTGAGGTGGAAATCGTGATATATTGTAATATTTGAACATTTATAGTATAATTTATGAAGAATGTGATAATTGAGTACTTCAGGTGTAACTTGTGAAATGTTGTGATATTTGAACACTTGTAGCGCCTATGTACTGGATTCTTTCCTTGAGATTGTTGTGTTTTTACTTTGGGACTACGGATCGAGATTCCGGGAGATTCTCTTGCACATTTATATTTGGAACTACGGGAATGCACCCGGGAGATTCCCCTGTATTGGATATTTACTTTAGGACTACGGATCGATATTCCGGGAGATCCCCCTTGTCACGACCCGGATTTCCTACCCTCAGGAGTCGTGATGATGCCTACTAACGTGAGCTAGGCAAGCCAATCCTTTAACCCAATTACGTCATTATCCATTTAGTTAACAAACATAAGGCGATAACGTATAAACAGCGGAATTTTAAATAAATAGAAGAAAATAATAAAATGTCTGAAATCTATATCTATTACAACTGCTGAAGCCTTAATCACCCAAAACATGGTGTCACATACCACAGACGGTCTAAGCTTTACTACATACAAAGTCTGAATAAAATAAGCGATACACTGTTTCTGAAACAAAAGATGAAACAGGAAATAAAAGATAGAGGAGATGCCAGGGCCTGCGGACGCCTACAGGTCTACCTTGGATCTCCGCGTGGACTGAAGGTAGCCTCCAAACTACACAGTCCAAGAGCTGCTCCGGATCTGCACATAGTGTAGAGTGTAGTATTAGCACAACCGACCCCATGTGTTGGTAAGTGTCTAGCCTAACCTCGGCGAAGTAGTGACGAGGCTAGGACCAGACAACCAAATAATCTATGCAATTCAAATATATACAACAGAAAAGAAATACAGAAATAAACAGTCAAGTATGGGAGGGGGAGCATACTGCGGGGGAGATATCAATTTCCGAATAGAAAGACAATAGGTAAATGACAGAAACAATATATCTCGGATATCAACAAAAGAACCAGAAATCAATAAATGCACGGCATCACCCTTCGTATTTTTACTCTCGTCCTCACCAAAGCAATCAAGTAATGAAAATGTGCACGGCATCACCCTTCATGTTTTTACTCTCTTTACTCACCATATAATCAATATAATCGACACGGAATGGTACATCGTGCAGCACGGCATTACCCTTCGTGCTTTACACTATTTCCTTACAAATCATACACGGCATCACCCTTCATGCTTTAACTCTCTTCCTCACTCAAACAACAATCACAAACAATAGGGCAAAGAAAATAAATGAAATTGCAATAATAATCCCGGCAAGGGAGCAATAATTCAACAACAAGTCCCGGCAAGGGACAACATCAAAACAACAACTAAATCCCGGCAAGGGAGATAACAAATGAAGCAACAATATCCCGACAAGGGACATAATGATCTCTTCTCTTTCTCACTTTTACTTCACAATTCACTTCACAACTCGAGCCAATGCTCTAGAGGTTCAATTATCATTTATACTTTCATAATTCACTTCACAACTCGAGCCAATGCTCCTCAATGTTCATAGGTCACAATTCCTTCCAGAAACTTTACACAACAAATAGAAATCTTCACCAAGGCATGAATAATACAACGAAGTCATGAAAATCACAATATAAGACTCACGGGCATGCTAGATACCAATGTATAGATACTTGTCATCATGCCTATACTTCGTACTCCACAATTACCACATAGCAAATAGGACTCGACTCCTAATCGCTCAAGCTAAGGTTAGACCAAACACTTGCCTCGATGCCACAAACACAATTCACGATTCAATTATAGCTTTACCCCTTGATTCCGCCACCAATTCGCTCGTATCTAGTCACAAGTTACTTAATTACATCAATAAATGCTAAATGAATCAATTCTAATGCATGAAAATGAGTTTTCCAAAGTTTTACCCAAAAAGTCAAAAATTGCCCCCGGGCCCACATGGTCAAAACCCGAGGTTCGAACCAAAACCCGATTACCCATTCCCCCACGAACCCAAATATATAATTTGTTTTGAAATCGGACCTCAAATCGGAGTCCAAATCCCTTTTTTTTAATTTTTTGAAAAACATAGGTTCTACCCAAAACACCCAATTTCCCTCATGAAAATCATTGATTTTGAGTTAAAATCATATTAAAAGATGTTAATGATTGAAGGAAATGAGTTAAAATTAGCTTACAATAGATTTGGAAGAAGAGTTGTTCTTGAAAAATCACCCTAGGGAGTTTGTATTTGAAAAGATGTGAAAATGGGTTCAAAATTCGTCTAAGTATAAAAGTTGCAGGTTGCAGATGTAAAATGCGAATAGGGGTTAGCAATTGCAAACCCCGACCTCTGCTAGCTTGGGAATTGCGAAGCACCTCTCGCATTTGCGAGTTGGGAATTGCGACTACAGAGTCGCATTTGCGACTCAAGGCTGAAATAGGGGTAATCGCATTTGCGATTAAAACCTCGCATTTGCGAGCAAGGACAGGCCTGGGCTGTTTCACATTTGCGAACTCACATTTGCGAGCCAGGCCTGATCACACCAGCAATAAAACCTGCAATTTTCTAAGTCCAAAATACACTCTATGGCCTATCCAAAACTCACCCGAGCCCTCGGGGCTCCAAACCAAATATACACACCACCTCAAAAACATCATACGGACTTATTTGTGTAATCAAATCACCAAAATAACATCATGAACATCGAATTAAACCTCAAAACCAATGAAATTTCTCAAAACTTCTTTAAACATCAAATTTTGCATTTAAGGTCCGAATCACGTCAAATGGATTCCGTTTCTTACCAAACTTCCCCAACAACACATATAAACCATATAGAACCTGTACTGGGATCCGGAACAAAAATACGGGCCTGATACTATCAAGTTTTAATCAAAATTCATTTCCAAACCTCATAATTAATTTCAAAAAATAATTTTCTTTAAAAATTCATTTCTCGGGCTTGAGACCTCAGAATTCAATTCCGGACATACGCCCAAGTCCCATATTATCCGGGTCCGTTTACCCAAAACATTGACCGAAGTCAAATTAATTCATTTTATAGTCAAACTTTATCATTTTTCACAAATTTTCACATATAGGCTTTCCGGATACGCGCTCGGACTGCGCACGCAAATCGAGGTAATGCTAAAAGAGGTTTTTTTAAGGCCTCGAAACGCAGGTCATCACATCCTCCACCTCTAAAACAACCGTTCGTCCTCGAACGGACACGAGAAGAAAGTACCTGAGTCGGGGAAAAGATGGGGATAACGGCTCCGCATATCGAACTCGGACTCCCAGGTCGATGCCTCAGCAGGCTGACCTCTCCACTGAACACGAACAGAAGGAAAACTCTTCGATCTCAACTGACGAACTTGCTGATCTAGAATAGATACCGTCTCCTCCTCGTAAGACAAGTCCTTATCCAATTGGACAGTGCTGAAATCTAACACGTGGGATGGATCTCCGTGATATTTCTGAAGCATGGACACATGAAACACTGGATGCACAGCCGATAAGCTCGGCGGCAACACAAGTCTATAAGCCACCTCTCCCACTCGATTAAGAATCTCAAACGGACCAATGAACCTAGGTCTAAGCTTGCCCTTCTTCCCAAATCTCATCACACCCTTCGTAGGCGACACTCGAAGCAATACCCACTCACTGACCATGAATGCCAAATCAGGAACCTTGCGGTCGGCATAACTCTTTTGCATGGACTGAGTTGTACGAAGCCTATCCTAAATGATCCTGACCTTGTCCAAGGCATCCTGAACCAGATCCATATCTAATAACCAAGCCTTCCCCGGCTCAAACCATCCAACCGGAGACCGATACCGCCTACCATATAAAGCCTCATTGGAGCCATTTGAATACTCGACTGGTAGCTGTTGTTGTAGGAAAACTTTGCTAAAGGGAAAAACTTATCCCACGAGCCTCCAAAGTCAATGACATAAGCTCGGAGCATATCCTCCAAAATCTAAATAGTCCGCTCGGACTGCCCGTCCGTCTGAGGATGAAACACTGTGCTCAACTCAATTCGTGTGCCCAATTCTCGCTAAACTGCTCTCCGGAAATAGGAGGTAAACTGCGTACCTCGATCCGAAATGATAGACTTGGGCACACCATGAAGACGAACAATCTCTCAGATATAGATTTCAGTTAACCTCTCGGAAGAGTAGAGACTGCCAAAGGAATGAAATGCGCTGACTTGGTCAGCCTATCAATAATAACCTATACTGCATCGAACTTCCTCTGAGTTTGTGGGAGTCCAACAATGAAGTCCATCGTGTTACGCTCCCACTTCCACTCAAGAATCTCAATCTTCTATAACAAACCACCAGGCCTCTAATGCTCGTACTTAACCTGATGACAATTCAAACACCGATCCACATATGCAATGATATCCTTCTTCATTCTCCTCCACCAATAATGTTGCCGCAAATCCTGATACATCTTCACGGGGCCCGGATGAATAGAGTATCGGGAGCTATGGGCTTCTTCTAAAATCAACTCTCGAAGCCCATCTACATTAGGCACAAAAACTCGACCCTACAATCTCAAAACTCCATCATCACCTAAGGTAACATGCTTGGCACCTCCGTGTCGGATCGTGTCTCTAAGGACATACAAATGGGGATCATCATACTGCCGATCACGAATACGCTCAAATAAAAAAGAATGAGCGACCATGAAAGCTAACACATGACTGGGCTCGGAAACATCCAACCTCACAAACTGATTGGCCAAAGCCTGAACATCCAAAGCAAGCGGTCTCTCACCGACCGGAATATAAGCAAGACTGCCCGTACTGGTTGTCCTACTCAAAGCATCGTCCACCACATTGGCCTTTCCCGAATGATATAAAGTGGTGATATCGTAGTCTTTCAACAACTCCAACAACCTTCTTTGCCTCTAATTCAACTCTTTTTGCTTGAATAAATACTGCAGACTCTTGTGATCCGTGAACACCTCACATGCAATGCCATACAGATAATGCTTCCAAATCTTAATTGTGTAAACAATGGCTGCTAACTCCAAATCCTGAACCGTAGAGTTCTTCTCATGAACCTTCAACTGCCGCGAAACATAGGCAATGGCCTTACCATCCTGCATCAACACTACACCAAGTCCAATACGAGATGCATCATAATAAACTATATAAGGCCCTGAGTATATGGGCAAAACCAACACCGGTGTCATAGTCAGAGATGTCTTGAGCTTCTGAAAGCTCACCTCACACTCATCCGACATTTGAACTAGGCACCCTTCTGGGTAAACCTGGTCATCGGAGCTGCGATAAATGAAAACCCCTCCACAAACCGACGATAGTAGCCTACCAACCCCAAGAAACTCCGAAGCTCTGTAGCTTATGCTGGTCTAGGACAGTTCTTGACTGCCTCAATCTTTTTCGGATCAACCTGAATACCCTCTACCGATACAACATGACTCAGGAATGCAACTAAACTCAACCAGAACTCACACTTCGAAAATTTAGCATACAACTGACTATCCCTCAAGGCCTGAAGAATCACTCTACGATGTTGCTCGTTGTGATGACCCAGTTAGTAGTCTCATGAATTACCGCTTCATTTTCCCCATTTTTGATTCTTTATGCTTTGTTATCCGTGTTTTGTGGTATCGGGTTGATCGGATCGAATCCGGAATGACTTTGGTAAGTTTGAGACACTTAGTCTCTTTTAAGGAAGTTTAAGTTGGAAAAGTCAACTAAAAGTTGATTTATATTTTAGAAGTATCGGATGTGAGTTCCGGTGGTTCGGTTAGCTTCGGATGTTAGAATTACTTTGGTAAGTTTGAGACACTTAGTCTATTTTAAGGAAGTTTAAGTTGGAAAAGTCAACTGAAAGTTGATTTATCTGTTAGAAGGATCGAATGTGAGTTCCGGTGGTTCGGTTAGCTTCGGCAGGTGATTTGGGACTTAGGAGTGTGATCGGAATGGCTTTTGGAGGTCTGGAGTAGATTTAGGCTTGAATTGGCGAAGTTGATATTTTGGCAATTTCCAGTTGGTATGCAAGATTTTGATATAGGGGTCGGAATAGAATTATGAGAGTTGCAGTAGTTCCGTTGTGTCATTTGGGATGTGTGTGCAAACTTTTAGGTCATTCAGACGTGATTTGGTTGGGTTTTTGATCAAAAGCAGAATTCGGAAGATTTTAGAAAGTTTGGCTTGAATCCGATGTATTTTGGGTGATTGGATGTTATTTGAGGTGTTTTGATGATTGGAACAAGTTTGAATAAGGTTTTAGGATATGTTGATGCCTTTGGTTGAGGTATCGGGGGCCTCAGGTGAGTTTCGGATGGTCAATCAGACCATTTCATGCCTTGGTGATGTTTCAAAATTTCAGGTTCAGCTGTTGCAAAGAATCCTTCTTCGCGATCGCGTAGGGTTCCTGCGATCACGTAGAGCTTTTTGAGGGGCAGTCCATTTTTTCTATGTGTTCGCGTAGGAGGAGTTGCGATCGCATAGTGTGAGGAGCTGGATCATCGCGAACGCGGGGAGGTGGTCGCGTTCGCATAAAGTTAAGTGGACCTGGGATCATGGCTGGATTATGTTCATTGCGAACGCGGTGGCAAGTCCGCGATCGCATAGAGTTAGTTGCCTGGACATCGCATTCGCGGGGGATTTCATGCGTTCGCATAGAGTAATTTTTGGGAGCTGAGTATTTGTGCTTCGCGATCGCAAAGGTTTTCCCGCGATTGCGATGAAGGAATTATGCCTGGGCAGAAGGTTTTCAAACTCGTCTTGTCCGTGATTTAGGGACTTATTTCCTCCATAGTTGGTCGTTTTTGGAGATTTTTGAAGGAGATTGAAGAGGGATTCAAGGGGAATCACTTGGAGGTATGATTCCTGGACTTAAAACTCGATTATTATGTGAATTACACCTAGAAAATCATAGAAATTAAGCCAAAAATTCAAGAACTAGGGCTTGGAAATTTAGACTTTTGATTGGGGATTTGGAGGACCATTTGGGGTCAGATTAGATAACTTTTGATATGTATGAACTCGTGGGGAGATAAGGAATCTATTGATGTAAAAATTATTGAATTCTGAGACGTGGGCCCGGGAGTCGGGTTTTGGTAATTTCGGGATTTGTGTAGTATTTTGATTATTTTTGCTTGGGCTTCATTCCCTTAGAATATTTTGACGTCCTCGTTCTGATTTTGGTTAGATTCGACGCGAGTGGAGGCCGATTCGAGGGGCAAAGGCGTCACGAGTTAGAGATTTGATCGGTTCGAGGTGAGTAATGATTGTAAATGATGTTTTAAGGGTTCGAAACCCCGGATTGCACATCGTAGTGCTATATTAGGTGAGGCACACGCTGGATGATGAGTGTGGGGTCGTGCACTGTTGAGGATTGTGACTTAGTCCGTCCCAAATGACCATTTTACCGCCTATTTGACTAAAATCTATTTGCTATTATCTTGATTTGGGTTGAATGCCATATTTGGGCCTTGTGCCAACTATTTGAACCCTTCGGGGATTTTTACTGGTATCTCCTCACTGTTTTGACTTTTTACTGAACTTAGTCATGTTATATTTCACTGTTTTTCGTACTCAGCCATGTTTACTCTGTTTTAACTCTTACATGATCTTTTAAAAGATATTTTGGGCTGAGAAACATGTTTTACTACTGCCCGAGTGCCTTGTGAGGATTTTTGACTGAGTAAGGCCAGGGGCCTATGTTGTGAGGAAATATTTGATACTGATTATAAGGCCGAGGGCCTGAGATATGTACGCCACGAGGTGTCTTGATTGATATGAGGCCGAGGGGCCTAGTGATGATGCCACGAGGTGGCTTGATATTGTGCTTGGGCCGTAAGGGGGCCCTCCAGGAGTCTGTACACCCCCAGTGAGCGCGGGTACCTATTGTGATGTGAGATTGAGCCTGAGGGGCTGGTAATGTTCTATGTGATGGTCAGAGGGGCTGGTACTATTTTGAGATGTTCCCCGAGGGACGGATTTGTTGATACTGTGCCCGAGGGGCAAACTTCTATGTGCTTACTTTACCTTAACTGCCTGTCAATTACCTGTTTACTTGTTGAAAAAGGATTGTTACTTAACTTTTCACTGGTTTACTGCTTATAAATGGTTTTACTGCTTCAGTATAGAATGCCTTGTGCCTTGCATGTTTTCTTACTTTCAGTCGTTATTTACATTTGTTACTCACTGAGTTGGAGTACTCACTTTACTTCCTGCATCCGGTGTGCAGATTCAGGCGTAGCTGGTTTCGCTCCCGAGGGCTGATCCCTCCAGCTTCAGGCGGACATTCGGAGTTCACGAGGTAGGTGTTGGCGTCCGCAGCCCCGTGTCTTTACTCTTTTATCACTTCTATCTCTTTTCAGAAAGTTGTACTAGTTTATTGACTTAGCAGATTTGTATTATGTCTTATAGATGCTCATGACTAGTGACACCCCGGTATCAGGCTGTGCTGGGTTATTTTCCGCAAACTGTGTTATTAGCTGCTTAAACCTTAGTTTAATTGATTATGCTTTATACTGTTTCTTATTGTTTAACTATTTAAAAAATCCAATTAGATTTAATTGGATGGCCTTGTCTTCACGAGAGGCGCCATGATGATCGGGTCCGGGTTTAGGGTCGTGACAAGTTGGTATCAGAGCCTAGGTTACATAGGTCTCACGAGTCATAAGCAGGTTTAGTATAGTCTCGCGGATCGGTACGGAGACGTCTGTAGTTATCCTCGGGAGGCTACAGAACCTTTAGGAAAAGCTTCATATTCTTGAAAATTCTTATCGTGCGTCCTTGATTCAGCTTGAAATATAACTCTTTGAATTCCTTCCACGCGTTCGTATGCGCGCATGAGTGCTCAGTATCGGATATACATCGATGGCTTGTGATTCCCTGATCGAGGGGTGAGATGGGATTTTCTGTGAGTTGATGTTGGGTCAACCTGGAGGACTTGAGGCCGGATTTTTGCCTATAGCTTGAGCCCTGAGCTGTTGATTTCGTGAGCGCGTGTTTCTGAATCCATATGTTTTGTTTTGTCCCTATTAAGGAAGGTGATGACTGGATAGCTACGTGATGAGTATGTTATGTCTGCGAGGTGTATTCATATGATTTGGAAATGGCGAGAAGGGTCTACTGGAGGATAGAAGACTATTAGGTATTTGATTTTCATCTTGATTTGAGGTACAACCCCGAGTTATAGGAGTGTGAAGAATCTTTCCATGTTTCCTAGTTGGGAGTGGAGTAAATTTCATGTTGTGGTCTGAGTTCAGACTCAGGAAGTTTAAGTGGGTGCGTAATGTTTATGACGGTGGAAGGTATACAGGAATGCTAGGTTGAGGCAAAGCGGGTGGGTTATCTCCTGCGGATTGTTCTAAAGTTTGCGTAATCTCTTGTGTCATTTATTGGAAGATCCCTATTACCAGGGAAATATGTGTTTTACAATTTGAATTTGGGTTGCTCAAGAGAGTAGGCTTGACTACTACGAGAGTGAATGCGAGATTTGCAGAAGTTATAAAGTACCAGATGGTTCGTGTTCCACGAGCTTATAAAGGATTGAGGTTTATTTCACTATGGTATTACGGAAGCAATAAAGTATATGTGTTATAAGTTATTGTGTATGTTTTGGTCTATGGCTTCAGATTATGATATAGTGATATCAAAATCCTCAATTTGAGGCAGTGGAGGTGGTTGGAGTTGGTTAAGGATTATGATATCACTATATTGTACCATCTAGGAAAGGCCAATGTGGTGGCCAATGTCTTGAGCCAAAAGTCGGTGAGTATGGGGAGTTTGTCATATATTCCAGTTGGGGAGAGACCTCTTGCAGTTGATGTTCAGGCCTTGGCTAATCGGTTCATGAGATTAGATGTTTCGGAGCCCAGTCAGGTATTGGCTTGTGTGGTTTCTCGGTCTTTCTTATATGATCACATCAGAGAGCACCAGTATGATGATGCTAGAGATGTGACCATTGGTGACGATGGGGTGTTGAGGATGCAGGGCCAGATTTGTGTGCCCAATATGGATGGGCTTCGGGAGTTGATTCTGGAGGAGGCCCATAGCTCACGGTATTCCATTCATCCGGCTGCCGTGAAGATGTATTAGGATCTGAGATAGCATTATTGGTGGAAAATGATGAAGAAAGACATTGTGGGATTTGTAGCTCGGTGTCTCAATTATCAGCAGGTGAAATATGAGCATCAGAGACCGTGTGGCTTGCTACAACAGATGGATATTCCTGAGTGGAAGTGGGAGAGGATCACTATGGACTTTGTAGTTGGACTTCCATGGACTTTAAGGAAGTTCGATGTTTGGGTGATTGTGGATCGGCTGACCAAGTCCGCGCACTTCATTCTTGTGTGTACTACCTATTCTTCAGAGTGGTTTGCAGAGATCTATATCCGGGAGATTGTTCGTTTTCATGGTGTCCCTATTTCCATCATTTCAGATAGGGTCACTCAATTTACTTCGCAGTTGTGGAGGTCTGTGCAGCGAGAGTTGGGTACTCAGGTTGAGTTGAGTACAGCTTTTCACCCTCAGACGGACGGGCAGTCCAAGCGTACTATTCAGATATTGGAAGACATATTGCGTGCTTGTGTCATTGATTTCGGAGGGTCATGGGATCAGTTCCTACCACTTGCGGATTTTGCTTATAACAACAGCTAATAGTCGAGTTTTCAGACGGCTCCATATAAGGCATGGGAGGCGGTGTAGATCTCCTATTGATTGGTTCGAGCCCGGTGAGGCTAGGCTATTGGGGATAGACTTGGTGCAGGATGCCTTAGAAAAGGTGAAGGTGATTCAGGAGTGGCTTCATACAACGCAGTCGAGGCAAAAGAGTTATGCTGGCAGGAAGGTTTGAGATATGTCCTACATGGTTGGTGAGAAGGTTTTGTTGAAGGTTTCGCCCATGAAGGGTGCTATGAGATTTGGAAAGAAAGGTAAATTAAGTCCTCGGTTCATTGGGCCTTTTGAGGTGCTTCGAAGAATGGGGAGGTGGCTTATGAGCTTACTTTGCCACCCAGCTTGTCGAGTGTGCATCCAGTATTTCATGCTTCTATGCTCTAGAAGTATATTGGGGATCCGTCTCATGTTCAAGATTTCAGCACGGTTCAGTTGGATGATGATCTGACCTATGATGTAGAGCCAGTAGCTATTTTGGGTCGTTAGGTTCGAAAGTTGAGGTCAAAGGATATAGCTTCAGTGAAAGTGCAGTGGAGAGGTTGGCCCGTGGAGGAGGCTACCAAGGAGACCGAGTGGGAGATGCGGAGCAGATATCCTTACCTGTTTGAGGCTTCAGGTACGTTTCTTGACTCGTTCGAGGACGAACATTTGTTTAAGTTGGGGAGGATGTGACGACCCGGCCAGTCGTCTCAAGAATTACCGCTCCATTTACCCCATTTCTGCTTCTTTATGCTTCGTTATCTGTGTTTTGTGGTATCGGTTTGGTCGTATTGAATCCGAAATGATTTTGGTAAGGTTTGAGACACTTAGTCTCTTTTAAGGAAGTTTAAGTTGAAAACGTCAAACGGAAGTTGACTTATGTGTTAGAGGGCTCGGATGTGAGTTACGGTGGTTCGGTTAGCTTTGGGAGGTGATTTGGGACTTAGGAGTGTGATCGGAATGGGTTTTGGAGGTCCGGAGTAGATTTAGGCTTGAATTGGCGAAGTTGGTATTTTGGCGATTTCCGGTTGGTAGGCGAGATTTTGATATAGGGGTCAAAATGGAATTCCAAGAGTTGCAGTAGTTCCGTTGTGTCATTTGGGATGTGTGTGCAAAATTTCAGGTCATTCGGACGTGGTTTGATTGGATTTTTGATCAAAAGCGGAATTCAGAAGATTTTAGAAAGTTTGGCTTGAATCCGATGTGTTTTGGGTGATTGGATGTTATTTGAGGTGTTTTGATGATTTGAACAAGTTTGAATAAGGTGTTAGGATATTTTGGTGCCTTTGGGTGAGGCCCCGGGGGCCTCGGGTGAGTTTCGGATGGTCAATAAAACAATTTCATGCCTTGGTGATGTTTCAGAATTTCAGGTTCAGCTGTTGCAGAGAATCCTTCTTCACGATCGCATAGGGTTCCTGCGATCGCGTAGAGCTTTTTGAGGGGCAGTCCATTTTGTTCTATGTGTTCGGAAAGGAGGAGTTTTGATCGCATAGTGTGAGGAGCTGGGTCATCGCGAACGCGGGGAGGTGGTTGCATTCGCATAGAGTTAAGTGGACATGGGGTCTTGGCTGGATTATGTTCATTGCGAACGCGGTGGGAAGTCCGAGATCACGTAGAGTTAGTTGTCTGGGCATTGCGTTCGCGGGGGATTTCATGCATTCACATAGAGTAATTTTTGGGAGCTGAGTTTTTGTGATTCGCGATCGCGAAGGTTTTCCCGCGATCGCAATGAAGAAATTATGCCTGTGCAGAAGGTTTTTAAACTCGTCTTGTCCGCGATTTTGAAGGAGATTGAAGAGGGATTCAAGGGGAATCACTTGGAGGTAAGATTCTTGGACTTAAAACTCGATTATTATGTGAATTCCACCTAGAAAATCATAGAAATTAAGCCAAAAATTCAAGAACTAGGGCTTGGAAATTTAGACTTTTGATTGGGGATTAGGAGGACCATTTGGGGTCGGATTTGAGAACTTTTGATATGTATGAACTCGTGGGGAGATAAGGAATCTACTGATGTAAAAATTATTGAATTTCGAGACATGGGCCCGGGGGTCAGGTTTTGGTAATTTCAGGATTTGTGTAGTATTTTGATTGTTTTCGCTTGGGATTCGTTCCCTTAGCATATTTTGACGCCCTCATTCTGATTTTGGTTAGATTCAAAGCGAGTGGAGGCCGATACGAGGGGCAAAGGCGTCGCGATTTAGAGATTTGACCGGTTCGAGGTGAGTAATGATTGTAAATGATGTTCTGAGGGTTTGAAACCCCGGATTGCACATTGTAGTGCTATATTGAGGTGAAGCACACACTGCATGACGAGCGTGGGGTCGTGCACTGTTGGGGATTGTGACTTAGTCCGTCCCAAATGACTATTTTACCGTGTATTTGACTGAAATCTATTTGCTATTATCATGATTTGGGTTGAATGCCATATTTGGGCCTTGTGCCAACTATTTGAACCCTTTGGGGATTTTTACTGGTATCTCCTCACTGTTTTGACTTTTTACTGAACTCAGTCATGTTATATTTCACTATTTTTCGTACTCAGCCATGTTTACTCTGTTTTAACTCTTACATGATCTTTTAAATGATATTTTGGGCTGTGAAACATGTTTTACTACTGCCCGAGTGGCTTGTGAGGATTTTTGACTGAGTAAGGCCGAGGGCCTATGTTGTGAGGAAACATTTGATACTGATTCTGAGACCGAGGGCCTGAGATATATACGCCACGAGGTGGCTTGATTGATATGAGGCCGAGGGCCTAGTGATGATGCCACGAGGTGGCTTGATATTGTGCTTGGGCCGTAAGGGGCCCCTCCAGGAGTCTGTACACCCCCAATGAGCGCGGGTACCCATTGTGATATGAGGTTGAGCCCGAGGGGCTGGTATTGTTCTATGTGATGACCCGAGGAGCTGGTAGTGTTATGAGATGTTGCCCGAGGGGCGGATTTGTTGATACTGTGCTCGAGGGGCGAACTTCTATTTGTTTACTTTACCTTAACTGCCTGTCAATTACTTGTTTACTTGTTGACAAAGGATTGTTACTTAACTTTTCATTGGTTTACTACTTTAAAATGGTTTTACTGCTTCAGTATAGAATGCCTTGTGCTTTGCGTATTTTCTTACTTTCAGCCGTTATTTACATTTGTTACTCACTGAGTTGGAGTACTCACTTTACTCTCTACATCCTGTGTGCAGATTCAGGCGTAGCTGGTTTTGCTCCCGAGTGTTGATCCCTCCAGCTTCAGGCGGACATTCAGAGTTCACGAAGTAGTTGTTGGCATCCGCAGCTCCGTATCTCTACTCCTTTATCACTTCTATCTCTTTTCAGACACTTGTACTTGTTTATTGACTTAGCAGATTTGTATTATGACTTATAGATACTAATGACTAGTGACACCCCGGTATCGGTCTGTGTTGGGTTATTTTTTGCAAATTGTGTTATTAGCTGCTTAAACCTTAGTTTGATTGATTATCTTTATACTATTTCTTATTGTTTAACTGTTTAAAAATGGAATTTGGTTTAATTGGTTGGCCTTGTCTTCATGAGAGGCGCCATCATGACCGGGTCCGGGTTTAGGGTCGTGATACTTGTGCTCCTCCCGGCTGCGGGAATAGATCAAAATATCATCAATGAGGACTATCACGAATGAATCCAAATAAGTCCTGAATACCCGGTTCATCAAATCTATAAAAGCTGTTAGGGGCATTTGTCAACCTGAATGACATCACCAAGAACTCATAATGCTTGTACCGAGTGCGGAAAGTTGTCTTAGAGACATCGAATGCCCTAATCCTCAACTGATGGTAGCCAGATCTCAAGTCAATCTTCAAAAATACCTTGGCACCCTGAAGCCGATCAAACAAATCATCAATCCTCAGCAAATGATACTTATTCTTGATTGTAGCTTTGTTCAACTGCCGGTAATCAATACACATTCTCATTTATCTGTCCTTCTTCTTAACAAACAACACTGGCGCACCCCAAGGCAAAACACTCGGCCTAATGAAACCCTTCTCAAGCAAGTCATGCAACTGCTCTTTCAACTCTTTCAACTCAGGTGGGGCCATACGATATAGCGGGATAGAAATGGGCTGAGTGCCCAAAGCCAAATCAATGCAAAAGTCAATATCCTTGTCGGGTGGCATACCCGGTAGGTCTGAAGGGAATACCTCAGGAAACTCACGAACAACGGGCACAGAATCAATAGAAGGAACCTTAGCACTAGAATCATGAACATATGCCAAATAGGCCATACACCCCTTCTCGACCATACGTTGAGCCTTCACATAAGAGATAACACTACGGGTAGAATGACCAGGAGTCCCTCTCCACTCTAAACGAGGTAAACCCGGTAAGGCTAAGGTCAAAGTCTTGGCATGACAATCCAAGATAGCGTGGTAAGGTGATAACCAATCCATCCCCAATATGACATCAAAATCAACCATGTCCAGAATAAGCAAATCTACACGAGTCTCAAGACCCCCAATCACAACTATACATGAAGGATGGACTCGATCTACCACAATAGAATCACCTACCGGTGTAGACACATAAACAGGAGCACTCAAAGAATCACTAGGCATGACCAAATACGGTGCAAAATAAGATGACACATATGAGTGTGTAGACCCTAGATCAAATAACACTGAAGCATCTCTATCACAAACCAGAACCATACATGTGATAACTGCATCGGAAGCCTCAGCCTTAGGCCTGGCTGGAAGAGCATAACATCAGGGCTGGGCCCCACCACCCAGAACCACATCTCTGGGAAGGCCTGCTGCCGGCTGGCCTCCACCTCTAGCGGCCTGAGCTCCACCTCTAATACCTCTACCTCCACCTCTAGCACTTCTACCCCCACCTCTAGCTGGCTGGGCGGGCTGTGGAACATTTGGTGCCTAAACCATGACACGGGAACCCTGATGCTAAGAGCTACTCGGTGCTCGAGGGCAAAACCTAGCAATGTGACCCATATCTCCACAAGTGTAACAAGCCCTCGGTTGTTGAGACTGCTGACCCAGACGACCTGAATGACCACCCAAAAACTCTGAAGCGGCAGTGCACTGATAGGGGCTGGTGGTGCACTGTAGGACTGCTGATCAGAATACTACATCTGAGGATCATGGCCACCTAAAGCGCCGTGAGAAACCTGAAGTGCTAACTGAAAAGGCCTAGGAGGATGGCCTCTACCATATGAATCCCTACCTTCGGACGAGGTACCACTGAATTAGCCTGAATGACGGGGCCTCTTGTCCGACCCATGACCACCTCCCTTTGAAAGAACCATCTCCACTATCCTAGCTACATTGGTCGCCTCCTGGAAGGAAATCTCACTCTTGGTCTCCCTATCCATCTGAAGACGAATCATCTGAATAAGTCCATCAATGAACCTCCTCACCCTCTATCTCTCGGTGGGAAGTATGGTAAGAACATGACGAGCCAAGTCGATGAATCTGGTCTCATATTGGATAACCGTCATAGAACCCTACTAGAGACGCTCAAACTGCCTCCGATAGGCCTCTCTCTAAGTGATGGGAAGAAACTTATCTAGAAATAGCTGAGTAAACTGATCCCAAGTCAACACTGGCGATCTGGCTGGTCTAGCCAAACAGTAATCCCTCCACCAAGTCTTGGCAGATCCAGACAAGCGAAAAGTAGCAAAATCGACCCCATTGGTCTCAACTATCCCCATGTTCCTGAGAACCTCATGACAGATGTCTAGATAATCCTGGGGATCCTCAGAAGATGCACCACTAAAAGTAGTAGTGAAGAGCTTGGTGAACCTGTCCAACCTTCATAAAGCATTGGCAGACATAGCTACTCCATCACTGGTCTGAGCTACCACACCCGGCTGAACTGCTCCAACTGGCTAAACTGCTGGAGTCTGAAACTGGTGAGCTACCTGCTTCGGAGTGCGAGCAGCAGGAATCTAGGCTCCTCCTTCAGCCTGAGAGACGGCTGGTGCTACAGGAAGCAAACCTGCCCGGGTGACACTCTCCATAAGGCCCACTAGACGGACCAGAGCATCCTAGAGAACTCGGGTAGCAATAAACCCCTCTAGGACCTGAGCTGCGCCCACCGGAACTGCTGGGGCCGGAACCTCATCATCAAAATCCACCTGAGGCTCCGCTGCGGGTGTTGCTACACTGGTTGAGCTCTACCCCTACCTCGACCTCTAGCACGGCCTCGGCCTCGCCCTTTGCCCCTCGTGGGAGCTGCTGCTGGGGCTTGGGCTAATGGTCAGTGGATGAGGAAGTGCGTGTTCTCGCCATCTACGAAAGAACAGAGTAGAAATCCAATCAGCATTGAGAAACCAAACCGCACGACAGGAAAGAATAAATGTGAAGTTTTTCCTCACTCTGCAGTCTCTGGGGGATAAATACAGACGTCTCTGTACCAATCCCTCAGACTCTACTAAGCTTGTCGTGAACTGTGAGACCTATATAACCTAGAGCTCTGATACCAACCACCCTCGGGAGTCGTGATGGCGCCTACTAATGTGAGCAAGGCAAGCCAATACTTTAACCCAATTACTTCATTATCCATTTATTTCTTGTTAACAAACATAAGGCGATAATGTATAAACTGTGGAAATTTAAATTAAGCGAAAGAAAATAATAAAATGTCTGAAATCTATATCTATTAAAACTACTGAAGCCTTAATCACCCAAAACCTGGTGTCATAGTACCACAGACGGTCTAAGATTTACTACATACAAAGTCTGAATAAAATAAGCAATACACTATTTCTGAAACAGAAGATGAAACAGGAAATAAAAGATAGAGGAGACGCCAGGGCCTGTGGACGCCTGCAAGTCTATCTTGGATCTTCGCGTGTACTGAATGTAGCCTTCAAACTACGGTCCAAGTGTTGCTTCGGGATCTGCACATAGTGTAGAGTGTAGTATCAGCACAACCGACCCCATGTGCTGGTAAGTGTCTATCCTAACTTCAACGAAGTAGTGACGAGGCTAGGACCAGACTACCAAATAACCTATGCAATTCAAATATATACAGTGGAAAAGAAATACAGAAATAAACAGTCAAGTATGGGAGGGGAGCATGCTGCGGGGGAGATATCAATTTTCGAATAGAAAGACAACAGGTAAATGAAAGAAACAATATATCGCGGATATCAACAAAAAAACCAGAAATCAATAAATGCACGGCATTACCCTTCGTGCTTTTACTCTCATCCTCACCAAAGCAATCAAGTAATGAAAATGTGCATGGCATCACCCTTTATGCTTTTACTCTTTTTCCTCACCATATAATCAATATAATCAGCACGGAATGGCACATCGTGCGGCACGGCATCACCCTTCGTCCTTTACACTCTTTCCTCACAAATCATACACGGCATCACCATTCGTGCTTTACACTCTTTCCTCACAAAAACAATACATGACATCACCCTTCGTGCTTTAACTCTCTTCCTCATATAAACAGTAATCACAAATAATAGGGCAAGGAAAATAAATGAAATTGCAATAATAATCCCGACAAGGGAGCAATAATTCAACAACAAGTCCCGGTAAGGGACAACATTAAAACAACAACAAAATCCTGGCAAGGGAGATGGCAAATGAAGCAACAATAGCCCGGCAAGGGGGCAACATAATGATCTCTTCTCTTTCTCACTTTTACTTCACAATTCACTTCACAACTCGAGCCAATGCTCTAGAGATTCAATTATCATTTATACTTTCGCAATTCACTTCACAACTCAAGCCAATGCTCCTCAATGTTCATAGGTCACAATTCCTTCCACAAACTTTACACAACAAATAGAAATCTTCACCAAGGAATGAATAATACAACGAAGTCATGAAAATCACAATATAAGACTCACGGTTATGCTAGACACCAACGTATAGATACTCGTCACCATGCCTATACGTTGTACTCCACAATTACCACATAGCAAATAGGACTCGACTCCTAATCTCTCAAGCTAAGGTTAGACTAAACACTTACCTCGATGCCACGAACATAATTCACAATTCAATTATAGTTTTACCCCTTAATTCTGCCACCAATTCGCTCGTATCTAGTCACAAGTTACTTAATTACATCAATAAACGCTAAATGAATCAATTCTAATGCATGAAAATGAGTTTTCCAAAGTTTTACCCAAAAAGTCAAAAATCGCCCTCGGGCCCACATGGTCAAAACCCGAGGTTCGAACCAAAACCCGATTACCCATTCCCCCACAAACCCAAATATATAATTTGTTTTGAAATCGGACCTCAAATCGAGGTCCAAATCCCCAATTTTTTTGAAAAACCTAGGTTCTACCCAAAACACCCAATTTCCCCCATGAAAATCATTGATTTTGAGTTAAAATCATGTTAAAAGATGTTAATGATTGAAGGAAATGAGTTAAAATTAGCTTACAATCGATTTGGAAGAAGAGTTGTTCTTGAAAATCGCCCTAGGGAGTTTGTATTTGAAAAGATGTGAAAATGGGTTAAAAATTCGTCTAAGTATAAAAGTTGCAGGTTGCAGATGTGGGAAATGCAAACAGGGGTTCGCAATTGCGAACCCCGACCTTTGCTAGCTTGGGAATTGCAAAGCACCTCTCGCATTTGCGAGTTGGGAATTGCGACTACAGATTCGCATTTGCGACTCAAGGCTGAAACAGGGGTAATCGCATTTGCGAGCAAGGACAGGCCTGGGTTGTTTCGTATTTGCGATCAAGCCTTCGCATTTGCGAAGTCGCATTTGCGTGCGAAGCCTGCAGGCCTGATCACACCAGCAATAAAACCTGCAATTTTCTAAGTCCAAAATACACTCTGTGGCCTATCAAAAACTCACCCAAGCCCTCGGGGCTTTAAACCAAATATACACACCACCTCAAAAATATCATGCGGACTTATTCGTGTAATCAAATCACCAAAATAACATCATGAACATCGAATTAAACCTCAAAACCAATGAAATTTCTCAAAACTTTTTTAAACATCAAATTTTGCATTTAAGGTCCGAATCACATCAAATGAATTCCGTTTCTTACCAAACTTCCCCAACAATACATATAAATCATATTGAACCTGTACCGGGTGCCGGAACCAAAATATAGGCCCGATACTATCAAGTTTTAATCAAAATTCATTTCCAAATCTCATAATTAATTTCAGAAAATAATTTTCTTTAAAAATTCATTTCTCGGGCATGGGATCTCAGAATTCTATTCCGGGCATACGCCCAAGTCCTATATTTTCCTACGGACCCTCCGGGACCATCAAATCATGGGTCCAGGTCCATTTACCCAAAACGTTGACCGAAGTCAAATTAATTCATTTTATAGTCAAAATTTATCATTTTTCATAGATTTTCACATATAGGCTTTCCGGCTATGCGCCCGAACTACGTACGCAAATCGAGGTGATGCTAAAAGAGGTTCTTTAAGGCCTCAAAATGCAGAATTCACTTTTAAAACAAGTGATGACCTTTTGGGTCTTCACACCCCTGTACATTTATATTTGGGACTACGGGAATGCACCCGGGAGATTCCCCTGTACTGGATATTTACTTTAGGACTACGGATCGATATGCGGGGAGATCCCCAGCACATATATTGAGGATACCAAGATATCCTCGGGATACCAAGAGATCCCTCGCACATATATTGAGGATACCAAAAGATCTTCAGGATACCAAGAGATCCCCAACATATATATTGAGGATACTGAGAAAACCTCGGGATACCTAGAGATCCACAACACATATATTGAGGATACTGAGAGATCCTCGGGATACCAAGAGATCCACAGCACATATATTGAGGATACTGAGAGATACCCGAGCATTTATGTTTGGGACTGCGGGACAGGATCCTGGGAGATACCCTGTCGATGTTTCTGAGTACAGAGTGTCTAAACAAAAGAAAAGTACATAATGGTGTGATGAGGGCACAGGATGCCAAGTGTTAGGGTTCAAGTATTGGGACCCGTATTGTATGATTATGAGATGAGGTGCCACAGGGTGACTTATATTCGAAGGTTATCTATTTGAAAAGATTATACTCAAAGGTACTTATTTTCAATTAACTATTTTGAAATGTCACCGGGTGACTTATATTCGAAAAATATTATTTGAAAGAACTTTTATTCAAAAAAAATATATTTATTTGAAAAAATTATATTCGAAAGAGACTTGTTGAAAGAATTATATCTGAAGATATCTATTTGGAAGAATTATATTTGAAAGATAATTACTCGATGGAAGTACAAAATATATTTATTGGAAAGGATTATATTCTAAGGATTATTATTTGAAAAACTTATGGGTGAAAGATTTACATTTGAAGGACTTGGTTAATTGGTTGTACTTGTATTCATTAGTTGTTGAACAATATTTATAGTGTTCTTGTTGCCTTGCTGTTTATATCACTGGTTGATTTTTGTTGCTATCACTGCTAGTTGTTTTCCAATACTATTGTATATGCTATATTGCATAGGTTATTTGACTAGTAAGTGTCTTGACTGTACCTCGTCACTACTCCACTGAGGTTAGTCTTGATATTTACTGGGCACCGACTGTGGTGTGCTCATACTATACTTCTTTACATTTTTGTACAGAGCCAGGTATTGGAAAAATTAGACTCGGACAGAGTTAGTGTGTTGATCGCAAGGATTCAAGGTAGAGCTACTTGGTCGTCGTAGTTCCTTGGGGTTTTTCTATTTTATTGTACTGTCAACTCTTATTCAAACAGTATTGTATATTCGATCCTTAAGATCATTTCATGTATTTTGTTAGAGTTCATGACTCAGTATTACCAGTCTTGGGAAGTTGTTATAACTATTTCTGCTGATGGTTTAGACACTTGTTTCTATTTATAAAAATATGGTTTGAATCGTTATTAAAAATCGGCTTACTTAGGCTTAGAGACTAAATGCCATCACGACGCCTGTGGTGGGATTTTGGGTCGTGACAATCCACGTCTCGCGTCGGTCGATCCTCAGCTGCGGTCGATGGGCTTGAAAAGAACTGCTCTATATCTGTGGTGAAGCTCGTGCCCGTGATCAACAATGGATCTGACCGGGTCACCTGCGATGCTGGGAGCTCCAACTGAAGGTTGTACGACGGCATGCTGCTGGGAGGCTCATCTTGCTGAGGGATGTAACCCGGCTGATCAGCTCCAAGATCCTTATCATGTGCCTCAACAGGTGACTCAATGCCCCCTTGCTGGGGACCACCTCCTCGCCGGCCCCCATAACCCCGTGGGGCACCCCTGCCTCGTGGGGTACCCCCGTCTCGTGGGACAGCCCTGCCTTATACCCGTCCCCTCGGGCGTGGGATAGGCCTACCCCACTAGTGGTGCTCTGGCTCCACATAATCAGGGTCGTGATCTAAGCGCTCACCTAGTCTAGCTCGCTACAATGTCTGGAGAGCCAGCTCTGTCACCTACCGGCCATACTCAGCGACCGCAAGATCGTCGGCATGCTGCTGCATCTGCAGTCCCAACTGGTAGAATAAATGATGACCAATAGCCTGCACAACATTTCAAATATTAATTACAAAACGTTATATCACAATTATAAGTAAGAATACCAAATAACATACCAGTGCCTCGTACCTCCTGGCGTATGGTGTGTACCGACCGCCAGCTTGATGAATGGGGTTCCTGATAAAAAGTTAGGTAATGCGGCAGTACTAGGACGTATACATCTGAATAGTTTCCCCTGGATCTATGAAGGTGGGGGCGGAATTAGGTCCTCTCGCCCTTCCCAAGTATGGACCTGTTCCTCTAGCCATGCTAAAAATGCGTCGTCCACCCTTGAACGATCATCCTGTTAATAATGTGTAGCCTCCCATGTAGGCCCCCTCGATATAGTCTGCGGACGGCCAAACTGGCGAAGTACTCGCTCTGTGGCATGATGCTCCATAATATCAAGGCACATCAGTGGGACAGAAGTGCTCCAAATCAGTCGACCGACCGAGCAATAATCGAGCAGGCCACCTACCAAGTCGCCGTTGTATAGCATCTAGATGAACTATCAAATAATAACATAAAAGTGAGTATGTGCAACACAAGTGAATTTATAACAACTAAGTTTAGGTACACATTTACCTGTGCGCCCTCCAGCATATCCAACACATCCCTGACAAAGGGGAGATTATGATAAGCATCAATGGATCGATAATTTCCACGCCGGAGAACCCACCTCGTAGCTAGAGGGAGAAACGGAGGTTCTACATCCGGAGGTAATGGTGGTAGAGGTGGCTGCAACGGCAGGAACTGCTCCCAGGACCAAACCTAACATACAAGGTTGACATAAAATTAAAGATAAATTTTGACTAGATAGAATGGGAAGTAATGAATAGAGTATTCAAATATGTTGTCACTTGTAGAAGTGGCAGAAAACCACATATGTTGCTCTGGGTGACCATGCTCGCCCGGCACATATGCCTGTACAGGTAAGCGAGAACAGCAACACCCCAGTTGTACTGAGGTAAAGCATCTAGCTGTTGAAGATGATGTAGAAATCGCAAACATACTAGATTTCCCGAAGTGTTTGGGAACAAGACACCCCCAAAAAGAAGGAGCAACACCAACCACGTGTACCGGTGAATGTGTAGATTTGTCTCGCCGGTGATGTCGGGGTGCAATATCTGCAAATATTGTCTAATAGCTATCAAAGCCATACGACTGGCCCCTAAAGCTCCAGCCTCATCCTGTGGCCTAAAACCAGTGAACTGCTGCAGCAAGTCCAAATACTGGGCACGCAACATAGATCTCATATACTGAGGCAGTGAAACGGACAGTCCATCAGCAGGCAGCCCATATAAAACCTCAACATCCTGCAGCGTGATGGTGGCCTCGCCAATGGGCAGGTGAAAAGTGTGCGTCTCCGGTCGCCACCGCTCTATCAAGGCCGTGATCAGAGACTAGTCGAGCTACAGCCGCCCAATCTGAAAAATTCTATAGAAACCTGTATCCCGCAGGTGCTGGACTACACGGGGATGGAAATCTCGGCCCCTCATAAAGTCTCACAAGTCGTCCACTCTCCTGGAGCGGAGAGTCTGGTCCAGTAGCTTTCCCTCCCATATGTAGGCGGACCTATGATCGCCTTGTAACACTAATAGCTCATCCGAGAGAGGTCCAGGATGCACATGCGGCACGTCCCTGTCGTCTACTGTAAATTAAACAATATTAATTGTGTGTTTGTTTTGTAAATAATTAATATTTAATTATTTAATTAGACTGAGTATATATCTATGGGTTCTAGGCTCGACATTTCAGTCCCAGTAGCACCAAGCTATCCTGAATTCTTATGTGTATCAATTTCAATATTTTTCGTAATTATATGTGTTTTATAAATTAAATAATTAATTTTTAATTGGACCGCGTATATATCTATGGGTTCCAGGCTCGATATTTGAGGCCCAGTAGCACCAAGCTATCCTAAATTCTTATGTGTGTCAATTTCAATACTTTTCATAATTTTGTTTGTTTTATAAATTAAATAATTAATTTTTAATTGGACAGAGTATATATCTATGCGTTCCAGGCTCGATATTTGAGTTCCAGTAGCACCATGCTATCCTGGATTCTTATGTGTGTCAATTTTAATATTTTTCATAATTCTGTGTGTTTTATAAATTAAATAATTAATTTTTAATTGGACAGCGTATATATCTATGGGTTCCAGGCTCGACATTTGAGGCCCAGTAGCACCAAGCTATCCTAAATTTTTATGTGTGTCAATTTCAATACTTTTCATAATTTTGTTTATTTTATAAATTAAATAATTAATTTTTAATTGGACAACATATATATCTATGGGTTCCAGGCTCGATATTTCAGTTCCAGTAGCACCAAGCTATCATGAATTCTTATGTGTGTCAATTTCAATACTTTTCATAATTTTGTTTGTTTTATAAATTAAATAATTAATTTTTAATTAGACAGCATATATATCTATGGGTTCCAGGCTCGATATTTGTGGCCCAGTAGCACCAAGCTATCCTGAATTCTTATATGTGTCAATTTTAATATTTTTCGTAATTTTGTGTGTTTGTTTTATAAATTAAATAATTAATTTTAATAAATTGTAATTGGACAGATGTGACGACCCGACCCGGTCGTCTTAAGAATTAACGCCCCGATCCCCTATTAAATTCTTTCCCGAAGTTTAATTATGCTATTTTGATTTGCCGGGATATTCGGTTTTGAGTTTCGGAGAGTTCTAGGACACTTAGTCCCTAAATGAGAGCTTAAGTGTTGGAAAGTTGACCGTAGTTGGAACAGTGTGAATATGGCCTCAGAATGGAAATTCGATGGTTTCATTAGCTACGTTAGGTGATTTTGGGCTTAGGGGTGTGTTCAGATTGTGTTTTGGAAGTCCGTAGCTAACTTAGGCTTGAAATGCCGAAAGTTGAATTCTTGAAGTTTTCGATCCGATAGTGAGAATTTTGATCCGAGGGTCGGAATGAAATTCCAGAAGTTGGAGTAGCTCCGTAGTGTTGAATGTGACATGTGTGAAAAAATTCAGGTCATTCGGACGAGGTTTGATAGACTTTTTGATCGAAAGCGTATTTTAAGAAATTTGGAGTTCTTAGGCTTAAATCCATGGTTAATTCGAGGTTTCGATGTTGTTTTAGGTGTTTTAAGGATTGATACAAGTTTGGATAGTGGTTTTTGACTTTTTGTTGCCTTTGGTTGAGGTCCTGGGGGCCCCGGGGTGAATTCGGATGGTTGGCGGAAGGATTTGGAGTTTGAAGTTTGTTGTAGCAACTGGTCTTCTGTCATAACCGCACCTGCAGCTTAGGTTCTGCAGGTGCAGATCCATCACAGAAGTAAATCTGGGGAGAGTCTTCAGGTTTCGCAGATGCGGAAAGAATACCGCAGAAGCGGTGGCGCATCTGTGAAAGGGTAATTGTAGATGCGGTTTCTGGTCTTTAAGTGAAAGTCGCAGGTGCGACCTTTGGTCCGCAAAAGCGGGACCGCAGATGCAGTCCCAGGGCCGTAGATGCGAAAATCACTCGGTAGAACATATAAATAGTTGCCTTCGCGAATTTGAGCGATTCTTTCACCATTTTCATCCGGGTTTGAAGCTTTTGAGAGAGATTTTTTAGGAAAACAAAGGGGAATCACTTGGAGGTAACATCCTTGACTTCTTAACTCGTTTTTATGTGATTAAGGACCTAATTGGTGGTGAAAATTTTGGGGAAAATGGGTAATTAGGGCATGAGTTTAAGAGACCTTTAAATGAGGATTTGAGGGATCATTTGGACTCCGATGTCAGTGTTCTTATTATATGTAGACTTGTGAGAGTACGAGGTTTCTGAAAATGTAAATTTCACCCTATTCCGAGACGTGAGATGAGGGGCATTTTGGTCATTTTTATGTAAATTTCGCGTATTAGCTAAGAGTTTAATTGTAGAATAAGTTAATGATGTGTTATTTATATTATGCAATTGAATTGGATAGATTTGGGCCATTTGGAGTCGAGTACTCGTGGCAAGAACGTGGTCTCAGGTTGATTTTGAGCCCGTTTGAGGTAAGTGGTTTGTCTAACCTTGTGTGGGGGACCTTTCCCTTAGGAATTGTATATTTGGTAATTAAAGTGCCTTGTACGTAAGGTGACGAGTGCGTACTTGTGCAAATTATTTGAAATTCGATTTTCTTTAAGTAATTACTAGTATGTTTCCTTTCCTATTTCTATTACTTGTACTATTAAGCATGTTGTTATCTTAGGAAAGCATGTCTAAGTGACTTAATTGCTTTATTTGTTCAACCTGCCTTACTTGAATTCTGTGCAGCATGCTAGGCTAGAATCATTTGTTGCCTTAATATGAAGTCTTGTCATTTCTGTACATTTTCCTGTCGCTGCTGTGTATTTATTTTGGGACTACGGATGTGGGATTCTGGTAGCTCCCCCTTGTCTGTTTATTTTGGGACTACGAATGTGGGATTCCGGTAGATCCCCCTACACAGTTATATGGAACTACGGGAATGCACCCGGTAGATTCTCCCAGTACTGGGTATTTACATTTGGGACTACGGAACGGGATTCCGGTAGATCCCCGCACACTATGAGTTGGACTACGGGACGGGATCCCGGGAGATCCACTAGATATGTACAGATGGGACTATAGGATGGTATCCTGGGAGATCCCCGATTGTTACTATTGGTGTTGAGCTGTATTTCCTTTCCATGTTTACCTTGTTTCTGTATAGTTGTTGTTGTCCTCTACATCCAGTGTTATTTTACTGCCATACTTATTTATATTGTTTTGTCCTATACTGTTGATCTTTATATTTTCTTTAATCTCAGTAGGGCCCTGACCTTCCTCGTCACTACCCAACCGAGGTTAGGCTTGACACTTATTGAGTACTGTTGTGGTGTACTCATGCCCCTTCTGCGCATGTTTTTCATGTGCAGATCCAGGTACCGCTACTCAGGCCTACCATCCTCGTGGGAGGCAACTGCTCTAGAGACTTCGAGGTACATCTGTCGCATCTGCAGAGCGAGAAGTCCCTCTCTATCTAGCTATTAAACATTGCCCTTTTGTATTTTTCTTTCCTGTTAGATATTCTGGAGTTAGACCGTTAGATATTCCAAAGGGTTGTGTTTCCATGAGTTTCTGAGTTTTGGGATAGTGCACTTGGTTTTGAGAATGTTGTGTTGTATATGCCGAGCGGCATTATAACTATTGTTCCATTTAGTTACTTTTGGTTTTTGGTTATTTTCTTCCGCAAGTTTTGTTTATGTTCCGCATTTGTTAGGCTTACCTAGTCGTAGAGACTAGGTGCCGTCACGACAATTCATGGAGGGCGAACTGGGGTCGTGACAAGTTGGTATCAGACCTCTAGGTTCATAGGAGTCATAGATCACAAGCCGGTTTATAAGAGTCTTATTGATTGGTTTGGAGACATCTGTACTTATCGACGAGAGGCTATGTAATTGTTAGGAAAATTCCACTTTATTTGATTTCCTTGTCGTGCGATATTTTGACATCACAATTCTAAACTTTTGTCTTCTATTCTCTCACAGATGGCGAGAACACGTGCTACCCGAGATGATCAAGCACTCGTGCCCCCTACTATAGCCGTCAGAGGCCGGGGCCAGGGTAGAGGCCGAGGACGTGCACGTGGTGCAGCCAGAGCACCTGCGCGAGCAGCTACCGACGTACCACCTGTAGTTCCAGCTGGAGTCTAGGCACCTGATACGCCTACTGCTACTACTACTACAGCCCTTCAGGAGACTCTAGCGCAGTTCATGAGCATGTACACCACCTTGGCTTAGGCAAGGTTGTTTCCCCTTGCTGCAACTACGTCTCAGGCTGGGGGAGAAGCACAGAGTCCCGCGTGCATGTTGAGTAGGTCCCTGAGATTATTCTCGTGCCGCATGCAGTGCCAGTTCATCCCGAGGATAGGGCAGCGGCTTTCGAGTATGAGCAGTTGAAGCTTGAGAGGTTCAAGAAGTACAAGCCCCCTGTATTCAGTGGTCTAGCATCGGACGATGCTCTAGGATCTCTAGATGAGTGTCACCACATTCTCCGTACCATGGGTATATCAGGATCGAGCGGGGTTTCCTTCACTACTTTCCAGCTTCGAGGGGGCGCCTATGACTGGTGGCGCACCTATGAGTTAGACAATCCAGATGAGGCTGCTTCACTGAATTGGGCCCAGTTTTCAGATCTGTTCCTGAGAGAGTATGTTCCTCAGAGCCTCAGAGATGCATGGCATGCAGAGTTTGAGCATTTGCGCCAGGATGCTATGACTGTCTTATAGTATGCAGTCCGTTACACCGGCTTGGCTAGACATGCACCAGCCTTGGTTTCTACTGTCCGCAAGAGGGTTCGCATGTTTATTGAGGGCCTTATTCCCAGCATCAGATCTAGCATGGCTCGTGAGTTGGAAATGGATATTTCTTATCAGCAGGTGGTAAGCATTGCTAGGAGGATTGAGGGTATGCATGCTAGGGAGAGAGAGGAGAGGGAGGCCAAGAGGTCTCGAGAGTCGGGCCATTATTCTGGTGCCCGTACCCTAGCTGCAGGACTTCATGGTAGGGGTTATAAGAGTTGCCCTATTCATTCAGCTCTTCAGTAGCCAGTAGTGCTCTATCTCCTCCTAGGCCTCAAGAACCTTATTATGCACCTCCGGTTTCTAGCACGCCTCCTACGTGGGGTGCTTTCAGAGGTCAGTCCCGCAGACCTGGCCCGAGCCAGTCACAGCCACCACGTCCTCCCAGAGCTTGTTTTGAGTGTGGTGACACACGTCATATGGTGAGGGATTGCCCCAGACTTGGAAGGGGTGCACCTTCAATGACTTCTCAGCCACAGCATGCCCCGGGCTATTGTTACAGCTCCAATTGCCACCCCACCTGCTCAGCCAGCTAGAGGTGGAGGTCGGGGAGGTAAAGGTCACCCTAGAGGGGGAGGCCAGGCTAGACACTATGCCTTTCCTGCCCGTACCGAGTCTATTGTCTCTGATTCTATCATCACAGGTATTATACTGGTTTGTCACAGAGATGCATCGGTTTTATTCGATCCAGGATCCACTTATTCTTATGTCTCTTCTTATTTTGCTCCACATTTGGGTGTATCTCGGGATTCTTTGAGTTCCCCTATTTATATTTCTACTCCTGTGGGAGATTCTCTTGTTGTGGACCGCGTTTATTGGTCGTGTTTGGTTGCTCTTAGTGGTTTTGAGACCAGAGCCGATTTATTGTTGCTCAGCATGGTATATTTTGACATTATCTTGGGCATGGACTGGTTGTCCACCTATTATGCTATTATTGATTGTCACGCCAAAACCGTGATGCTGGCTATGCCAGGTGTACCGCATGTTGAGTGGAGGGGTACTTTATATCATACTCCCAGTAGAGTTATTTCTTTTCTTAAAGCTCAGTGTATGGTTGAGAAAGGGTATGACGCGTACTTAGCTTATGTGAGAGATGTCAAGATTGATACCCCTTCAGTTGATTCAATTCTAGTAGTTCGAGATTTTCCCGATGTGTTTCCAGCTGACCTTCTGGGCATGCTACCTGATAGAGATATTGATTTTGGCATTGATCTGTCGCCGGGCACTCAACCCATTTCTATTCCTCCATATCATATGGCTCCTCCTAAGTTGAAGGAGTTGAAGGATCAGTTACAGGAATTGCTTGATAATGGTTTTATTTGGCCCAAGGTATCACCTTGGGGTGCTTATGTCTTGTTTGTGAAGAAAAGGGATGGTTCTATGCGTAAGTGTATTGATTATCACCAGTTGAAAAAGGTTACAGTGAAGAACCATTATCCTTTACCTCGTATTGATGATCTGTTTGATCAGCTTTAGGGCGCACAGGTGTTTTCTAAGATTGATTTGAACTCAGGTTACCATTAGTTGAAGATTCGGGAGCCAGATATCCCGAAGACTGCTTTCAGGCATCGGTATGGTCATTACGAGTTCCTTGTCATGTCATTTGGGCTGATCAATGCCCCAGCAGCCTTAATGCATTTGATGCACAGTGTGTTCCGACCGTATCTTGACTCGTTCGTTATTGTCTTTATTGATGATATTATGGTGTATTCCCGGAGTCAGGAAGATTATGAGCATCACTTGAGGATTGTGCTTCAGACTCTGAGAGAGAAGAAATTATATGCTAAGTTCTCGAAATGTGAGTTTTGGTTGGATTCAATGGCATTCTTAGGCCACGTGGTATCAAGTGAGGGCATTCAGGTGGACCCAAAGAAGATAGAGGCCGTGCAGAGTTGGCCCAGACCATCTTCAGCTACCGAGATCTGCAGTTTCCTTGGCTTGGAAGGCTACTATCATCATTTTGTGGAGGGGTTTTCATCGATTGCAACCTCTATGACCAGGTTGACCCAGAAGGGTGCTCCGTTCCAGTGGACGGAGGAGTATGAGGCGAGCTTTCAGAAGCTCAAGACAGCTTTGACCACAGCCCCAATTTTGATATTTCCTACAGGTTCAGGATCTTATACGGTCTATTGTGATGCCTTGAGGGTTGGCCTCGGAGCGTTGTTAATGCAGGATGGTAGGGTGATTGCCTATGCGTCCAGACAATTGAAGATATATGAGAAGAAATACCCTGTTCACGACCTTGAGTTAGCTGCCATTGTTCGCGCCCTGAAGGTTTGGCGCCATTACTTATACGGTGTGCCTTGTGAGATTTATACTGATCATCGGAGCTTGCAGCACCTGTTCAAGCAAAAGGATCTAAATTTGCGCCAGAGGAGGTGGTTAGAGTTGTTAAAGGACTATGACATCACTATTTTGTACCACCCGGGCAAGGCCAATGTGGTAGTTGATGCTTTGAGTCACCGGGCAGAGAGTTTGGGGAGTTTCGCTTATTTACCAGCATCAGAGAGGCCTTTGGCGATGGATGTTCAGGCCTTAGCCAGCCAGTTTGTGAGACTGGATCTTTCGGAGCCTAGTCGGGTTCTAGCTTGCGTGGTTTCTCGGTCTTCCTTATTTGATCGTATCAGGGAGCGGCAGTATGATGACCCTCATTTGCTTGTCCTCAAGGAAAGGTTCAGCATATAATGCCAAAGATGTGACTATTGGTGATGATAGGGTATTGAGGATGCAGGGTCAGATTTGTTTACCCAATATTGATGGGCTGTGAGAGTTGGTTCTAGAGGAGGCCCATAGTTCGAGGTATTCCATCCATTCGGTTGCCGCGAAGATGTATCAGGATTTGAGGCAGCACTATTGGTGGAGGCGGATGAAGAAAGATATATTTGTATTTATAGCTCGGTGCCTCAACTGCCAGCAGGTGAAGTATGAGCACCAGAGACCGGGTGGGTTGCTTCAGCAGATAGAGATTCTAGAGTGGGAGTGGGAGTGCATCACCATGGACTTTGTAGTTGGACTCCCATGGACTTTGAAGAAGTTTGATGCTATTTGGGTGATTATGGATCGGCTGACCAAGTCCGCTCATTTCATTCCTATGTGTACTACTTATTCTTCGGAGCGGTTGGCGGAGATTTATATCCTGGAGATTGTTCGTCTGCATGGTATTCCAGTTTCCATTATTTCATATAGAGGTACTCAGTTCACATCACGGTTTTGGAGGGCTGTTCAGCGTGAGTTGGGTACTCGGGTGGAGTTGAGTACAACATTTCACCCTTAGACGGACAGACAGTCCGAGCGCACTATTCAGATTCTTGAGGATATGCTCCGTGCGTGTGTGATTGAGTTTGGTGGGTCTTGGGATCAGTTCTTGCCATTGGCGGAGTTTGCATACAATAACAGTTATCAGTCCAGCATTCAGATGGCACCGTATGAGGCTTTATATGGTAGGCGGTGCAGGTCTCTGGTGGGTTGGTTTGAGCCGGGTGAGGCTAGACTATTGGGCACAGACTTGTTTCAGGATGCTTTAGAGAAGGTTAAGGTGATTCAAGATAGACTCCGTACAGCCCAGTCCAAACAGAAGAGTTACTCGGACCGAAAGGTTCGTGATGTTTCCTATATGGTTGGAGAGCGGGTTCTGCTTCGGGTTTCGCCTATGAAAGGCGTTATGAGATTTGGGAAGAAAGGGAAGTTGAGTCCGAGTTTTATTGGCCCTTTTGAGATATTGAGGCGTGTTGGGGAGGTTGCTTATGAGCTTGCCTTACCTCCCAACTTGGCCGGAGTTCATCCGGTTTTTCATATTTTGATGCTCCAGAGGTATCACGATGACCCGTCGCACGTGTTAGATTTCAGTTCAGTCCAGTTTTACAAGGATCTATCTTATGTTGAGGAGCCAGTGGCAATATTGGACAGGCAGGTCAGAAAGCTGAGGTCAATGAACATTGTATTAGTGAAGGTTCAGTGGCGGGGTCAGCCGGTCGAGGAGGCGTCCTGGGAGACCGAGCAGGATATGTGCAGCCGTTACCCTCATCTTTTCACTACTTCAGGTATGTCTTTATGCTCGTTCGAGGATGAACAAATGTTTAAGTGTAGGAGGATGTGAAGACCCGGCCGATCGTCTTAAGAATTAACGCCTCGATCTCCTATTAACTGCTTCCCTCAAGTTTAATTATGCTATTTTAATTTATCGGGATGTTCGGTTTTGAGTTTCTGAGAGTTCTAGGATACTTAGTCCCTAAATGAGAGCTTAAGTATTGGGAAGTTGACCATAGTTAGAATAGTGTGAAGACGGCCTCGGAATGGAAATCTGATGGTTCTGTTAGCTCCGTTAGGTGATTTTGGGCTTAGGGGTGTGTTCAGATTGTGTTTTGGAGGTCCGTAGCTAATTTAGGCTTGAAATGTCGAAAGTTGAATTCTTGAAGTTTCGGTCCGATAGTGAGAATTTTGATCCGAGGGTCAGAATGAAATTCCAGAAGTTGGAGTAGCTTCGTAGTGTTGAATTTGACGTGTGTGCAAAATTTCAAGTCATTCAGACGAGGTTTGATAGACTTTTTGATTGAAAGCGTATTTTGAGAAATTTGGAGTTCTTACGCTTAAATCCATGGCTAATTCGAGGTTTCGATGTTGTTTTAGGTGTTTTAAAGATTGGTACAAGTTTGGATAGTGGTTTGTGACTTGTTGTTGCCTTTGGTTGAGGTCCCAGGGGCCCCGGGGTGAATTCGAATGGTTAACGGAAGGATTTGGAGTTTGACGTTTACTGTAGCAACTGGTCTTCTGTCATAACCGCACCTGCGGTTTGGGTTCCGCAGGTGCTGAGCCGCAGAAGCGGCAGAGCCATCGCAGAAGCAAATCTGGGGAGGGTCTTCAGGTTCCGCAGATGCGGAAGGAATACCACAGAAGCGGAGGCGCATCTGCGAAAGGGTAATCGCAGATGCGGTTTCTGGTCTTTAAGTGAAAGTCGCATGTGCGACCTTTGGTCCGCAAAAGCGGGACCGCAGATGCGGTCCCAGGGCCGCAGATGCGAAAATCACTGGGCAAAACATATAAATAGTTGCCTTCACGAATTTGAGCGATTCTTTCACCATTTTCATCCGGGTTTGAAGCTTTTCAGAGAGATTTTTGAGGAAAACAAAGGGGAATCAGTTGGAGGTAACATCCTTGACTTCATAACTCGTTTTTATGTGATTAAGGACCTAATTAGTGGTGAAAACTTTGGGAAAAATGGGTAATTAGGGCTTGAGTTTAAGAGACCTTTAAATGAGGATTTAATGGGTCATTTGGACTGTGATTTCAGTGTTCTTGTTATATATAGACACGTGAGAGTATGAGGTTTCTGAAAATGTAAATTTCACCCTATTCCGAGACGTGGGCCCGAGGGGCATTTTGGTCATTTTTACATAAATTTCGCGTATTAGCTTAGAGTTTAATTGTAGAATAAGTTAATTAAGTGTTATTTATATTATGCAATTGAATTGGATAGATTTGGGCCATTTGGAGTCGAGTGCTCGTGGCAAGAACGTGGTCTCGGGTTGATTTTGAGCCGGTTCGAGGTAAGTGGCTTGTCTACCCTTGTGTGGGGGACCTTCCCCTTAGGAATTATATATTTGATAATTGAAGTGCCTTGTACGTGAGGTGACGAGTGTGTATTTGTGCTAATTGTTGGAAATTCGGTTTTCTTTAAGTAATTACTAGTATGTTTCCTTTCCTATTTCTATTACTTGCACTATTAAGCCTGTTGTTAGCTTAGGAAAATATGTCTAAGTGACTTAATTGCTTTATTTGTTCAACCTGCCTTACTTGAATTCTGTGCAGTATGCTATGCTAGAATCACTCTTTGCCTTAATATGAAGTCTTGCCATTTCTGTACATTTTTCTATTGCTGCTGTGTATTTATTTTGGGACTACAGATGTGGGATTCCGGTAGCTCCCCCTTGTCTATTTATTTTGGGACTACGGATATGGGATTCCGGTAGATCCCCCTGCACAGTTATATGAAACTACGGGAATGCACCCAGTAGATTCCCCCAGTACTGGGTATTTATATTTGGGACTACGGAATGGGATTTCGGTAGATCCCCGCGCACTATGAGTTGGACTACGGGAGGGAATCCCGGGAGATCCACGGGATATGTAAAGATGGGACTACAGAACGGTATCCTGGGAGATCCCCGATTGTTACTATTGGTGTTGAGTTGTATTTCCTTTCCATGTTTATCTTGTTTCTGTATAGTTGTTGTTGTCATGTACATCCTGTGTTATTTTACTGCCATACTTATTTATAATGTTTTGTCCTATATTGTTGATCTTTATATTTTATTTAATCTCAGTAGGGCCCTGACCTTCCTCGTCACTACCCAACCGAGGTTAGACTTGGCACTTACTGAGTACCGCTGTGGTGTACTCATGCCCCTTCTGTGCATGTTTTTCATGTGCAGATCTAGGTACCGCTACTCAGGCCTACCATCCTTGAGGGAGGCGACTGCTCTAGAGACTTCGAAGTACATCTGCCGCGTTCGCAGACCGAGAAGTCCCTTTCTATTCTAGCTGTTAAACATTGCCCTTCTGTATTTTTCTTTCTTGTTAGGTATTCTAGAGTTAGACCGTTAGATATTCCAAAGGCTTGTGTTTGCGTGAATTTCCGGGTTTTGGGATAGTGTACTTGGTTTTGAGAATGTTGTGTTGTATATGCCGAGCGGCATTATAACTATTGCTCCATTCGGTTCCTTTTGGTTTTTGGTTATTTTCTTCCGCAAGTTTTGTTTATGTTCCATATTTGTTAGGCTTACCTAGTCGTAGAGACTAGGTGCAGTGACGACGGTTCACGGAGGGCGAACTGGGGTCGTGACATCACAGTTTGTGTTTGATCTATCAATATAGTAGATACTTAAACTATAGAGATTCTACGCTAAAAGGCTCCACATTTTACTACGCTATAAGGCTCCATATTTTACGACGCTATAAGGGCACTAATCTTTAAGCAAATAAATAATCTAAACTAAATAAAAATAACAAACATATTTTAATAATATAACATTCACGAAATTACATATAAAACAGTAAAAGAAATTTATGAACATTTTTATTAACAACAAAAAGTATTTCTCAAATTTTAACGACTTTCTTTAAAACACTAATATCTTAATCCGGATAAAAATAACATACTAATTTAATCGCAAACAAAACACAAAACAACATGGAAACACAATCAAGACAACTAATATGCATTATTATACGAGTTTCGACATAAACTAAATCGGAATACCTCGATTTATGTTTTTAGAAAAGTCAAAAAATTAAAATTTTGAGCCCGAAACGAGAAAACCACAACAATAGAAGGCTTGGGTTGGATGAGGGACCTATAATATTATCTCTTTGTATGACGGGTGGGGTCCACTCGGAATGTTTTTGGAGAAAAAGAGGGGGGACCGCTGTTCTTTTAAAATTCAAAGGGCTCGTCTGTTTCTGTCGTGGGGAAGAAAAAGGGGTCTTTATTTTAACAGGTATAGCGCATTATAATACCGCTCTATATATAATGTGGTATTATATCTCACTATATATAACGCGTTATTATATTGCGCGATGCTTTAACGGCAGAAACACCGTTAAACTATAGCGCGGTATTATACCGCGTTATATATAGAAAAGTATCTTTTTTTAACACAGTAAAAACGTATTTTGAGTCCAAAAAGTTGGCATTTAGGTTTCACACTTTACGATTAGTGTTGTGCATAATTCGGTAAATATTGACTTATCGTACCGAATTTGATATGGTGTTAAGTTTTTAAAAAATATTGGTATTAGGTATGGTTTCGGTATTCAAAAATAAAATATCGATGCCATACCAAAATACATACTAAGTTACACAATATATATGTATATATATTACTATTAATCATAACATAAATATTCAAGTTTTATTTTCGCTTATTGTTATAGTTTTCTTTAACCTTGACCACCTTTTTTTTTCAAGATACTTGCCTTTTCACCTTTTCTTTGGTTGCATACTTACATTTCAACCTTTCTCCCGTCTAGGTTTAGAATTTTTGGTTTTCATCTTCTTTTTTTTCATTATGTTATAATATTTTTACTTGCATATTTGTCCATACCTTACTTAAAAATATTACAGTATATGGCTTTATACATTAGTCAATATTCGAGCCGAACAAATCAAGTACCTAACCGAATAAATTGAAACTGAAAGGAAAAAAGCCAAACCATACCGAATTTAATTAGGTATGGTATTGGTATAACATTTTAGGAAACCAAATACCGAAAACACCAGATCGAAATATCTAAATACCGTACTATACCGTATGACCGAGGAACACCCATAATTACAGTGACTTTATAATAATGGATTGAAATATATAAATTGCTAGCATAGCGATTGTATTGCTAAGTATTAATAATACACGAATGTACATATGAGCTATTACACGAGTATTAATATAGAATTTAAATGTATTTTGTTTAGTTATTAAAGAAGTATTGTTTAGAACATGAGAGTTATTTTAGTAATTTTGACAGTGACTTTATAATAATGGATTGAAATAAATAAATTGCTAGCATAGCGATTGTATTGCTAAGTATTAATAATACACGAAAGTACATATGAACTATTACACTAGTATTAATGTACAATTTACATGTATTTTGTTTAGTTATTAAAAAAGTATTGTTTAGAACATGAGAGTTATTTTAGTAATTATTAACTTAAGTATTCTTATTTTACCTTATATCTCGAATAAAATAATAGTACATAAAACGCGACCTAAAGATTGTATTGCTAATGATGAATTTTACGGAAGTATTTTTGTAGACATATGAAGTTTACGAGTTTAAAAGTCTGCATTAAATGCACAAAAATGCCCGACTGACATAAAATAATGATCCGCCCCTACTCCCAAAATTTAATTTCCACTTGCGTGCCCCATTTTCTTCCCACAATTTCTTTTTTCAATTAAAAAAATTAATTGCTTCTCTTTTTTATTTCTCAGAACTCTCTTTGAAAAAATTCATCACAATTCGCAACTTAGATTCTAAAATTTTGAGAAGGTTTAAAGTTTTTGTGATGTGAAGTTTGAAACTATTTGTTAAAGTCATTTCCAAATCAATAATTATTGTTAACAATTCAAATTTGAGTAGAAATTCGACATCTATTGAAGAACTTGGTTCGAAAATTCCATATTCAAAAATCGGATGCTATAAAAGAATTTGGGAATCTGGATGTGATTTTTGTTGTGGAACTGAAGAAATACATTGATTGTGAGCAATTATTGTTACTAGTAATTCGAACTTGACTCGGAACTCGAACCATCAATTCATAGCTGCGAAGCCCTGAAAGTAGGTTTGAATTAAAATCATAATTCTATGCTCAAATTCAAGAGGGTGTTTTAGATTCTTGTTAGAAACACTTCTGCAAAGCCGAATACGGAGATTTGGATTGATTTGGAGTTGATTTGATAAAATTTTGATTAAACATGGAGAAAAAGATCTGAGTTTCCACTCAATTAACCGCCGAGCTTCAACAAACAATCTTTTAGACACCGTTTTCTCCACCAACTTGACTCTTAAAAATGCCTCCTACTTGTATGGGTCAAAATTAGGTCAATTTTAGCAGATGCAGACGGACGAGCTGAGGCCGAGGTCGAAACCAAGGATGGTTCAGTGGCAAGGAGTCACTCAAAGGGAGAGACCAGTGCCGAGATCGAGTAGAGAGCAAACGACTGCAGATGTTAGAATATTCCTAGGGTTATGAATATTATTATTCTATTGAATATATACTTTTCTAGGGATATCCCTTATAAATAGGAAGAGGGAGGAAACAAAAGGGAACACGGGAACTTTTATGAAAGCACATCTTGTAAGGAGTTGACTATCAAGAATATACAAAAAGCTTGTTATGTCCCCTCTATTTGATTCCATTACAAAATATTCCTCTCTTATTTACAAGATCCAAGAACACGTTGTTTATTCCCGTAGTCTGCTGTCACACATTGCCTCAGAGGAAGGAATCATCCACCTCATCCAACATTTGGGTGACATATTCCTTCTTATTACATTAAATGTCATTTATCACATTTATTGTATGTTTTCATTCTCATATTTATTCCTAATCATTGAGGATTAACTTGGCATTTGTTGACTTGAACACGGTCCCATACCATCTAAGTTGTTTGATTTTGGATCTAGAATTTATTACTTTTAACTTGGATTCACCCCTTGTTTATTCATCAAATTGGTTTAACTAATAGGGCTTAATACTTTTTGGTCAAACAATTTGGCGCCGTCTATGGGGAGGTCCTAGTTAAAAGCTCCATTTTTCTTGTTTACACAAGCTAACAATGGCAGAAAAAGGAGAGGAAAGGCTGAAAGCAGTGATGGGTGTCACCACCAACCTCCTAGGCACCAACAGTGAGGTGGACAGGGAAGACGAGGAGAATGTGATGTTGAGCGCCTCACCCAGACAAAGTGACTCACCTCCTCATCATGGTAGTGTAACCGATTCGCATGAGAAGGGATCTGACACGTCCACAATGGAAGAAGCGCCGCCCCCAGTGAAAAGGTTATTGGAGGCGTGGCTGACAAGTACCTTAAGCAGCATACTCGACAAACCCACTCAAGGGGGTGAGTAGGAACACCGCACGAGTTGACACCCCAATAGCTATCAACGAGCAACACGCTCCTCCCCTAATAGGTAACACTCACACCACTGTTGATGCAGGTAACGACACCCGCATAGTCGTTCTGAAGAAAATGGAAGAAATGGAGAATGAGAACAAAGCGCTCCGCGACCAAATGAGGGAGCACCAAGAAATGGTCGATAAGATACCAGGCACCCCGAAACTCCTGCCAAAATGAGACGTCGGCCGGTTCGTGGAACAACCATACAGTGAGGAGGCAGCCCCACATGCCATACCAAAACTTTCAAAATGCAATCATATTTAAAAATATACGACAGCACAACGGACTCTGAAGACCATATCATTCATTACGTCACAGCGGTAAAAGGCAACGACCTCTTGAAAGAGCAGGTACCGTTAGTGCTGCTGAAGAAGTTTGGCGAAATCCTAATAGGGGATCCCTTAACATGGTACTCACAATTACCAACACGCTCCATAATGACGTTCGAAGAAATGGCTGACAAGTTCGTCACCGCCCATGCTGGGGCCAAGAAAGCAGAAGCCAGAATGAATGACATATTCGTTGTCAAACAATCGCCTGGCGAAGGACTCAGAGACTTCCTCGCCCGGTTCAACAAGGTAAGAATGAGCTTGCCAAATGTATCAAAAGGGATGGCAGTAGCGGCCTTTCAAAACGGGTTAAACAGGAACGGGTTGAGGGCGACCAGAAAATTACTAAATAGACTCATGAAATACCCTCAAACCACCTGGGAAGAAATTCACAACGCTTATTGTACCGAGGTGAGAGAAGATGTGGACGACCTTAATGGTCCAACCAACGGATAATGACAGTCCAAATGGAGTCAAGGAAAGATCATCGGAACAACAGCCGAAGAGATCACACAGGTCCACACCTCAATTGGGAAAGGCACCAAAAGTACATCAGATCGACTGCCCTACTACCTCTCTTCCAAGCCAAAGGGTCATTTAGGCCATAAACAGGAACTCGCCGAAACGAAAGTGGTATGCCTCCACTTTTATCCGCTCACAATTTTGTGTTTCTCCTTCAAAAATAGTTTACGCCCTGGAGAAGCTCGATACCAAGGTGAAATGGCTACAAAATATGAAGTCGAAACCAAATTCCAAAAAGTCGAATGCCCTCTGCGAGTTCCATCAGGAACGAGGTCACAAGACCGTGGATTGCATAGCCCCACGACAAGAAGTAGTGAACATGCTCCACCAAGAACATTTAAAGGAGCTGATGAGTGACGGAGGGAGAGCCAATTTCGCCATGGACGAGAACAACATCAAGGTTCCCCAAAGCCACCTTCCCCTGTCACACCATCCATATGATCATCGGCGGAGGCAATGAAGCAACAATCAACCTTGTGAAGTTCACTACCACACACAAATTAAAGCGGTCGATCTCCCATGAACAGTATGATGACCTCAAAGACAGTATCATCTTTGATAAGTCAGATACCCACAGTTTGACCTTTCCTTATTTCGACGCTCTTGTGATTACTTTATGAATTTCAGATACCGATGTAAAAAGAATCATGGTAGACAACGGGAGCGGCGCATGTATTATCCACCCCAGAGTTCTCACACAAAATAAGACTCGAGGATGAGATAGTACCATGCTACATAACACTAACAGGTTTTAACAATGCAGTTGAACGAACCTCCGAAGAGATAACACTGCCCGTTCTGGCCGGGAGCATCACCCTAGAAACAACATTCCATGTCATGAACCAAGACACAACCTATAATGCCATTATAGGGTGACCTTGGATACATTCCATGAGGGTCATCCTATCCAGTTTATATCAAGTCATCAAGTTCCCTACCACATGGGGAATATTTAGCATCCGCGGTGAACAGTGTACAACTTAAAAATGCTACCGCATCGCCCAAGATTGCGCATACACTCAACAGTTAAGAGAGGAAGGCTCAAGAGCATAGCAATTACCGAAGTTGGGGCCCGAGTCCGACGAGCAAACAGACGTCGTCAGAGACCCCAACGTCGTAGAAGCTACAGGGTCAACAGTGGAAGACCTCGATCCCATCCATCTAGACGAAAGCGACCATAACAAAAAAGCCTATATCGGCTACAAACTCATAGAACCAGGTAAATTCCATAAATTTTTAATTGATAACGCCAATCTGTTTGCTTTCTCCCATGTAGATATGCTAGGTATCTCGAAATACATTGCAACACACAAGCTGAATATCGATCCACTCTACCCGTCGGTACGACAAATCAGAAGAAAGTTCAATGCCATAATCAATGAGGCCGTCCACAAAGAGGTAGAAACACTGCTCGCCAATGGTTCCATTAGAGAGTCAATATACCCCCAATAGGTCGCTAACATGGTCATGGTGAAAAAGAAAAATGGGAAATGGCGCAGGCATAGATTTCACAGATCTAAACAAAGCCTTCCCGAAAGACTCCTTCCCGTTGCCTCACATCGATCAGCTCATCGACGTAACAGTAGGGCACGAGTTATTAAGCTTCTTGGACGCCTACTCAGGCTACTACCAAATCCTAATAGAATAGGAGGACCAAGAAAAAAATCACCTTCATCACCCATCAAGGGACGTACTGCTACAGAGTCATGCCGTTTGGGTTGAAAAATGCAGGGGCGACTTATCAGAGGCTGGTCACCAAGATGTTCAAAGAGCAAGTCATCAAAACGATAGAAGTCTATATAGATGACATGTTAGTCACATCAAAAAGGGAAGAGGACCACATCAACCACATGAGGGAAGCCCTCGACATACTTAGACAATATGGCATGAAACTGAACCCCGAAAAGTGTGCTTTTGGTGTGACCTCGATGAAATTCCTTGGTTTTTTGGTGTCGCAGAGAGGCATTGAGGTCAACCCCGACCAGATCAAGGCTATAGATGGAATACCTAAAATTTTGACCAGCAAGAAACAAGTGCAGAAGTTGACCGGCCGTTATAGCCACCCTGTCGAGATTCATCTCACGATCCTCTGACAGATGCCACAAATTTTTCAACGTTCTCAAAAAGGACAACGGACTCCAGTGGAATTCCGAATGCATCAATTCCCTAAGAGAGCTAAAAGCATACTTGTCCTCGCCCCCATTACTCGCCAAGGCAGAACCAGGTGAATGCCTCTTAATCTACCTAGCCGTATCCGACATCGTAGTAAGCACAGTCTTGGTCCGTGAAAACAAAGGCACACAATCTCCAATCTATTACATTAGCAAAACCCTGGTCGATGTAGAAACGAGGTATCCCCACCTCGAAAAATTGGCTTTGGCATTAGTCGTAGCTTCATGAAAGCTAAGACCATAATTTCAATGCCACCACATCTCGGTGGTCACGACCTTCCCCCTAAGAAGCATCTTGCATAAACCCGAGCTGTCAGGTAGATTGGCCAAGTGGGCCATCGAATTAAGCGAGCACGATATAACATATCAGCTGCAAATATCGATAAAATCGCAAGTACTCGCCGACTTCAGCACTAAAATACTGCCTGAGGTCGAGTAGGAAGCCGCCCGTACCTCCCCCAAATTACCCGACCTATGGGTCCTGTACACCGATGGTGCCTCCAACGCGTCAGGATCTAGACTGGGACTCTTGCTCGAGGTCCCAACATGCGAAGTCATTCGCTATTCCATATGGTGTCCCGATGACTAACAATGAGGCCGAGTATGAGGCTGTAATTGCAGGACTGAAACTAGCTCTCAAGTATGGAGCATAACGAGTCATCCTCCGATGTGACTCGTAACTCATCGTCAACCAAGTCATAGGGACTTCCCAAATCAAATAACAAAGGCTACAAAAATATCAGGCAGAAATTCATAAGCTATTGCCTAAGTTCGACGAGTGCCAACTCGACCAAATACCATGAGCACATAACATCGAAGCAGACGACCTCGCCAAATTAGCAGCAGCCACTAAGAACATAAACGAAAAAGAAAACTTGGTCACCCTCCTCCGCTCATCAATAGACCAAATTAAGATACGCATTATAAACTTGACTTGGGACTGGCGCAACCGTATTATGTCATACTTGCAGGACGGAGTGCTCCCACTCGACAAAAAAAAGCCAAGAATCTTCAAATGCAAGCGGCCAAATACAGCATCATCAACCATGACTTGTACAAAAGAACGTTTTGTGGTCCCTTGGCGAAATGCCTAGGACCAAATCAAACCAAGCGTGTCCTTGAAGAAGTACACAAAGGCCACTGTGGAGCCCATACCGGTAATCGAGCCCTTGTTATATGCCTCATACGAGCAGGCTATTACTGGCCCACCATGAAAAGGAAGCCGCTAACTTTGTTAAAAAGTGTGAACAATGCCAAAAATACGCTCCAATGATCCACCAAGAGGGCGAACACCTCCACTCAGTCACATCACCTTGGTTGTTCATCAAATAGGGGATGAACGTCGTCAGACCCCTTCCAACAGAACGAGGTAATGTACGATTTCTTTTTGTTTTAACTAACTATTTTTCCAACTGGGTAGAAGCAGGTGCATTTGTCCAAATACGCGAACAAGAAGTTATCACATTCATGTGGAGAAACAGCATATGCCGTTTTGGCATCCCCAAAGAAATCAGTTGTGACAACAAACCCCAATTCATCGGGAAAAATCCTCACTGAATTCTTCGAGAAATGGCACTCAAGCGAATACTCCACGCCATATCATCCCACAGGCAACGGTCAGGCGGAGTCCTCCAACAAAACAATACTGAACATCATAAAGAAAAAGCTTGAGGACGCCAAGGGACTGTGGCCAGAACTACTACCGGAAGTGCTATGTGCATATCGCACCACGCCAAAAACAAGCATAGGAGAAACGCTATATTCACTAGTCTATGGGACTGATACGGTGATACCAGTCAAAGTCGGGGAACCAAGTTTAAAATACTCCAACAAGAGCGGACCAAATAACGATGAAAGCAGAAAGCAAGACCTCGACGAAATAGATGAGCGAAGAGACATGGCCTTTGTAAGAATGATAGCTCAAAAACAGCAAGCAGAACGGTACTACAACAAAAATCCAAAGTCAGACCACTCAAGGAAGGGGACTATATACTCAAATCCAAAACACAAGCGAGCACAGACCCACGGGAAGGCAAACTGGGAACCAATTGGGACGGACCGTACAAAATCACAACAACAGCAAACAAAGGATCATTCCAACTAGAAACAATGGAGGGAAAATTACTACCAAACAATTGAAACATCGCCCACCTCAAATACTTCAACTTCTGATGAGGGACGTCCTCCAAAACGTACTCTTTTTCCCTCACTCGAGTTTTATCCCAATTAGGTTTTCTCGAGTAGGTTTTTAATGAGGCGACAAAGGGGGTGTCTCGGATTTTAGGTATTAAGTTCATCGCCCCGCCTATCGACTACTTCTCTAAGCTGAGCAATGAAGGGACTAGATAGACTGGGACTCCTTGAATGTGTGTACGGACTGAAAGAAATACGTAATATTCTCCAATAAATAAACAAAGCAATGACATTCTTACACAACTCCACCAAATTTTCACATCACACCAACGCAAAGGAAATGTACATTCGACCTCGTTCGAATTAATCTACATTCGACCTCGTTCGAATTAATCTACATTCGACCTCGTTCGAATTGATCTACATTCGACCTCGTTAGAATTGATCTACATTCGACCTTGTTTGAATTGATCTACATTGGACCTCATTTGAATTGATCTACATTCGACCTCGTTCGAATCAACTTACATTTGACCTTGTTCGAATTAATTTACATTTGACCTCGTTCGAATCGATCTACATTCAACCTCGTTCGAATTAATTTACATTTGACCTCATTTGAATCGATTTATATTCGACCTCGTTCGAATTAATTCACATTTGACCTTGTTCGAATTGATCTACATTCGACCTCGTTCAAATTAATTTACATTCGGCCATGTTCGAATTGATCTACATTCGACCTTGTTCGAATTGATCTACATTCGACCTCGTTCGAATCAATTTACATTCGACCTCGTTCGAATCAACTTACATTCGACCTCGTTTGAATTAATTTACATTCGACCTCATTCGAATTAATTTACATTCAACCTCGTTCGAATTATTTTACATTTGACCTCATTTGAATTGATCTACATTCGACCTCGTTCGAATCAATGACCTCGTTCGAATCGAACTAAAAGTCAAGGACTTTCTCACAAAAGAACACTCACAAAAAAGAGAGCTAGAAATACACAGCAAAAGACAACTATTCCATTTCAATCATTCTATTACAATCATTTTTACAAAGGACTGGAAAGACGCCCCCACAAAAAGAGAATAGCAAAACGCAAAAAACAAAACCAAGTACAAAGACTTCACACCGCATCGTTCTCCCTATCGCCGACGTCACCAGCATACTCATCTTCGTACCAAGGGTCGGAGGCAAGCCCATCTAAGGCATCTCCATCATCGTCCCTGTTGGGCGTACCGGGATTATAACCACATGCGTCACGAGCTGCACGTGCCTTGACATGAACATCTCCCAGCCTTTTTCAGAGACCTGTATATGTCAAGTTGGGCCTCAGCATGAACCCACATTTCATACAACTCCCGTGACACACCTGGGATCGGCATAAGTATGAGATGTAGATGGTTGGGCATGCTGTTGTACCTTCTCGGCTCTTAGGGCGACAACTTGCTCATTCAGCTCAAACAGCTCCGCCTCCAAACCCATAATCCGCTCCTCAAACCTCGCCTCTTTGAGCGCTAAAGTTTCTGCTTCAGTAACACGCTCAGACCTGCAAACACGGAGGGCACCCTCTAGGGCTGCCGCCTCTGCCACATCAGCCATTCTGACTTTCTCAGCCAGACACAACTCTTCGACCCTGGTACTCAACTCATCCCTCAAGTTGACGGCACTTGTTTCACTCTGCTCGAGCTCGACCTTCAAACGCCAACTGCACCTGAAGGTTAGTGGCCATCACTCCCTTGTTCACCTCGAGCTCATCCTCCTTAGCCTTTAATGCCCCCTCAAGCACGCTGCATCTACTGATGGCCCTCAAAAGCTCTTCATCTTTCTCCCTCAGCTCTTCATCTTTCTGCCTGAGCCCATCACGGAGCGACTGAAACTGGTCGTCTTGTCTTAGTAAGTCGACTAGCGTTTGGTGCTTAGAACTGTACTCTCTATACTTGGACACCATCTTCTTAAAGAGGGTTGTCCTCGCTCTTCTCGCCGATCACACTCAATCTCCATGATAAGAGTCTAACATGTAAAAGAAGATAGGTCAGCGGAAGTAAGTTACACATACGAAATGAACTAACCTAACATGAAAAAAGAAAACTTACTCGCAAGGCCATGTCGGATATACCCAACGACAAATCCTCATCCTTCAGCATCTGCGTCGTCTTGTTCTCAGAATCCACGCACAGAGGAGCGAAGGCTAGCGCCGCCCGTTTCGAGTTGGCTAAAATATCGTAATCTACGGGGATGACTATGTGCCGATTAGGCCCCTCCATCCTTATCTCCACTGAAACTATCCTCAAAACCTCCTCAGGGTCGACATCGGAGCCCGACCCATCATCTTCTACGAGGACGGTTTTATCCTTTTCGACTGCTGATATGAGCCGACCTCGGCTATCCGTGGAGGTTCCCTTCTGTCGTAGGTCCCTTCGACCTCCGATGGCCTTTCCTTCATGATGATAGCCGGCGTGGGAGCAGCCTCAATGACCGGTAAGGGCACTGCCTCCGCATCCAAAATGATGGGCCTTTCTGACTCGGTGTCAGCAACACCAACCCTTCCAGTCTCCACCCTCTGCCTTTTCCTCGGTATCGCCTCCTCTTCGTCATGAGACGACTCGTCAATAAGGTTCAGGATGCGGTGATCAAAGGTCTCAATAGATGTAACGGCTACCTATGGTGTGGAATCACCCAACAACAGGGCTAGAGTTCGACTCTCTCGTACAGACTCATCCAGGACAAATTGCATTCCAGCCGAAGTGACTACCTGGTAGAATGCGGGCACCAGAGCCTTCGCCTTCTTGAAAGCTCGCCGACCTGGCACAAAAAGAAAATCATGTTTAACCAAGAACTATGACAAGACAGTAGTAAGCAATAATGAAACCGAAAGGATCGTAGAAATGGGAATTAGACTCACTAGTCAAAGGCTTGGGACTAAACTGCTTGTTAAAGGACATCCAGTTGCGAATCCCCATAGTATGAGGTAAGACGCGAGTCACCAGTCCTCGATATCTGGAATCAAGGGAGGTGGACGCTTACCAGCTGAAAGTAGAAAGACACGAGCAAGTCAAAAACAAAAGAGGAGAGATAAACAAAATATATGACGGACGGTAAAAGGCCCTTACGATTGAAGTTCCACTGCTCAGGGAACCCAGTTGGGTCTGCCACTACATGTTCGGTCCTAACAAAGAAGTAATTGCACCAGGACCGACGGTTTGCCTTGTCATCCATCCCCATCACCAATCCCTTAGTCCCATGGTGGCGGAGATGAATCAATGTTCCCCTGTAGAAACTGGGCGAGAAGAGATACAACAGATGACGAATGGAGACTTAGCAATTGGCCAACTCTGCGAACTTTACCATCATCAAAAAGGCTTTATATAGGTAAGGGGAAATCTGTGTCGGGCAGACGCCATAAAGCGGCAGAACTCCTCGGCAAGTGGGGAAAGAGGAAGAGAGTAACCTACCAAAAACAGGTATTAGTAGAAAGCGTAATACCCAGATCAGCGAACTTGTATTGAGTTATTCCGGCGATATCGACGTAAGCAGGAATGCGAATTTTGGACCGCATGTCAGATATTTGATTCGACCCCATGACTGATAGTACCTTCTCAGGAGCAAGGGTAGGTTCTTTTTGAAAGTCGTTTCTGACCGACGGGTTCCGAGGAACTATCTCCTCCACGGTGGGAAAACTTTCGTCTTCCATAACTGTGAGTTCACCACCATCGGAAGGCATAACTATCGATAAAGGGGTGGCATCGGAAACTATATCAAAAGTGTGAGGGGAGTTTGTCATCTCTGCAAGATATGTGTGTACAGTAGAATCGGAATAAGGGTATCAACAGGAAAGTGTTTGATCAACGGGAAAGCGGAACTGAAAAGCATAAGTAATTCGGAAGCAAAGGTTAGAGAAAAAGCAGAAGAACAAGCAAAGTGCCAAAGGAGTATGAAGTTCGAAAAGTCTCGTTTTTGAATCTCCCTTCCCCTATTTATAAGGTATTGTGGCGCCCAGATCGATACAAGAAACTATCATTGACACTAAGATCGAAGCAACAAAGGTACTGGAAACGATGCGTGGTCATGACATCATCCTATGTTAGCCACGCCAACCACAACCTTTGAAATGACCCGTCATCAACGCGACCTTGACCAATTCAGCTCATTCACCACTGCGGAATATCTTGTGATTAGATACAGACAAAATCTGCTCATCAAGGACGATCTCAATAAGTGGAGGAACTAACTGTATGGGTCAAAACTAGGTCAAGTTTAGCGGATGCAGACGGACGAGCTGAGATCAAGGTCAAAACCAAATATGGTTTAATGGCAAGGAGTCGCTCAAAGGGAAAGATCAGTGCCGAGGTCGAGTGGAGAGCAAACGACTGCAGATGTTAGAATATTCCTAGGGTTGTGAATAAGAATATTCTATTGAATATGTACTTTTCTAGGGATATCCCTTATAAATAGGAAGAGGGAGGAAACAAAAGGGGACACAGAACTTTTATGAAAGCACATCTTGTAAGGAGTTGACTATCAAGAATATACAAAAAGCTTGTTGTGTCCCCTCTATTTGATTCCATTACAAAATATTCCTCTCTTATTTACAAGATCCAAGAACACGTTGTTTATTCCCGTAGTCTGCTATCACACATTGCCTCAGAGGAAGGAATCATCCACCTCATCCAACATTTGGGTGACATATTCCTTCTTATTACATTAAATGTCATTTATCACATTTATTGTATGTTTTTATTCTCATATTTATTCCTAATCATTGAGCATTAACTTGCCATTTGTTGACTTGAACACGGTCCCATATCATCTAAGTTATTTGATTTCATCTAGAATTTATTATTTTTAACTTGGATTCACCCCTTGTTTATTCATTAAATTAGTTTAACTAAAAGGGCTTAATACTTATTGGTCAAACACTACTCACTACCAATTCTTGGAGGGGAGGGAGGGGAAAGGGAGGGGGAGGGAAGAAGAGAAGATGGGAGGTGGTCGCGGGTGAAAAGAAACAGAAAGGGTGGGAGGAGGACAACATTAATTTGGTTTTTCTCTTCTTTCTTTTTTCTCATTTTCATATATAATCTCTATTTTCAATTTTAGTATTTTTTTTTTAAAAAAAATTCGTAACCACACGCTCAATCACTATAATTGGCACGCACTATTGCCACATCAGTAAAGTTTTTTCTACAAAAGCATGGTCAACAGTCAGATTGTTTATTAACACTCATTCTGTCAAGTAGAAGTGTTAAAATAAAATTAAAATGAAAGATGAGTAATCGACTTTAAAATTTGGTGCAAGTATAGGTGTCAATAAGGCCATTTTGCCTAAAAAAAATTTTATATTATCAGGCATTTTCTTAATGTTAAATGGTATTTCCAATTTGATGGTATACTACATAGTATATGCTATGTTTTCCAATGAAGAATTCTATTTTATTTGAGTATGTTAAATGATATTCATAATATTCTTGGCATAATAGTATACCACGAGGTATATTATATAACATACTATAATTACAGTCGAATTACGATATATTTTATTTGAGTATGTTAAATGATTTTTATAATATTCTTGATTTAATAATCCACAATATTCCTGGTATACAGTATACCATGGTTATAGTTGAATCAAGTATAAATAGTATTCACAATATTTTTGATATATTTCATTGTATACCACGATTAGAGTTGAATCATGATATACCGTGAATACTAGCATATTAAGTGGTATTCACAATATTCTTGGTATATACTATACCACGATTAGAATTGAATGGTATTCTCAAAATTCTTTGGTATACTTTGAATCATAGTATACTTTATCTATTGAATTATAGTATACTTTATTTGAGTATGTTAAATGATATACTCAATATTTTTGGTATATATTGGTATAGCATGTCTAGTGTTAAATCATAGTACATTTTTATTTGAGTATATTAAATAGTATATCTAATATTGTTAGTATACTATAATATATACCACGATTGTTATTGAATCATGGTATATCCGTGTGAGTATGTTAAAGGGTATACCTAATATTCTTGGTATACTGCACATTAATATACTATGATTAGTATTGATTCATGGTATACTTTGTTTGAGTATGTTATATATTACCCAATATTCTCGCATACTATATATTGAAATACCATAATTTGTGTTGAATCATGGTATACCTTGTTTGAGTATGTTAAATAGTATACACGATATTCTTGGTATAATATACAATGATATACCATGCTTACTATTGCATCATGGTATTCACATATTTTTGGTATACTGTACATTGACATACCATGGTTAATGTAGTATATCAAATTCTAGGATTCAACAATTTAACTATAAAGAACAAAAAAGGTAAAAACGAGTGACAAATTTTTATTTTAAAAAAAACCTAAATTTTCTTAGAAAATTAAAAAAAATATCTAGAAATACAAAATTTAAAAACTCAACAAAAAAAAAGAAGATAAAATAACTCTTAATAATTATAATCGACCAATGATTGTGTAAAAATATCCCATTAGATTCCTTGGTATATTGTACATTGATATACCATGATTAGTGTTAAATCATGAAATACGTTGTTAGAATACATTAAATGGTATACCCATTTTTTTTTATATACTACATACTGATATACTATAATTACTGTTGAATCATGGTACTCTTAATATTCTTATTATACTACATATTGGCATACCATAATTAGCATAGTATACTAAATTTTAGGATTTGTCGATTTAACTAGAAAAATAAAAAAGGTAAAAAAAAGTGATAAATTTTTTATTTTAGAAAACCCTTAATATCTTTAAAAATTGCAGAAAAAGTCATCTACAAATATTTAAAAAAAAAAAAAAAAGAGTGATACCATAAATATCGATAACTATAATCGATTGATGATTGTGTAGAAAGTATTTCAATAATAATTTTAGGACTAGGTTATTTATCTAGAAAGAAAAGAAATAAAAATAAAAGAGGAATAAAGTGATTAAAAATTTAACAATTTTTTTACTGAAATAATAGAAAAATAAGATAAAAATAATAATTATTAGGAAAAAAAGTGACTAGTGTTTTGAATGAATAGATTTTGGTTAAAAATTAAAATCTAAATTTTTGTAGAAAACGGTAAGAAATAAAATTATCTTCAATTATTAAATAAAAAACTAAAAGAATTAAAAAGAGTAATATGGTAACTCTCGATAATCATAAGATTATTGATTGTATAGAAAGTATCCCAATACAAATTTTAAGGCTCAACAATTAATCTAAAAAATAAATAAAAGTAAAATAAAGTGATAATACTTTTGGGCGGAAGAAAAATTAAGATAAAAACAATAGAAAAATTAAGATAAAAACAATAATGAAAAAGGAAAAAAAGTGACAAAATATTTCAGACAGAGAAAGAATAAGATTGAAAAAAAATAAAAAATTAAGATAAAAATTAAAGTAAAAAAGAGTGAGAGAGTTACTATTAGAAAGAATAAGAAATGAATATAATAATAAAAAGAAAAAAATAACTACAACAAAAAAGAAAATAAAAATAAGAAAAAATGAATAAGAGTGCATAATTTTAATAGAAAGAAGAAAAAATGAAAAAAATAATAAGAAAATAAGAAAAAGTTAAAAAATAAAGAAGACAAAAAAAAGTTAAAAAAAACATAGAAAAGAAGGAGAAGGACCTTTGGTAAAGCCTTGACATAGAAATGAGGGGGCAACCTGGTCTTAATATCTTCAAAGGGGGCTTTTTTCAAAAAAGGGAGCATTTTGGTCATTAAGTCGGACTCTAGGTATCATTTTCTCATATTAAATTTTGAAAAAGAAATTAATTCAAAAAATATCAGTCACAAATCAAGATTAATTATCTAAATCCTCCATGATTTTAAGTTGAAGCCTGACTTTAGGGGAATTACACAGTTAGCCACTAATTAGAGATGTCTTTACTCTTTAGCCAGTGCTTAATAAATTTTTACTTGCCCGGATAAAAATACCCCTGTGCTAGACATGAGCGTTGTGTAAATATTAAAGATATTGTGTCCTTAACTACATTAATGGTATGTAAATATTAAGGACAAAGTGTCATGTATTTGCACCTTCTGTTGTTAAACTTTAGAATCTCATGTCCTTAACTTTATATATGCAGTGTACATGTTAATGACATGGTGTCCGTAACTTCATGTGTGCAGTGTAAATGTTAAGGACATAATATCCTTAACATTATGAGTGTTGTGTAAATATTAAGGACATGGCATCCTTAACTTCATGAATGCTATGTAAATATTAAGGACAAAGTGTCATGTATTTGCACCTTCCGTTATTAAACTTTAGGATATCAGGTTCTTAACTTTATATGTGCAGTGTAAATGTTAAGGAATTGCGTCCTTAACTTCATGTATGTATTGTAAATGTTGAGGATACCATGTTCTTAATATCTACAAAGCAGCACTCATGAAAAAAGGGTAAAAACGTAATTTTAATGCTCAACATTAAAAATACTGGATAAATATTAAAAAGTGACTATCCACGCTATTTCTATCTGATTTTATTTGGGCTAATCTATTTAGTTGGACAAAAAATGAGTCCATTTCACTAAGCGCGATGACGGTTATTAGCTCATCTAAAAGTCCAAGCTAATGATTGCATTATGCCACTGTAATAGTAGTGCGGGCTAGCTTTTCAGCCTTGTAATTGAAAAACGTACTGTCATAAAGTTGTAAACTTCAAAAATGAAACTTCAAGTTAACGCCTGAAGTTTCATTTGTCAAATTTTTAAACTCGACAATGACTAATTTTCAAGGAAATTTTACACAAATAGCCGTTCAGATTTAATATTTACTTTTTCTATTCGGTATACATTAATTATACGCATATTATACATGAATTACATATATATTATATATCTGTCTGCTATTTTTACTTTAAGCAATTAGGTAGACGACTATTTGGGTTAATTCTACATTTTTCAATTACATGAGCCAAAAGCAGCTTTTTATAAATTTTATTTGGCGCAACTTTAGACAACCCACAAAAATCATGCCATATGTCAAGCGCCAGGACACGCCAAATCTATTAAAAGCACGAAGTCCCTTAGCGAAATATCGTTCGCCTTTTTTACCCCCTTTAAAAATAGAGTTCATACTAGTCAAAATAGTCATTTAATTATCTTCCTAATATTTAGGGATTTTAATTCAACTAAAATTTTATTAATTAAATCTTTCCTTATTTAAAATATGTGAGAGATCCTAATATTTTGGGACTTTATATTCCATTATGATTTTAGCTTATATAATAATTACAAAGCATGGACAATTAAATACACTATAAATATGGAAAGTGTGAATTATCATCGAAAACTATTATCTCACTCATAGACGAGATTTCATAGGTAAACACTTACCTTTTACCAAGAATATTTCATAATCTTAACATTAATATATTCACAATCTCAAGGACAAAATCAAATACAATCCTCTACTTAATCATAACAATATTTTTATTATCAATTTTGTAATTGGAAAAAAATTAATGTTTAACAATTATGATGCTGCACAATCATATAATTTAATTAGTTTTTTAATATTTATGACTTTAAAATCTTATTATTAAATTTTTCTTATTTGGAATATGTAGGAAGTCCTAAAATTTAGGACTTTAAAATAATCAAGATTTTACCTTATTTAAATATTTTCCTTATTCCAACTATATAACATAATTATAACTTCGTCATATTACTTTTCCTAAAATTTGATGCCTTAAAATTAACTAAAATTTATTTATTAACTTTTTAAATTATTTACGGAAGCTATAAATTCCACACGAAGTTAGAAAAAGCAACAAGTTCGTGCCAGTTTTAATACGATGTACTCTTATAAAGGAGTACTTGTTTAAATATAGTAATTATCATTATTTAAATATTATTGATAATATATTTTGAAGCATACCCTAAAGGCTAATAATACATGAAGCAATCGGTCAGTTGGTCAATTAAAATATTATTGATGTGAAGTAATCTCATCACATTGATATGTAGCTTTAGTTTTAATAATTATAAAAGTACCCTTATTTGTCAATTTCTTCCAAACCAATGAACTAAAAATATTCAAGCATATATAATTGATAGTACAAAAAACAATCAATTTACTTTTTTTACTGCATACATATTAGAAAAATATTTGTTAGAAGGTAAATGTAAAACATATTATCAACATTAGTATTAGTTTAGTGATCACAAAGTATATGGCTATACAAATGATTGGCCCCACTCGATAAGAAAAATTGCTATACCGAAAATTCATTATGAACACCTCGTATCGTCTCGACTAAAAATAAGTTGGATATAATCAAATTAAACAACCAAAAACAAAAACCATTTACATATAAGAGAATCGTTATAAGTTTTTATAGGAGTCATGTAATGTTCATTATTCTTATTAATCAAGAATGGAAGCCATCAAATTCTTTGGCTTCAGAATTGAATCGAGAAAGTGAAAATAAAAGGAGTCTAACGCAAACAAATCTTTTAGATATTATATTAATTATATTGTTATTAAAAAGTTTATTCTCATTAATATTGGTACACGCGCAATGTGCGTACACTAATACTAGTCATATTAATTAAGCTAACGAGAACACGCCCTAAATAGCAAGGTTATGAATAGGCCGAGGTAGCTTATTATTTTTAAATAAAATTCTCAAAGGATGAAGTGAAAGATACTGAATTCACATATTTATACATAAAGTTACAGTGACAACTTCAAAAACTAACTCAGCACAATCTGTGTCTTTGTTAAGCATTCAATATCCTTCTTGTTGGCACAAAGAAGCATTCCATCCTTTAAAAAAAAGAAGTATTTTTTTCCTATTCAAGAAGTATTTCTCAGTAAAATGACAATGTCTATTACTTTCCTAATTTTGTTTCTGAATTTATTTTCATTTTGTACGTCCCATGAATTTATGTTATTGGTATACCTTGGGTACCAACATACTGTCATAACAAAAATTGCTTCACTAACCCCCTCGAAGAATTTTATTTGCATAGCCAGAATATTATTTCCAATCAGGTTCTCATTCTCTAGAGTATACCTACTACCTATATATATAACTAGCGTTTGGACATAAATTTAATTGAAACTTGAAAAAAGAGTTTTTGAAGTTGTATTTCAAAAATAATTTTTGAAAGTCGAAATTATATTTGGACATGCATTTTATTTGAAGAAAAGTTGAAGTTTTGTGAGTGGAAGAACAACTTTCACTCAAAAACTTGTTTGAAACTTTCCCCAAACATGATCATATTTCATAAACAAATAATATTTTCAAAACTTTTTTATGGCCAAACGGGAGCATAGTATTTTCGTATTTTTGTCTGAAGTGATGAAAAATACTGTTGGGTTTTTTTTTTTTTTTTTTGGGGGGGGGGGGCGGGGGGGGGGGGGATGGGCACTCTAGCTAGAGAGTACTTGTTTACTTCCCTAGCTAGCGGTAAGGTAAAGTCTCTGAACAAATTTTTGGGATAACTTCAGCCACTGGTAGCTTTTCAGTCCTTAAATAATTTTTTAAAGGATTAATTGAATTGTCTTTTAAAGACCATCCATGCTTCATATGCTTAATAAAAAAATGACCAAATGGAGCTCATGGATATGGCTTAGCTACACTTCTTTACACAAGAAAATTCCAAACAGAAACCCCCAATACTACTGATTTTGCACCAGATCCTACCTCTTGTTGTTTGAAGAAACACTTCACTTCAATTGGTAACTTTCAACAAAAGCTGAGATGAGACTTTGGTCCTTGGTTCAACGGAATGTCCATTCTGCCTGGTGCATTATCATACGCCGTATCGAGTAAAATTTAAGCATCCAAAAAAGGAGAAAGGAAAAAACAGGCTCAAAACAAGATGCTCACAAATGAATGGAAAAGTTCAACAAAATGGAGAGAACAGGGGAATCACAATGAATTTTTATTAAATATATAGTTTTCCTTCTAAGGGTGTGAAGCCCATCTATACAAAAATCATTTGGGGCTAAACACCCAATGATCGCAATCACAAGGTGCTAATTTCAATGCTGTTTGATTACTATTGTTAATACAACATTTGAGGCCTATCACAAAGAAAATGTGCACAAAATGCTGTACATTAGGTGGTGGCAACTGCTTTCAGATAGCTGAGTATCGCAAGTTGAGATGGGGCTATATTCTGCCATTCTTTATCATTCTACAAGTTGAGGCTCAAAGAACCCTACCACGGATACTGCTATAATAACTACTGAAGAAAGATCCATTTTTTCCTCTTCAAAAAATGGAACCCCAATCAGGTACTCCAATGATATAGCTGTCCGTCTTGACTTAATGTGCTTCATTTCACCCTGAACACCAATACAAATGAACCAAGAAGGTTATTACCAGACGACAAAACCAAACATCCGGGAAAATGATGTATGGGAAAACATAAAACCGCCATTTATATTAGACAACAAGAGTAAACAATACAAGTACTTGGTACTACATTTTAGAATTGGGAGATAGAAAGGGAGGACACTTCACTTGCAAAAGAGCAGGATCTTGAGTACAAATGCTACAATTCTTAACAAGTGAAACCATCGGTTTGCCTAGACTGGGATTCATCGATTTGATTATTTAGTCTGGTCCAAATTAAGATGCACCTTGCCCTAGTATGGCTCTGGAACAAGATGTTATTGCACGACATCCATCTGGAGATTGATGCTCAAAACTCCTAGGAAAAATGCCTTCGTCTTGCTATATGTGATCTTTAGAGTTGCTATAAATTTGCCAATTCATGTCCCTGACTTGCAGCAGCACTGCTTCTCTTGGCAAAGCACGCTAACAAACTGTTTACAAGAATCATTTTGCTACTCACAGATCAAACGAATGATGAAAATAAACTGGGACACGTCAATTTTCTATCCTGCAAACGGACATCTTAAACCTTTGGTGGGACCCTACTGCATATTGGTGAACTTCTCCATTTCACCCTTGGAGACACAGAGCAAAATAAATATACAAGCTCCTAGCAGGCAAGGCCATCTGCTATTCATTAACATTTGAAAGAATGACCAACACTGTTCAATTGGGGAATTAACAATTTAACATGTTGTTAAGTTGTTTCGCAAAACAATTCCAAATTTAACATTTTAATGTTCATCTGTAGAGGGATCTTGGGTTGATACGTAATCATTAGGTTCCCCTGGTGAAGCATCTGTTATGGCTTCTAGGTTGAGATATTTGCTCAAGCTTGCATCTAGTGCAGCTTCTTGAGGGCAGAGCATGGAGTACATGAAATAAAGATCAGTACAGTAAATACCCTTAGAGGGGCAGCAACAATAAAAAGGAAAGAAACAGGAAAATGAACTCATACATAATAGTTCACTGCCAGGAAACTAACAATAGACTCAAACCATATGAACCTTTTTTTCCATGAAAGACCTAGAAGCATACCTCAACTCGGCATCACCTTCAGTGATGATATTGTTAAATTTACACTGCAGCCCTGAACTGCAAATTCGCTATGTCACAGAAGCTTTGGATTTTGAATTCCTCGGAAAGCTAGTCTTACGAAGTTGAGGATTTTCTATCGAATAAACAAGAAGACTTCCATCCTTGGTCCCAGCAACAAAGCATTCTTCCGGTGTCACAGTTAGTGAAGTTACTATTTTCCCGATTCCATTGTACTTGCCCACAATCTCAAGTGAGTTCATAGAACGTACAATGATCTGCCCTTGATCTCCAGCACAAACCAAGAACTCACCACAGCTACTCAGTTCAAGACAGTTCAGGCGGCCATTGGATTCCGAAGACGAAATGTGTTTCCCATTTATAGAATAGAGGTGCAAACTAAGATCATCATCAGAATAAAGAACAATCCTCCCATGACGTGATGCAACAAGCTTTGACAATGGACTGCCAGATGGATGCCGTAGGGATCTAACATATCTCCCATCCCGTAGCGTATGGAAAACACAAGTTCCATCTTTTGATCCACTTATAACTATATCAAGCTCAAGACTTGCATACAAGCACGTAATAACATCATCATGACCACACAAAATATGGGAAGGGGTTTCGGCAACGATGCTATCTTTTCTAGGAATCTCTGCTTGAGTATGCTTTACTCGTTTTTCAGGGGTTCTAATGCGAAAAATCTCCCAGATCATTACTGTTGTATCGTAACTTCCAGTAGCCAGGATGCTTCCATCAGATGTAACTGCAAGAATTAAAATGGTTCAGAACTTAGCGTTACTGAAAAATATAGGATAACTAAGAAATATATCATTCCAGTGACGTAACCGGACAATATATTTTTGATAAAGAAAATAATTTTACGGATGTTAGAAAAAGAAAACTCCTGTATACAAGAAATATACCCAAAAAGTAGAGAGGACAGATATATGAATGCTCACAGACCATGTTTCTGTACTTAAGCTCAAATCATGTCATCGTGCCGAAATAAAGATAAAAGTGAAAAATAATATAAATATATATAAAATAACAGTGATGATGATGATAATAATAATAATAATAAACGTTCTCTATATTTTACTGGCACGTAAATCTATGATAAGGTCAAAATACTCCTAGAAAAGCAATAGGTTCAAAATCAACGTACTAACACGACCAAAACTTATTCCAACTGATAGAAAAGAGGATTGCTTTTTGAGAAGTTTCTTTTTTTCTTTTTAGATGGGTAGGATGCATATTGCAAACTCTGAAGACTCGCATCAACTGTCGAGGCGATAACTGTTACTCTTCGATAATCTTCATCCTAGACAGTTGGTAAAGATCTAAAAGTCATCAAAACAAAGAGATACCAATTTAACATTCGGAAGGTGACTATTTTTTCTTGGTAGAGGAAGCCAAGGACCAAAAACAAGAAAAAGTTTCAGAACTGTGCCCTATCCTGCTCCTAGTAATGAATATTGTCCATCATGTGAGATCATTCTTACCACCTCTTAGAGGGAATAAACAAAATGGAAATAAATATTCACAGATAAATACACTGCCTTCAATAGTTACGGAGCTCTACTCCACATTGATTGTTCCTCTTTGCCAAGATTGAACCCCAAGTGTTTGATATTTTGGTATTCTTCAACATCAAAAATTTGTTAATTAACTGTACCGACATGATAGGAAACACACCCCTCAACTTTGGCATAATAACTTAGTCTGTTCTCATATAAATACTCAGCCTCCACATATTTAATGTTACTATCCAGTTAAAAAATTCTCAGTTCCTAACTGATTCACTGCACTATAAGCAAATAAGAATTGTAGTATAACTATTGTTTCCTAATCTCGATTAATTCCACGCGGTACCTGTTACCTCCTACCAGCACATATATCAGGTAACTCTGTCCGTAAAGGCTTGGATAGATGAGAAGAAATCACCTAGTGTTGTATAACTACTGTTTTATCAGGTGCGATAAAAGCTTTGCCTTCTTACTTTAAAGTCCTTATTCCCAAAATATGCAATTTCACTTTTTAGAAATCTCACAAGCCTATTACTCCCTCTTTGGATCAATATAATTTAAAACATAGATGGAGGGTGGAGACTAACATTAGATGGTTTGTGCATTGTGAAGAAAAAGATTAATTGGGAAATCAAGAAGCTTGGGATAGATGACAATGACAAGATGTGATGATAAAATATCGGAACAGCTGTTCAGTTGTTTTGCGCATTCCCCATGAATTCAAAACAATTTTTAACTATAGGATGAGAAGACCTACTTTCCATTTTTGCTTGTTTCCTATGAAACAAAAAATGGAAAAAGCTAAGCAAGAGATCAAGAATCAGGAGACAGGAGTATTATGAAAATTACTTGCTCCACTATAATATATTTATTTACCATTTTTTAACATGTCGCTTTGCACAAATTTTCAACAGAAAGATACTATAAGCACCCAATTAGACAAGTCAGAGGTCTGCAATTTTAAATGGACAAGTAATTCAATGCCAGGAAGGTCTGGCTAATAGTTGGTTTATAGAAGATGCCAAGTACAAGAATTGTACTTTACATCCTTCGAACAACAACAGGATTTTCTGGACTGCTAAGTCAGTCTAATGTCAATGCTCTCAGTTCCTAATTACTATCCCATGACAAGAATCATTTAGAAAATTCATGCTTCCAGCGCTCATCTCATATAGGTTCTCAGCTTACTTCATTTTTCGAGACACTCAGTGTGTAGATTTGTTAGTGAGAAGCTCCAACCAAGTTGCCACATATTTCAGTCATGAAAATTACCTGCAATGCAGCTCACAACATCTTTATGTTGTCTAACGCTCTGCACCATTCTGCCATCAGTTAGCGATATAACCTGAAAGCTGTTTTCACAGGTACCACATGTTATCAAAAAATTTTCAGATGTTGTTGATAATGTTCCAAAGCATTGTGCTGCAAGCTCAATATTTTCAGCCAAAGGACTCCCAATTTTCCGAGGGGGAAGAACATCAGAACCAATACCGAAAAAAGGATCCTGCAAGAAAGTTAAAAATGACTTCAAATCTGACTAACTAATCATAATGCTTGACCTTGTTATTTCTCTAAAACTTACCTGTGAGCCAGAGAAGGTGAAGTTCCCACCGGATTGCAACTGGGTGGTCACCCATGTCTTAACCGACATGGTGAGGCCCTGGTTCACAAGGACAATGTTTGAGTCCAGCACATTAACATACAGAGTAGCTGATGAAGAACTGCTTCCGCATGAAGCAATTGATGTTAGGTTAATAGAACCAGGAGCAAATCGTAGAGGATGGGCAATTGGAATTGGAGGTCCTCTTCTAGGATGTTTCTTCCGGAAAAGTTGAATTGGTGTTTGACCAAAGTTGGCAATTTGATCTTCTATTGCCGACCTTTGCAATTCGTCATCCATGGTATCCAGATCCACAGCCCCTTCATATGTCAAATAATAAAAAATATTTGCTGCCTGTATGACAATATCTCCAAAAATTCAGTGAATTCAAACCCTACAACTGGTTCTAGAATTAATTGATGCTAAAGCTGATTCCCCATACCTCAACTGCTGGTTTTCCCCGCTGCTTGTAACCAAACACCAAATCAATCCAGTGGTGGAGATTTGAGCTCACATATTCGCTTTCAAGGGCTTCTCTGTTCTTACAAATAAATTCCTCGGGAGAACCCTGTACATGCATTTAAAAATACATTAAATAGTAAAGAAGAAAAAAGAACATCACAAAGGTTAGCTCCACAAAAACAGCACTAAGAGGGTGCCCACTTATATACAAGTGACAAAAGAGCCAATCAATTTTGCTCCAGGAGGGAACTGGGAAATTCAAGTAACAAGTCCAAAAAGCCAAAAGAGATAAACATTATCATTTCAGTCTATGCACTGCAACAGCCTTGTTTTCAAGACATCTACAGTTCATCTTTTCCCATACTCGTAGTATGCATGCTAATACCGTGTTCCATAATAAACTCTTTTGCATATCTATCTTATTACTAGTGTTACTACAAGTTACTGCTTCTCAAGCGATGCGAAGCGAGAGGATTAGTGCCTCATAGGTGAAGGCATGCGCTTCAGAGAAGGAAAACACAACCACTCTGCATATTTTCAGACTAACGTAGACTTTTAATTCCCTATCTGCTCGATCCAGTGTTATCAAAGGAGAAAAGCGCAAAATTCTTTGACGTCCGTTGGGGCTTTAAGCGCAAAGTGCAAATAAAGAGTGGGCATGAATAACAAATATATGTGTGTAGTCCAAGACTAATAATTATAAGCATGAATAACAAATATATGGACAAAGAAATTGAATTTTTTTACGATAAAGCGAAATATCATATATGCAAAGAAAGTTGAAGTTGCAGATTATCTGCTTCTCTCTCTGGCTAAGGTCGAACAAAAAGATCAGGAGTTTACTTTTGTTGGAATTCTGGGGAGTTGGTGGCTTTTGCCCCTATCTTCATGGCAAGAGACGTCATCTATGCTTAAGAGCAAAATTTTTGAAGAATTTAAGCTAAGGTCAGCTGTTAATTAGATCAGATCGAGTTAAATTTATCTTTGTTGTAGGTAATTATATTTTCTGTAGATCCAATAGAAAACATGGAAGGCAATCTATGTTCATACTTTGAGTGCACCAGAATTAGATGATCTGTTCATGATTTTTGCTTTTGAATTCTACTTCACTTGTATCTTCAGAACTAGTTTATTTGGGTCCAAAAAGAGTTATAACCAATAATGATTGTAGAATATCCCTCTAATAGAAGGTCGTCTTATTATCTTCAATATTAATGAGCCACAGAACATTCCAGCACTCAACTATGAACCGTATTCAGTTTATTGTTCTCTCAATTCTTTACACACCGGTCAGTCACTATAGGAGGAGATATTTTTCTTTGGCTCCATTTATTTTTCCGGAGCAGAAGGTCTACCGGAAACAGCCTCTCTGCCTTCTTAAAGGTTGGGGTAATGACTGCGAACACTCTACACTCCCCAGACCCCACTTGTGGGACTACACTGGGCATGTTGTTGTTGTTGCCTCCTCAAGATTATGTTCACTGGCAAAGTATGCCTTAGAGCCTTGATGACGACTCCGAAGGGCCCGCTAAGCGAGAAGCACTCAACATGTTTTGCGCATCACTACAAGGCTTAAGCGCGCCCTTGACTACACTGTTAAGAGCTTAAATAAAGCGCTACTTACGCGAGATGGAGCGCACAACTTCACTTTAACCGATTTCAGGGCTTAAGCGTGCCTCAAATGAGCCTTCAACAACACTAAATTGAACCATGATAAACCCCTGTTTATTTGCACGAACAGAGAATATCATTTTACGGTGTTCAAATGATTTATATTCAGGGTCTATGGCGTTTTACCCGTTTCTCTAGCCAAGAGACAAGAAACAAGTAAAGCCAAAATTCCATGAAGTCGTTTGGGTGCATAATAAACTAATGAACTCAATTTGAAACCAAATTATGATGGATTGAGCACATTTTTGCTACTTCAAAATGATACTCCAGGATGCATCATTTTAAATAGTAGGAACTAAAAAATCACAATTCTTACTGCACCTTTGCTGCAAACTGCTCTTCTCTATTGCTTTCTCCAAAGACTACTAGTTCCATCCAGCAAAACTGAGTTGTACTTTCCCATTTTATCACTCACACTCCATCTCTAGATTCCCTTCTTATATATGTTTCACATGACAAAGACCCTTTTCATGTATGTAGGGTTGACGTATGGATATAAATGGGTTGAACTGAAGAATGAGAAACTCTGTTCTATTTGTACCAACAGTTCAACATGATATTTATGGTTTTCGAATGATTCATTTCAGGGCCTATTTTTTTCCTTTCGTCTAAACAAAATACAAAAACGAGAAAAAGCCAAAAGTAGTTCCTTTCCATATAAAATTGATTCTCCGTAGAACAGTTAAGCTCACTTCCAAGATAGAGGAGAGGAGCACCTGACATCGTTATTTGATGACTAATGAAAAGAGTAGAATTGCAGGCATCATCCATATAATAAATCCCCTTATAGATATATTCCATGCCCAACATTGGGTATACAGGAGCATCAGAAATGTTTAGGAAAGTCCTAAACTATTCCACCCACTATTTTAATGTTTTGAGCTGGATGCTTAAACTCTTTCACATGTTATCAGAGAAACTCTTTTGGTTAACCTTGCTCTCTTAGCCGCAAATTCAATCATTAATCCATACGTGAACAATTGACTAGTTACTGTTAGAATAGTTATGTAAATAGTAGTAAATAACCTTAACCCCATATGTATTAGGAGGACATGTTATGTATATATAGGGCTCATTGTATCATGTTTAACATAAGAGAATAATATCAATAATATTTCTCCCGTGCTTTCTCACATGGTATCAGAGCAACCGTGAGAAATTTATCGCTATGCATAAATTCCAGCCGACTCCGGGAAGAGAAAACAGTTAACCGGAAGCTCTTTTTTCGGCAAAAACAAGTCTGTCCTCAAGAATCATACTATCCGTCAGTGTTGTGCAAAAACCAACACCACCGGAAAGTAGATCAGAGCTCGGCGACCAACCCATTCAAAAATCTCCGGCAGAAAAGGCTGCACGCGCCGCTGGAAGAATTTCTCCGGCGAAGATCCGACACCCACGCGCCGGCACGTGAGGCACTTTCCGGGCACTTTTTGATGAAATTCCTTCAAAGCAGTTGAATCGCCCTCAAATTCCGAGCCTACCCATAATTTTATTTTTTAATTCCGACCACTTTGATTTTTTCCGGCAACTACAGTAATTTTCCGGCAAAAACAGTGTTTCCTTCATCTGTTTCGGCGAGTTTTCAGTTGATTCTTTCTGTTATTTGGTGATAATTTTATAGGTCTCACTTCAATCCAACGATGTCTTTGGGAGTCGATGCCTTCGGGTCTAAAAACCCGGGTTCTGGCAGTTCCGGTGTTATGGTTACCTCAGAACTTTTAATGGGAAGTTCAAACTACTTAGCTTGGGCTTCGTCTGTCGAGTTGTGGTGTAAAGGTCAAGGTGTTCAAGATCATCTAATCACGAAATCTAGTGGAGGAGATGAAAAGGCCAAAGCACTTTGGGAGAAGATCGATGCTCAATTATGCAGTATTCTGTGGCGATCTATTGATTCCAAGTTGATGCACTTGTTTCGTCCATTCCAGACATGTTATTTGGTTTGGGAAAAGGCTCGCACTTTATACACTAATGACATATCTCGTTTCTATGATGTGATATCGCGGATGACAAATTTAAAGAAACATGAATTAGATATGTCTACTTACTTGGGACAAGTACAGGCAGTCATGGAGGAATTTGAGAAGTTGATGTCAGTTTCTGCGAGTGTTCAAAAGCAGCACGAGCAGCGACAAAAGATGTTTCTAGTTCTTACTCTTGCTGGGCTTCCTAATGATCTTGACTTAGTACGCGATCAGATTTTGGCTAGTCCGACTGTCCCCACAGTTGATGAATTATTCTCTCGATTACTTCCCCTTGCTGCAGCACCAAGTCACCCAGTGATCTCATCACAGACACTCGACTCATCTGTTCTCGCATCCCAGATAGTGGACAATCAGGCATCTCATACTATGGAGAATAGACGAGGAGGAGGTCGTTTTGGAAGATCTAGACCCGAGTGCTCTTATTGTCATAAACTTGGACACACCCATGACGTGTGCTATTCTTTACATGGTCGACCACCCAAAAATGCTTATGTTGCTCAGACCGAGACTACAGGTAACCAGGGATTTTCTTTATCCGAAGGGGAGTATAATGAGTTCCTTCAAAATCGAGCAAGTAAGCAGACATCTCCACAAGTAGCCTCTGTTGCTCAGACTGATACTTCTGTTGCAGGTAATTCTTTTGCTTGTGTTTCCCAGTCTAGTACTCTTGGACAATGGGTTGTGGACTCAGCCGCTTCTGATCATATCTCTGATAATAAATCCCTTTTGTCAAATATTGTGTATTCACAGTCTCTTCCCACTGTTACTTTAGCCAATGGGCCTCAAACTAAAGCAAAAGGAATTGGACAAGCGAATCCCCTACCCTATATCGCTCTAGATTCCGTTCTTTATGTCCCTGACTGTCCTTTTAATCTTGCATCTATTAGTCGTTTAACTCGTGCCCTCCATTGTTGTATATTTTATTGATGATTCTTTTATTATGCAGGACCGCAGTACGGGACAGACGGTTGGAACAGGACTTGAATCAGAAGGCCTTTACTACCTTAACTCACTCACTTCCTCCGAGGCATGTCTAGTTACAGATCCCCCAGACCTAATTCACAGACGTTTAGGACATCCAAGCTTATCCAAGCTTCAGAAGATGGTGCCTAGTTTGTCTAGTTTATCTACATTAGAGTGTGAGTCATGTCAGCTCGGGAAACATACCCGAGCCTCATTTCCTCGTAGCATTGAGAGTCATGCAGAGTCTGTTTTTACTTTAGTTCATTCTGATATATGGTGTCCTAGTAGAGTCAGTTCAACCTTGGGATATTTTGTTAGTTTCATTGAGGATCATTCAAGATGTACTTGGATTTTCTTAATGAAAGATCGTTCTGAGTTGTATTCTATATTCCAGAATTTTTGTGTTGAAATTAAAAATCAATTTGGTGTTTCTTTCGCACTTATCGCAGTGATAATGCCTTAGAATATTTATCTCTCAATTTCAGCAGTTTATGACTTCTCAATGAATTATTCATAAGACCTCTTGTCCTTATACCCCTCAGCAAAATGGGGTTGTAGAGAGAAAGAAACATTATTGAGACTGCTCACACTTCTCATTGAATCTCATGTTCTGTTGCGTTTTTGGGGCGATGCAGTTCTCACAGCTCGTTATTTGGTTAATCGGATGCCTTCATCTCCCATCCAGAATCAGATTCTGTATGCAGTATTGTTTCCCCAATCACCCTTATACTCTGTTCCCCTCGTGTTTTTGGGAGCACTTGTTTCGTTCATAACTTAGCCCCTGGGAAAGATAAGTTAGCTCCTCGTGCTCTCAAGTGTGTCTTCCTTGGTTATTCTCGTGTTCAGAAGGGATATCGTTGTTACTCACCTGATCTTCGTAGGTACTTTATGTCCTCTGACGTCACATTTTTTGAGTCTAAACCTTTCTTTACCTCTTCTGACCACTTTGATATATCTGAGGTCTTACCTATACCGACCTTTAAGGAGTCTACTATAGCTCCTCCTTCACCTTCCGCCACAGAAGTCTTACCCATTCCAACCGTTGGGGAGTCTAGTGTGGCTCCTCCTAGACTCCCCGCCACAGAAACACCACTCTTGACATATCATCGTCGTCCGCACCCAGCATTAGGCCCAACTGATTCACGTCCTGCACCTGACTCTGCTCCTATTGCGGACTTGTCTCTTCCTAGTTACACCGATTGCACTTCGGAAAGGTATACGAACCACCCTTAATCCTAATCCCCATTATGTCGGTTTAAGTTATCATCGTTTGTCATCACCCTATTATGTTTTTCTATCTTCTTTGTCCTCTGTTTCCATCCCTAGGTCTACAGGTGAAGCATTGTCTCATCCAGGATGGCGACAGGCTATGATTGACGAGATGTCTGCTTTACATACGAGTGGTACTTGGGAGCTCGTCCCTCTTCCTTCAGGTAAATCTACTGTTGGTTGTCGTTGGGTGTATGCAGTCAAGGTTGGTCCGGATGGTAAGGTTGATCGTCTTAAGGCTCGTCTTATTGCCAAGGGATATACTCAGATATTTGGGCTCGATTACAGTGATACCTTCTCTCACGTGGCTAAGATAGCATGAGTCCGCCTTTTTCTATCCATGGCTGATGTTCGCCATTGGCCCCTCTATCAGCTGAACATTAAGAATGTTTTTTTACACGGTGACCTTGAGGATGAAGTTTATATGGAGCAACCATCTGGGTTTGTTGCTCGGGGGGAGTCTCGTGGCCTTGTATGTCGCCTGCGCCGGTCACTTTATGGTCTAAAACAGTCTCCTCGAGCCTGGTTTGGTAAGTTCAGCGCAGTTATCCAGGAATTTGGTATGACTCGGAGTGAAGTTGATCACTCTGTATTCTATCAGCATTCTACTTCGAGTCTCTGTATTTATATTACCGGCAATGACCAGGATGGTATTACTAAATTGAAGCAACATCTCTTTCAACACTTTCAGACTAAGGATCTGGGCAAACTAAAGTATTTTCTGGGTATTGATGTCGCTAAGTCTAGCTCAGGTATTGTGATCTCACAACGGAAGTCTTAGATATTCTGGAGGAGACAGGAATGACAGGTTGTAGAACTATTGACACTCTGATGGATCCGAATTCTAAACTTCTGGCAGGACAAGGGGAGCCTCTTAGCGATCCTGCAAGATATAGGCGGTTGGTTGGTAAATTAAATTACCTTACAGTGACAAGACCTGACATTTCCTTTCCTGTGAGTGTTGTGAGTCAGTTTATGGATTCTCCATGTGATAGTCATTGGGATGCAGTTGTTCGCATTCTTCGGTATATAAAATCAGCTCCAGGCAAAGGTTTATTGTTTAAGGATCGAGGCCATGTGCAGATCGTTGGATACTCAGATGCTGATTGGGCAGGATCACCTTCTGATAGACGTTCTACTTCTGGATATTGTGTCTTAGTAGGAGGAAATTTGGTATCTTGGAAGAGCAAGAAACAGAATGTGGTTGCTCGGTCTAGTGCAGAAGCAGAATATCGAGCAATGGCTATGGCGACATGTGAGCTAATTTGGATCAAACAGTTGCTCAAGGAGCTGAAATTTGGTGAGATTAGTCATGTGGGACTTGTGTGTGATAATCAAGTTGCTCTTCATATTGCGTCAAATCCAGTGTTCCATGAGAGAACTAAACACATTGAGATTGACTGTCACTTTGTCAGAGAAAAGATACTCTCAGGGATATTGCTACAACGTTTGTGAAGTCGAATGATCAGCTTGCAGATATTTTCACCAAGTCCCTCATCGGTCCTCATATTAACTACATATGCAACAAGCTCGGTACATATGATTTATATGCACCAGCTTGAGGGGGAGTGTTAAAATAGTTATGTAAATAGTAGTAAATAACCTTAATCCCATATGTATTAGGAGTAGGACATGTTATGTATATATATAGGGCTCATTGTATCATGTTTAACATAAGAGAATAATATCAATAATATTTTCTCTCGTGCTTTCTCACAGTTACATTTTAAGGAATGTCTTTGAGATATCTAACACCTTACATCGGGTATATAGGCACATCCAAAGGGGTTAATAGACACATGTATTATGCCACTCATTGCTTTAAGCTTCTATACACTGGAGACACAAATTTGAAGATTTAAATCCTCTTTGAAATGGGTCTTTATTCCAATCCCTGCATATCAGGAGAGCTTTTTGTATATGATAGCCCACAAAAACATGCTATAGCAATCATCTGTGTTGGGCTGGAGTCTGGTTATAGGCATAGAGAACCTCTTATAATTTGCTTCCAGTTCCCTTTCTTAGGCATTTTTCATATTTTCCCCCTCAGGTGGGATACAAGCACTCATCATACAGCTGAAGAAAAACTTAAACCACGCCTTCAGTAGAAATATGCAATGAGACCATACCTTGGCCCATGGCGGTAGGCAAATATCACCTATTGGTTCTCCATCTTGTTTGACACCAAAATGGTATGAGTTTGAGTTGATCAGAAATTCTGGCATGTAAAAGAATTCAGGAATCAACTCTTTCACATCACTTGTATTAGAAAGGCAGTTCCGATATGTTCCTCCAATGCTATGAAAAAGCCGGTCAGCATGATCGAATTTGCCACCCTAAAAGTTGAGAAAACAAAGAGGACAAAAAAAAAATTATTAGTCGTTAAAAACTTTACCCTGGGTAGAAGACACAAACTCAAAAACACAATCAATCTCGACACTGCCGGGTAGATGAATCACTAAAGGATTAGACAACTTTAGCTATAAACTATCGAAACCAATGATCAATAGTATGAGCTATACTCCAAGTACCTGAAGATTACGGTGGAGGGCTGTAAAAGGTTCCAACCTCAGGAGGTAAAATAGCACAATTCCCATGCTTGAGTAATGAGAACCATAGTAAAAACTGTTTAAAGCAAGAATGATTGCACATCATGTACCGTATCAAAGGTTACGTTTTGAAGGATATACCAAGACGAAAATTCAAATATTACCTGGGAATATCAGGGTCACAGAAGTTACGATATCTATCCTCAAAGACCTGCAGAGGTCAACTGGTATTGCATCACAAACAGAGAGCTATAATTATATGCGAACTTACTCAACAAATAAGTATTGACTAACCTCAAACCTTTTAATATCCAGTGCTCCAACAGGTTTTGAAAGATCCCTAAAGGTCGAAGATTTGTTAAAATCAAGAGTCTCCGAAGAATAATCAGCCAGAACCCAAGGGAACACGGGATACTGGGTCAAATCATTGTAAGATCTACCAGCAAGAGTGTTCAGGATCATCAAATACTCAAAGTTTGTTATCTCCCTCCTCTTCCAGCGTTCTCTAGCATTTTCTGCCATCTCCAATGCCACACGTCTGTCCACAAAGGAAATAACTCCAGCCTTGTCCCTGTAACCCTTGGGAAACATACTCTCATTTCTGTTTATAACTATTAAGCTTCCAACGTCTTTGGCATCCTTTTGCGACGCAAAGTTAAAAAATACAGGAGCAGTGGAATCATTGAAGAAAATCTCAATTGCTGTATATCTTAGCAAATATCTAGTCCAATGGACAGCCTTTACCTACAATGAGAAACGTTTGAGAAGATAAGATTTAGGACAAAGAATATGAATTAAATCTTACAGAACAGCTTCAGCTCCAATACCTTGAAGATGCTCCATCTCCTGTGCCGATTTATATTGTTAGGATGCTTTTGATGCGCATCATTATTAACAGCACCAATGCTATTAATGGATCTTCCTCTCTCACAATCTAAATCAAAACTGATGGGCCATTTGAGAAATTTGTGATTTTGGAGTCCCCCTAACTGATCAGACTTGTTGACATCAAACTTCCCAGAAGAGTCAAAGTTTCTGAAAACGGATGACCCTCCTGTACCTTCGACCAGAAACTCACCGAAGAAATGCAAAAATTTCTTTTTCACTGCTAGATGTCCAGCTAACTTTCTCTTTGGTGTAACAAGGACACAGGGGACTGACATGAGAACCTGAAAATAAATCCAAGCATTAGAAATGCTGAATTAGGTCATTGCTTTATCTAGATGTAGAGATAAATTTTTACCTCACTATCTTCTGATTCCATCTGCGTGGAGGAGCAATCTAAGTCTTCCTTAGCAATGTCCTTCAGATCACCACTCTCTTTTACGACCTCCAAATACTGTCTATCTGACAAGTCCTCCGAGCCAGGCTTTTGCCCACTAAGTTCGCTCTCACTTTCATTCAATTCAGATGAACCCTCATCCGTAATCTTCCTTATCCCTTTCAGCAAGAACCTCTTCATTTGCTCTGGAATATGTGCTGCAAAACCGGCTTTGGAATCATTGAAAGGATTAAGAGCCACAACGCTAGGTGTGGTAGAGGTAGGACGACAAAGCTTTTCATCAAAATGATAATTCCGTCTCAACTTTTGACGGCAACGCCATGCGTCCTCTGTTTTATCAAGTTTCCAGTGTGTTACTGTGCTGTTTGGAAATGGATCAGCTGACCAAGGACCCCTTTCATCAATGAGAGAGCGAAAAGTGTGAATCCATTTACCCTATAAGAGCAAAAACCTATACTGTTAAGCACTGTTATGAAAAGCTCGATGTGGGAAGCATAGAAGCAACAAGCCAGTGACAATATTTCTTATACTTACAGCAACTATTTGCTGATGTTCATCATATGCTAGTTGGAAAGAACTCCTTCTGTTGTCATCGGAGGCAAGAATGACATTTAAACTACTCTGCATTTCATCTTCAAAAGCTTTCTTTTGGTTGGAATCTGCAATTGCAGTTTCATCCAACCTAACACGAAGCTCATGCAACTGCATGGTCCTATCTGCTATTGAACTCTTGACATATTTTACTTCATCAGCAAACTGGACAAGATGGACAGAAATTTCACTAGGCATAAAGCATAAGTGAAAAAATAAAAAACGGAAAGAAATAAAAGAGAAGCAAAGTTTCTGCAAACAAGCTCACGACAAAGAAAATTCTAACCACATACTGTCCCGCCAATGTTAGACTAACATAGATGGCCACCTTCCGGTTTCATTAAGCCCCAACATTTTAAGTGTTAGAACAGAAGTCGTCAACAGTTTAGTTTTAACGAATAATAGCTGTTCATTTTGGTCACTGAGGCACTCAGCAAAACGAGGGACAGAGCGGTAATTGGAAGTTCTTTCAGGGGCTTTCTCAACCAACATTCAGGTGTCTCAATTGTTATTTGCAGAGAACACAGTTGTTATATCAGGCTGATGAGGATTAGCTCCTTAGGCTGAGGAACACATTGTAAAATTTTCAATTAGTCCCAGACTAGAGAATAACCCTAAACATATGTGAAATAATTCCACTGGACGAGGTGAGTAATGTTTAGTACTCGGCAGCACTCCTCAGCTGAAAAGTATCCCTCCCAATCACCTATTCGGATTTACCTTTGGGGGTGTATCATAAAGACCAAGCAATAAGGAAAGCAACGACTGAGAGAGTTGGGAAGAGATTAGTAGGATGGAAAAGAGGTAAATTGTCAAAAGGAGGAAAAGAGAAATCAATTAGGAGTACTTTATCCAGCATTCCGGCTTCTCAAGTCCAGTATCCCAACTTACTATAAGTTACATTGTCCATTCCTCGGACCTTGTTTTCTCTACATTTTGTAGAATACATGAGATTCCAGTCAGTGTTGATGACTTGCTCTCTGTAGAGATTAGAGAACCACATTCTTTTATAAGTGTCCTTACTTTGTGTATTAGAATTTGGACGCAGGGATTTTGTCCACTTCTTTCAATAACTTATTTTCATAATAAAGGTCAAACATTCTATTGGTAACAAACCAGCAAGTATGGCAACTCCCTGGAACAAAAATACATAAATGGAATTTGAAAACTTCAACCAAAAGCCAATCCAAGGAGTAGGAGATACAAAAAAAAGGCAGGGAGACTACTGAAAAAAGGAACAAAATTTTTTTTCTTAAGACTACGAAGCGGCCATGGTGGGAGAAATAACAGAATTCACAACTTTCATGCATGTACTCACCAGAATGACCTAACTCTAAAGTACAAAATATTAAGTTATATAGCATAGTACGCACCGCAGAAAGCACACGATCCTTTTGAATCAGATTGTGAATGGTGCTTCCCTCTTTAGTACTGCTCCCTGACTCTAAAGAATCATCTCTGCTCACAATACTTGTAGCTAGCATCAATTTCCCGCAATTGACAGTTTCTCGAATCATGCGAGCTATAACATGAAATCTAGCCCCGTCATCCAGCGCCCCATAATGAGACCTAACTGCGAGTAATGCCCTAAACATGTGTTGAATTGAATGTCATGTCTTGTCAATACAAATGATAAGCCAGAAAGAAGCCAGACAATACCAAATAATTTAAGAGACATAGGAAAGATAAATGAATTATGAAGCATTACCAAATAAAAAGCTGCAAGCGGCTCTTGCTTTGCTCATCATCAGCAGTCAGAAGGCAAGGCAGAAGGGGGATAACCTGTTGTACACATCGAGATGCTCGTTCAAGCGATGATTTACAAAGATATAGGATAATCAACCGAAATACAATTCTTGGACACTTTTCCCCTCTTAAAAGCATAGCCTTATCAACAGGCTTGTTGGGTTTTCCAGCCAAAGCATTGCTAATCCCCCCTGATACGACAACTGCAGCCATTTCTGCAGCTGGTATATTCAGTGATTCTACCAAGCCACGGGCTCTTTGGCTAAGTGATGGTGTTACTGACTGTGAGGACCTGGGTAACATCTTGCTTGGTCCCTTGCCATTCATCTCACTTATAGCATTCCAAAGATTGTCACATAAATTCCACCACTCGTCGTCAATTTTCTCATCTTCATTAACGTCAGGCCGCTTGGAAACATGATTCCTGGAAAGAGAGAAACAAAAAGAGCTTTTACAATTGAAAGTAGTGGAAGCGATGTGGTAGCTTCATCAATTTGGCAAGGCCAGCCAATAAACTGCTGCAACATCAGGTACCTATAAAAAAGCCAAACTATATCTGCAGTACCTCGATTGCTTCTCATCAGGTTCTCCTTGAAGGGCATCAAGTAAAGCAGAACCAAGGTCTTTCAGATGTTCTAGTTCTAAGAACTCTGAAGAAAATTCTGTGTTGCTGGCTGGATACTGTGGCCAATAGAGAAAAATCAAGTTTAATACACTTGCAACAAGAAATGAAACAACAAAAACGACATTCCACTTCTATTGGATAAATTCATAAAGCCTCCATCTTATTAATGACCCAATGTTCTCAACAACGACCAGCATCTTATAGTGTGCCAACAGCGAAGCTGGGTTTCAAACAGGAACATGGTCCAATTTCCTTACTACAGGCAAAAGAAATAAGTCTTTATCACTTGTTGGGAAAGTACTTGGCTTCCACGGTACAAATAATAACTGCTAGCCACTAGAAAGACTTCAGACAACAAAAAGTTCAGGAAAACTGTAAAAGAGCAAGAAGCAACGACTTCAATTTGTTGTAAACGGCATATAAGAGGGATCCTTATCTGGGAGTTCAGGTTGACCACAAGAACAAGGAAGGCCAAATACATATGTGGACCCCTAAACTTGTCTGCTATTCTCATTTAGACACTTGAACTAGGGCAAGTACCTATTGAACACCTCAACTCAAGTTAAACTGTGTCTATTAGACACAACTTGGTGAGGTGGCAGTGTGTGAATGACACTTTCTTTAAGAGCGTAAGAGATCAGTTTTTTCTTTTCCTAATTTATTTTCTCTTTCTTTTTTCTCCTCTCTCATCAACCTTCCCCCCCCCCCCCCAAAAAAAAAAAAACCTATCCTAGTTTTGTTTGCCGAGAAGAATGGAGATTGCCAGAGAGATTTTTTAAGGACCCAAATCACCTACTCAAGGTTCTTCCGTCACTGCTGATGTTTTTTGACATTTGGTACTGTAAACAAAAAACTTGCTAATTCTCTCTTATATCCTTGTGTTATCAATGAAATCAAATATCAATGCAAGGAGATTCAGGAGCTCAAACAAAATAATTGCATTATGATAGCAGATAATTAAAGACAAAGGAAATTATCTTACTACTCCACTAATAGATGCTGAATGGTGGAGGGATATCTTCAAATTCAGTTAAAACGACACATTACAGTACAAAGTTACCTCCGCAACAGAAATTTAAGCTTGGTATCACAATTTTATAATCCTATTTTTTTTTTCAAAAACAGTACATCAGTTAATTTGAGATTATGGTCTTGAAATAAAATGGCTACTGCATAACCCAGAAACTGCAAGATGTATCAAACCTGCCATAAACAGTACTACTCTGCCTTTCCTATCTATTGGGTTTGTTGAGAAGACAAAGGGGGGTGATCTATGGAGAAGATGGGCGAGGGGTTCGGCCGACGGCAGGGGATTTGGCTGGCGAGGGATTGGGGACAGCGATAGGAAGAAGGACATTTTTCTTCTTTCTTTTTTTATTTGTTCTTATTTTAGATTTTTGCTTTTTCTTTCTGTTGACATGTCTTTTTCCATTGGTCGATTGCCATGGGATAGCAAGTGATACTCACGCACCAAACATAATTTGAGATTATTAAATTTGTGTCCAATAGTACATATTTCTACCACAAAAAGTGTTCAATAGGTACTTGCCCTAGTTTAAGTGCCTAAATGAAAATAGCGGACAAGTTTAGGGGGCCGCGTATGTATTTGGCCAACAAGGAAAGTTCAACCTAAGGAACTTTCGTAATTACCTGAATTTCAACTATGACACAGCTGAAGAAGTTGCATAACATTAACATAGATATTCTAACATGTAACAATTAATTCTCTTGACATTCAACACCTTAGTTCTCTTGGTTTTCAACATGTCCACTCAAATTCAAGGTAGTCCAGCAACTTCAGTTCGCAAATGAAAGTTAGAAAATTAAGTTGAGCACACCAGCTCATTTTTCTCCTCATTCCGTGGTGACACAAGATCAACTCAGCAATGCGTTATCTTGAAACAATGAAGAGATGAAGATTTTCTAGTACAATGACCGAACTTTGATACCATAAAAAAAGAAAAGAAAATTTTCCTTGAACAGTGAATCCTTAATATCCATTCCACTATACCCTGTTTACAAGAGCCAATAACTTTAAATATAGGATGCTTAGCATGTTCCATGAGGTTATTGATTTTATTTGATTCTTCATTCTCGAGGGTGTACCAAAAAAATATAGAACGCTAAAGTTCAAAGCGGAAAAATTATAAAACCTTTCAAGCAAGTGGGAGATCAGAGTACAGAGGAGAAACCAAGGGCATTGGTAAATTTCCCTAGGGTACAAATAAGTATGTTTACCCAGGAGAAGAGAACAAGGTAATTACTCAAGAATTCAAGATGTTGTGGCGTCATTAGGGGAGACTTGCCACATGAAAGGGGCTTTATCAAGGGTAACTTGCCAGACGAAAATCCTGTACTTAAAAACGTATATTCAAACAAATATTCTGAGCAATACTAGGGAGACGAGGAGAAGGTAAAATTAGAGTGCTAGATACAGGAGCTCACAGTTCAGATACTTTTTCAAAAGTTTAAAGCTACTAGTTCTGAAATTTAAACCTGCAATGTGAGCTACAAACAACTTGCATCAACTTACTATAACATTTATGTTTCGGGAATAATACCAAAAACCTTTGCAAGTGGCTTGTGGACAAGGCAATAATTGTTATGGTGTGGAGGAAAAGCAAAAATACAATAATCACTTACACATTTAGCAAAATAGCAGTTAATTTCAGTTGACCAAGAATAGAGAGAAAACAATGGGTGGAGGAGCTAGAGTTTCAAGCGAGACAAGTACCGGAAGATTATACTTCATTTCAGAAAGAAGCATCTCATCAACAAGTTTTAAAAGATACAGCATGTTGTCTCGACAAGGCTGAGTGATAAGAACGTTTCCCACCGCAGATAAGTCTAACAGCTTGCGGACTAAGTCCTCGTACAGATCACGAAGGAAGTGCCTAAAAGCAATTCCACCCTAGGAACAAAAGCTTGAAATAGTCAAATCGTTGACAACAAAACTCAAGTTGTAAAAGGATTGTCTCACAAAGTAGAGGTAAGAATATACTTGTTCACAATGTACAAGGAGAAAGTTCATGGTCTCCTCCAAGTGTTGCCAGCCACCTTTTATAGAATGCATGTAATGACAAAGAACAACACAGTAGAAACTCCTCAAAAGATTTTGCTCGCTAGTTTCAGTATCATTGTTAATTTTCGACTCCAATTTGTAGTTTTTCAATGCATTAAGCTTCACGGAGGCATCCAGCCATGCATTCCACCCGTGTTCCTAAGCAACAATGTTCAAACAATAAGAATGTCATTATGCCTCATCGAAACAAAGTTAAAGATGGGAAATATCCTAAAGCAACAGATCAGATTTCTACCATTAGAGCTTCAACGTTTGTAGTATTCGAATCGAGAAGATCAAGTAGATCGCTAATAATTTTTATTCTTGTAGGAGCATCCTTACAACCTGATAAGAATCTGAAAATAAGGGCTAAAATCTGAGGAAGGAAAAACTGAGAGCTATTTCTGCTACTTTTCTGAAGGTCGAGTTGGTTATGCTTCTGTAGAACCTGAAACAAAAGATCCAAATAGTTCAATGAACTTCTGCATGTGCACTAACTATTGAATAACTAATCAAACAAATCAAACTTTGCAACGCAACCACCAGTTAGTACATTGTATAATAGCATGACTTGCTAAGTGAGATTGTTATCTGGGGAAAAAAACGAGAGCACCAATTAACATGCATCACCTGTTTAGGGCTGGCACCGCCAAGCAGAACGTCAAACAATGTTGCACACAAGAGATCTGTCTGAGGAAATTTAAACAGTCTGTCAGATATAACCGAGAAAATGGGTTGCATCCTTGAACTAACTTTCCTAAGGCCCTCTGAGAGAGATTTAGATCTGCCAACAGCAATACTGAAAAATTTTGATCCTTTCTTCTCTAACGGAAGACCAACCAGCAGTCGTCCAAGGAACTGCAGACCTAGTAGCCTGATGGGCTCGAAGTCCCTGCAACAAGTACAGCAAACGATGGACAATCGAAACAGACTGTGGTTTTGAATAATTCCAACAAATTACTTCAGAAGGCACGTTCACTACAACAATTTATGTACACGGGAATACAAATATAAGGCGAAATACATAAACGGCCCATTTAAGTTGTCCACAACAAACAAACAGCACCTCAAATGACCCCTTAATCATTTGGACACTTCAAGTGTCTATTTAGTAGATCAGGTAAATACCCGAGTGCAACAGATCATATACGTGAGTAACACTTGCCAATTATTTGTCAAATGAGCCAATTAATGAACGACACGCGTAATTTGTAATAAAACTTTAACACATTTAATTGACAAAAATAGAAAATGAATTTAAAGAATGAAAAACCCCTTTTCTCTCCCTTCAAACGAACCCCCCCCCCCCCCACACCCCCACCCCAAACTTCATCTTCTTCCTTCCACCCAAAACCAGCGCCACCTCCCACCCCTCCCCCATTTCATCTTCTTCCTTCTGCCCATCTTCTGCGTCCCCCGTCCCCTTTTCCCAAATCCACCCTCCTCCCATTCCTTATATCAGAACAAGGAATCATTGACGGACCTCGCCGGAAAAAAGCTCATGTCTCTCGCCGGAAAACTGATCCCTGAGCAAAGCTGAAAGAAACGATTCTACTGAAATCTTCAGTCTTCTCTCTACATCATTTTTTGGTTATGAATGTGCGCTTATATCACTTTTGTTTTTCTAATTTATTATTTTTGGTGTAAAATTATCCTTACAATTATCGGCGGCTTCAAATAATTAGTTGTTGTTTGTGTGTTTCTATTGGAATGAAGATGTAGTTGGATGAAAAGGGGCGTTATCTAATGGAGTTTGGTGGTTTTTTGCAGTTGTTGTTGCTGCAATTTTTGCTGCTTCTTTCAGTTGGGCTCGAGATTGATTTTGGCTCGACGGAATAAGGCGGAGCTCTGGAGGTACGGGCAGTAAGTTTTGTGATGAAAGGCGGCAGTTTGCCAGTTTCTGGTGATTTAAGGTGGTTTAGTTGGAGCTTTAGTGGCTGATTTTCATGGCCTCTATGGTGGTTTTATGGTGGGTTGCAGTTGAAACGAAGAAGAGGGGCTAAGTTGCGGCTATTTCTTGTTTTTTCCACCAAAAGAAAATTAGCTGAAAAAATATATTCACGCGCTCAAAATTTTGTTAGCAAACACGCAGCCACATCAGCGACATGTATTTACTTGATCTATTTAATAGACACTTACAGCGTCTCAATGATAAAGGGGTCAGTTGAGGTGTTTGTCTGATCGTTGTGGATAACTTAAAGGGGTCGTTTATATATTTCGCCTAAATATAATGTAAAGAATTACTACGTAATTACAAACAATACAAATTATTATGTTGTTACCATTAAAAGGGAATTGAAATGGTAACACATCCAAGTTAGAAAACAGAAATGGAATGAGAGCATGCCAAGTATCAGAAACCTGTAGGACAATATCAAAGTAAATTTTTATAATGTAGAGAGAACTTAAGAATATCTTCTACCAATGAAAATTTCACACTGCACAATCCTTAGGCCTAAGGAAAATATCTGACATCGCAAGACCCTCTGCCAGTTGTTCAATAGTCCACCTAGCTCACAGGGATAATTGTGCTTTTATTTAAGTTTATCCTTATCCAGAAAAACAATAAAACCATAGCAGAATATTCTACAGTTGCTAAAGTTGATCTATGCTAGATTGTCCACATTGGTTGTGGAAATGAGTTCTTGTCCCATTTTAAGGTCTTGGGCAATCTCACCTCATAAGTTAGCATTTGGCTTGAGTTAGGTCCAAAGTCCATTTTCTTCACACGTTATCACAGGCTTTCGTCGTTGAGCCAAGGGTCTATCGGAAACGGCCTTTCTACCCTGACAAGGTAAGAGTAAGGTCTACGTATACTCTACCCTCCCCAGACCCCATTTGTGCGATTACACTGGGTTTGTTGTTTGTTGTTATCATAGCCTTCGTGAGCAATTACTCATTGCACATTTACTAGCGAAAGTTCGGAAAATAGTATCGCCGTTGTGCATTTGTTGGCGGTTGTGAAAGTTGTCACATCACCCTCTTGTGAGCAAAACAAGATGAGTCATGCGGGAAAATAACGATCTTGCGTGCCTACATGCACCGATCAAATCTAGTATTTTCGCGACAGGTTCTTCACATGCCGAGTGTGTGAACCATTTCTAGACGTTTTCCAGCTAGAAGGGTTGGCTCTTAGGTGTTATCTCCTCGTGACCTTGAGTAGGCCCCGGCACAGCACCTTTCTCGCTCGAAGGATCTATAAAAAGAACGTCCCACTACATTCGTATCCCATTAATAAAGAACAGATAAATAATATATTCCAAGTCTTACATTTAAGCATACGCATTGGGAAAAAACCTCTGGCTTTGGACTCTCTGCTTTGATAGATCTTTCCTCTCAAAAGAGGTTTTACCAAACCCACAATGTCTTTTGTTTAATACCCATTTTCAGGAGCGGGAACCTTAAATAGAAAACCTTTTCTTCTACCCTCATTAATCAATCCACGAGGTGCTCCCAAATTCCTACCACCGGATCAGGGTACAGTTTTCCGGCCACTTCAGGTGAAGATATCTATTTCTCAGGGATTGACTTTTCTTTTCCGACCCCATCCACCTAAAGGTTTCCAGATTCCAACCACTAGCAAAACGGGTTACAACAAACTTCAAATTCTACCTACGGTGAACTTGATTTTCCAATAGGAATTTTCAGGTTTTAAGTCATCTTTAAGTCGATTTCCCCCGCAGCTTCCAGGGATTTGAGAAACTTGGTTGCAATAAAATGGAATCCAATACTTTGAATAGTATGATGGTTTCTTTACATGATTTTACTCTTTCATTTCATTTTGTTTGTGATAATTGACTTGGCACAAAGTTTAATAATGAAAGGAAGACTTTAACACTTATGGTGGAAAAACCTCTCATACACAAGAGGCATGCCAAAAAATAGAGAATCTACAGAAAGATAGGATTCTTCGCGAAAGATACCAATCTTCTATACAAATAGAAACTTCATAGGTGCATCAAAAGACACGAAGAATATATTATATTTGAGTTCCTTCATAATAAAACACTTAAACGGGACATACTCTAGAATAGTTTTTCTCATTCAGATAGGTAATAGCGTGGTTGGTGTCTTCCAATCTTCTTTTTCTCAGTCTTTGGGTCATTGATTCAGGTATGTCTAATCATATTTCTGGTAAATAAATCATTTCTCTGCCATTTCTTAATCAATCTCTACTAATAGTCACAATGGCCAACATAAACCATGGCAACAAAAATAGCTCAAGCTACCCAACTTTCTTCCGTAACTTTGATTTCAGTTTTTTCTGTTTATGGTTGTCTTTATCCATAAGTCCTTTACCCCAGACACTTAACTACTCACAAACCTTCTTCCGTAACTTTGGTGTCACACAGAATATTGTACGGGACTAGTCATTGATTCAAGACATGAATCACATGGACTTTATTACCTAAGCCTTCAAAAATCATATAAAGCTTGTCTTATTACCAATTCACCTAAATGATTGAGACATCCTAGTTTATCTTTTCTTATAAAGTAATAATTTTACTAATAATGAAAAACTCTTCCCTATACAACAGTATGCCAAAAGTAAAGAATCTACAAAGATAACCTAGTTTATCAAAGCTTCAGAAAATGATATCTAATTTGTCTTACTTATCTACTGAAGAATGTGATGGGTTCGGCTCGGTAAGCATACTTATTTTCCCTTACCTCGACGAGTTGATAATCGAGCAACTTTCCTTTCTCTTTACTTCATTAAGATGTGTGGGGGTCCTAGTCGGGTTAGTTCTACTTTGGTATTCCGCGACTTTGTCAGTGTCATGGATTATTATTCAAGATGAACTTGGATATTCTTGATGAAAGATCTATCCGAGTTATTTTCCATTTTCCAGACCTCCATACTCAAATCCAAAATCAATTTGGGGTTATATCTACTCTTTTCATAGTAATAATGCACCAGAATGTTTATCTTCTCCATTTTAACGGTTAATGAACTCTCATGGGATCATATATCAAACGTCCTCCTCGCACCTCTAAAGAAAATAAAATAGCTAACAGGAAAAATAGCATTTGATTGAGACCGCTCGCACCATACTCATTAGTTTCAGCTCGTGGTTGAATGAGTGTTCATATTTTGTGACTTTTATCCGATTCCAAGACGTGGGCCCGGGTCGACTTTTAGGGGCGATTTTCGAAATTCTTGTTAAAATCTTGATTTCATTAATTAGATTAGTTTATATTAGTTGTATTTATAGTATGTAATTATTTTTGGCTAGATTTGGGCCATACGAAGTCAGAAAACCGAGGAAAAGGCATTCTTGTTGATTGATTGCGCTTGGCTCGAGGTAAGTGGCTTGCCTAACCTTGTGCGGGGGAAATTCCCTTAGGATTTGGTATTGTTGTGATATTTCTGTGTTATGTGAGCGCCGTGTACGCAAGGTGACGAGTACGTACACGGGCTAATTGTTGAAAAATCTGGTTTTCACTGAGTAGTAATCTGTTACAACTTAATTGAGTTATACCAGCATATGTGACAATCAAGTTGCATCTTCATATTGCATCAGATTTGGTGTTTTATGACAGGACTAAGCACAAAGTCTTTGATTGTCATTTCGTCAGAGAAATAAAACACCCCCATGAGACATCGTCACAAAGTTTATAGAGTCGAATGATCAGCTTGCAGATATATTATTCATCAATTCATAGGACAAGTTACATATGCAGCAACAGTGATTAGAAAAGCGATCACTTCGTCGCTTTAAGCGCGAAGCAACCCAGTATCGCTTCTAGCTGCCTGAGGCGACTCGACCGAAGGAAGCACACGCTTCAATGGACGAAGCGACAGAGCGAGGAAAGCGATCGCTTCTGTTAAAAAAGCGCAGAGGGCCCTTTTAAAAAAAAAAAAAAAAAAATTGAGTCTATTTTTTTATTATACAAAACAGGCCCCTAAATCGACAAAACAGACCCCTTCGACAAAACAGAGACATCGACAAAACCTAAGGTTCTCGCCATTGCTGACCCCTTCTCTCTCGCTCGAGCTCGACCCCTTCTCCCTTCTCGCTCGCGACTCGACCATTGCTGACCATTTCTCCAGTCCAGGTAATTTCTTCTTCTCCTTTCTTCTTCAGTTCTTCTCATTTTTTTCTTTTTTCTTTCTTCTTCTTCTTCTTTCTTTCTCTAGTCCAGAACAGATTCTCCTATTTTTTCTTTCTTTTTCCTTCTTATTATAGTGTATATTTCAGTATATAAAATTAGTTATTATATATATGTTATATTTTCAGTTTATTTGATTAATTTTATATGTATTTCATTTTAGAAAATTCATTATTATATATATATAAATATATAAATATATATGTATGTATGTGTGTGTGTTATATTTTAGTTTAATTGATTTTTTTAATATGTATTTCAGTTTATAAAATTAATTAATATATATATTATATGCATTTTCGGTTTATAAAATTAATTATTTTTTTATTGCGCTTCACTTTTATAAAGCGTGCGCTTCGCTTTTGAAGCGAGGCGAGCCCTTGTCACTTTTTTGCGCTTCTCGCTCTTAAAAACACTGTGCAGCAAGCTTAGTACATGCAATTTGTATGGACCAGCTTGAGAGGAGTGTTAGAGATATTGTAAATATGTTATATCAATTAGGATCAGATAGTGTCAATTAGGCGTATAGATTTCAGTTAGCTTGATTGATTTCCTGTAGGGTGTAATTCTTGATTTTCCTTCCTAATTTAGAGCATGAATACTTCAATATTTAAACACCCAATAGCTTCAAAGAATAATCAAGCTGAGTTTCTCTAAATTTTGTTGTTTTTTCTTTCATTTCTCACAATGGTAGCACCTCTAACAATTTAAGCTTTTAGATGGGGTGGTCGCACAATTCGACAATTATGATAACTGAAATATGTGTTTCTACAATTTGAGGTCATACCTTTCAAGAAGATTTACAAATATGTGACAACCACCAATCATATTGACTTGTTCAAGGAAAGATGCAAGCAGTTGTTTCTGAGAAACAGCCCGAATAACCATATGCAGAACATCTTCAATGCATGCCATGTCCTGGCTACTTTCAAAAAAGGCTATGAGAGATTTTATATCTGATGCTGAAATATGCTGCCTGCATAAACAAATGGTAGGAGAACATCTTCAAACGGTGGTGGATAAAAAGAAATAGTTCTATTTCTGAAAAAATAAAATATGAAAGCTGAACAGGAGCTAGAAAGCTTACATAGTAAAGAAGAAAACTCAGTCACTACAACAATCAAAAGAAGAAAAACTCTATCCTTTCTAAGAAAAAGAAAGCTACCTGAGACTCATCTCACCGAGACTCAATAGAAGGAGACGAATTTTATGTATTTCATCTTTGCTAGGTCTCTCCCCTATAACTTGCTTTGTCACAGGATGTAAAAGAGGCTTGCTTCCAATAGCAAAACGAGTTTTGACATCATCCCAGTAAAATTGTCGAATTATGTCAAGAACACGGGGGAGCCTACATAAACTTCTCAGCAACCTTGGATCATTATCGAATTGCTGGATGAGAAACATATACAGTTCACGTTGAACTCTGTAAACTGAGTAGACCCATACAACAGGATTGAGAAATATATGGGATATAGCATCCTTGACTAGCATATCTGACAAACCTGGCAATAAATTAAAGAGAGCTGCATAACCAAAGATTTGGCAAACTGCCTCAAACTGAAAGTTGGAGATTAAGTAGTTAATGAACTCAAAGACAACAAAAAAGAACACACAAGTAGCTTGTGCGACATACCACCATTTGCAACCACATTAAACAAATGTTTTAAAGCAGACAGTGTATCCATATTTAACTGCTCAGGTGGAACTGACTGCAGCAAAAACCCAAGTATTGGAAATCCAGAAAGAAGGAGCATCTGTTGTTGATTGGCTAAATTCTCATCCAGAACAGAAGCTATAAGTTCAATAACTTCAGCAGTTAAACGCTCCTTTGTAATCGGGGTAAGTAAAGCTTGGCCAGCTTGCTTAGCTTCTTCAATTTCATACAAATCAGACTTGGTGAAAAGAGGGAAAAACACAGAGACGCCCCCAACACAATATATGATCTGTTGAAGCAATCGCCTGGAACACAGCTGTGTCCCGACCAAAACAGTTGCTTCAAATGAACTTTTATCTAATCCAGGATCCACCATTGGTGAAACATTAAACAAACACCTGCCATTACGTGCCTGATACAGAAATTTCAGTATTTTAGTTCCATATGAACAAGCACAAAAAAAAAATTCAGGGAAGCAATTCAAGGAGAAAGAAAAAAGAACCTGTGAATTAAGTCCAAATATGATTTTGGATGCAAGACCATCTTTAACATCAAGTACTCCACTGGGCAATGGGTTATCCAAATGAACTGCAGTTTCATTATCCAGGAAGGAATACATGTAGCTAGGTCCTAAAGAATAAATGCCTTGCACATGTTCCGAAGCAATGGAATCGTTGAACAAGTAAACTGGACCAATCTGACCATAGAAAGCAGATGGATCTTTTGAAGAAAGTGTAGGACTCTCTTCCTCATACAAAGGTAAACTGATTTTTGTGCCAATAGTGCAACAAGTCAGAGGCTCGTTTACCTTGGCATATCTGCAACCAAATTGTGAAGTTCAGGAAGCTCTTCTCAATTGGAAATAGATCGAACAAACTCTTCTCTAACAAAATCAAACATCAGGAGGGAGAGAGGGGGGGGAGGGGGAAGAGAATGCAACATACCTGCATTTTTCAGAGGATACAAGAGTTCCATCCAAATAACACTTCAATTGGCTACCTCCAGAAAATGTCCTACCAATTGTATGTGTTAAACACAAAAAATGCCACTTCTTTCTAACAAGATTGACTTGCAGCACAACGGATTGCCTTTTCTGATTAATTGACTGTAAAAAGTAACAGAGCTATTAATAGCAAAGACATCAAGCAAACATGGCTTAACAAAAGAGGCTGGTGTAACCTATTCAAATATCATAATGCACTCCAAACTCAAGGTTCACAGAAATGTAAACAAACCCCAAGTAAAACTGAAGCAAATAACAACTTTTATCACCTCATATATAAGTTTATCTTTTCCAAGAACACCAAGGCATCCTCTTCCACTTTCAGTAAGAAAACTGAAAAGTCCCATTGTTCCACCACCTCTAGGAAAGCTTTCTACCCTTAGCCAACAAGTAAAAGAAAACCCCTTATTCAATGGCCACTGAACTGGAGTTTTTATCAAAATTCCCTGCATGAGGGAAGGACAAACATCACATAATTTGAAATGAGAAGTTACTCAGAGAAAGTAGAGAAACAATAAAGAAGAGGCAACATTCATTCACTTAAACGTATATTTCAGATAGCTATAAAGACAATTGTTTCAGTTACCGATTCCATGCCATTGAGATCAAAGAAGGCAGTTGGTCCCTTCTCGTTGAGCATTGACAGCATGTTGGTCAAAAGCAATGAGCTGTACTGCTGATGTGACCCTACTTTTTCACTCCGGAGTAGAGCGAACATTTTGCGTATATCTTTTCCAGAAATGCTATGCCCACCAATGACCTGAATTAATTGTGCAATTTTCAAGACTACAGCGTCCTTCCCCTCTTGGGGAAACCAATCAAGAAGAAAGTTTAGCATCCCTGCTTTGACACAAGAAGCTTGATTGGACATTGAATCTCGTATAAGCTGAAGAAAAACATCAAGCCCCTGATTCCGCAATGAGTCACTGCTCTGCCCAGTTAGCAAACAGAAATATCATTTTTCAGAATACTATAATTCCAAAAATAAAAAGGAGATAATTGAAGAGTCACAGCGAAATCACATCAGCCAATATCATAACAGGAAAAACGATAAAGCAAGGTGGGACAGATACCAACCTTTTGCAGGACACTGAGATATAGCAAGATAACATCTTCATTCTGAAATACGAAAGCAGAAAGGAAAAGATAACATGAGAAGCACATTTAACATGTTATTAATATACTAAAACCATGAGGAAACAAAAGCTGCTATTGTGTTTTTTTGTAACAAGTACAAGAGGCTGCTATTACTGTCGGTGCACATACAAGATTTCGGACTACTAACCTTTATCACAGGGCTTGCCTTGAGATCAAACTTCCCATCGACCAACATATCAAGCAGAGCATCTAAAAGCGCCTCACTCGGTTGCCATTGGCAGAAGTCCAACAGCAAGCTACGCAAAGTCTGATAACCTGTGCCCACAAGAGCTCGAAATGCAACCTTTGAGACCAAAAGAATAATGAATATGAGTAGCGAAAAAAAACACCAGCTTCTCATGCTAAATCATGAACTTGCAAGCAAAGATATTTTCTACAATTCAGACAATGAAAAACATGTACTGTTTCAACAGGACGATAAATCATGGTAGAAGAGAGACATGATTGGGATAAGAAACAGTTTGATGGACTGAGAAACTGAACCCGGACGCATCTATTAGAAATACCAGAATGATATAGTAGTAAGATTGGGTTCAATCTACTCTTCGTTCTAGATAACCCATGACCTTCTTGGTTTTGATTAGACACAGAATTGGCTTTAGAGGATAAAGTGGATGCCTTAGGATTAAGCTTTTCAGTGGGAGTAATGTTGCTGTTGCTTGTAACTGCTGTTTCTCTGTCTTCCCCAAGAGTTTTTGTGAAAACATAGATCCTAATTCCCTTGAAGATATAGCTCAATATTCAATTGAAACAAAAGGCGGTCTGAGTCGTCTGGAACCAACTTTGGCTCATCAATGAGTAAACAATTTCCTGCTTGTTTTATCCATTATGTGCGAATTTTAATACTGATGCATATATCCAGAAATTTTTTTAATCATTTATGCACAGAAGTTCATTCTAACCAGAAGGAAGTGCCAAAGCTACACTGCCTACCCAGGAATAGAATATGAAAGGTTCTTCCAGAGCAGTTAGCAGAAGCTTTCACCCACAGTCACAATTTTACAATAAGGAAAAGACAAAGATGTATGATAGCCCCTTACTATAATGTGACAAAGGTTAGCCTCCCTTCATCTGAAATTTTAGAATAACACAAGATAACAAAACACTGATACAAACGCTCTTTGTTTCACATAAAATTTACAAGGTTCTCTGGAAAAAAATTGCAATAACGGGAATGATAAAAGACTGCAAGTTGGCACTACAATGGAAATGAGGCCAAAGCTAGAAACAAGAAAGAAGTGGCAGAAGAAATGCAGCATCGTACATAATTAGCAGCCTGTTCATTTAGGAGGAAGTTAAAAGTACACCAATTTTTGGGGTTGGCCTGGTGGCAATTGACTTGTGCCTTGGGGTTTGCTCCCTTTTAAGGTCTCAAGTTCGAAACCCACTGAGTGCAAACAATTTCTGAGGGCCATCGGACTGGGTAAAACCTGAATTAACCGTGGTGCACTTGCGGAAAACTCCTTGCCGAGGGCCTGTGCACCCCCGAGATTAGTCGGGGCTCTTAGAGACTCCGACACCCGGTGCAAATCAAAAAAAAAAAAAAGTACACCAATTTTCATGTTCTCCATAATTTTGCAACCATTTTACAAACAAAAAATGCAACTAATTGCACAAAAGAGAAAATATAAGCAGCAGAAACAAACCCACCTTTGAGGCATCATTCCCTGAAAGCAAGCAGGTTAGTGTTTGGAGGACATTCAGAACCAGCTCTTCACCTTTCGACACATCAAGGTTCCCATTCAGCAAGGATACAACATGTATAAAACACTCGCCATTGCGAAATAAAGCCTGATAATACTGACAACATAGAAACCACTCTCTGTCAACATGTTAACAGAATATGAATAGCAGAAAACATACAGCTACAGAAAATAGAAAAGCATAGAATTACCAGAGTATACCTCTATATCTGTCAAAAGTAAATCAATCATCCCAACCAATAGATCGATAGACAATTCTACAAAGTTCTCCCGGTCCTTAACATGAGTAAATGTTTCCAGATACTTCGAACATAAATACAATTTAGCTTTCTGGTCCTCCTCAGAATGTGGAACAATCTGTTCCCCCAGCAAAGAATCCACATGAAAGAGGTCAACGAAAAAAAAAGTAAAGATTAGTAGTAGTCATTGTAAGAGCACCAAAAAAATAATAGAAAATAAATAAGATAAATACATGGAAGGTTATTCATTCTACCTTCATCAAATCAAGAATAAGAGGAAGCATGCGATTTCTCAACTTTTCTTCCCAAAACAAATCAAACAAACGATCAACGCAGGTAGCGTTGTGCAAGGTAGAATGTTTCACATCATTTGCAAGAGAGAAAAATTCAGCGAAGAGTTCAATAAAAGTCTCCATGCTGTTCTGCCAACTATGGATCATCTCGAGAGAATTCACCATGTCTTGGTTTAGAGAAGGACCAGGTTCACTCTGACCACTTTCAGTGTGAGGACCAGCAATCCCATGCCTTTTAGACTCTTGGGCCTGAATGCAGGCAACTTTAAGGACACGAGGAACTGCATCAAGTGTTTTAAAAGAAGAAAGAGTTTTCTCTGATGAAGACCGCATTATTTGAAGCAGGCTCTTTGCAAAAAGATTTGCAACCCCAGGATTACAAGCAGATTGTTCAAGACCCTCCAGCAAAATTGAGCACTCAGGCTGCCAGCATAAGAAAAGTAAGTTTCAGGAGAAAAGGAAAACTGAATTGCATAAGCTCACATCTTATGAACCAAAGAGCACAAAACTAGTACTCCCTCCGTTCCAATTTATGTGACACACTTTCATTATTAGTTCGTTCAAAAAGTATGGTACATTTCTATATTTGGAAACAATTTAACCTTAAAATTTCCATTTGACCCTTAATGAGAAGCTTTTATAGCCACAAAAATGTAATAGAATGTTTTAGACCACAAGTTTCAAAAGTCTCTTTTTAAAACTACGTGCCAAGTCAAACTACGTCAAATAAATTGAACCGGAGAGAGTACAACCAAGCATTTTATGTTCTTTAATTTACTAAACCTGTTAATCTGGAAGAAAAGGCATGGAAGGAAGCTCAGTAAATAGTCGGGAAGGTAAGGCACTAAAGGAGATCCCAATGCATAATTGACACTTTCGTTAAGACTAAAATTACCAACAAGGACAGTAGCTTAACATGAAGAGAGGTACGATTTTATCCAGTCTCAAGAATTGCATAATTTCACCCAATATGAAAACCGAGGAGGAATAATGTTATACTTGGAAGATAACAAGTCTAAGAAAAGTACCAAATACAATTCTGTATCTTCTAAAGAAGCGGATGCAACATCATGCAGAAGGCTAATATGCTTATGCCCAAAAATCCTACTTATGCACAACTAAGAGCAAGCTATAGTTGAGATCCATGCCGATAAAAAAAGGAAATCTTGACATGATCTCGATGATATGTATTCATATAATGTCTATCAGCAGAAAAAATATATGTAGTCATATAATGCCAATTACTGAATAACTATACATGCACAAAAGTGCACCACGTAACCAGTTAAACTTTAGACTAGAAATGGGGCCTTCTCTTTTATTTGATAAGCAAAAGGCAATAAACAGAACATGGATGTTTTTTTTAATTGGTAAAACAGGACATGGGTATTGGTTGATGATAAGTTTACAGTAAGATTATTTCTGTCATAGATAATCTTCAGAGGTGTTAGATAGTTAGTGTAAATAATCCTAGTCGGAGTAGAATATGTATTATATACATAGGACTCATTGTATCATTGTTAATATATCAATAATAATTTTTCCAGTGTATCATTTCTCACATGGAATCAGAGAGGCAGTGAGAAAACATCCGGGAAAGAAAAACCAGCCAAAAACAGTCGTCGTGCTTCAATTCCGGCGACCTTTTTAGGGCTGATTTGCGTTCCCTCCTTTTTCCTTGGTGTTGTGCAAAATCCAACACCACCACAAGGTTCCCAAGAGAGAGGCGACCAACCCCAGAAAGATTCTCCGAAAAATACCCACTCACGTGCCCCACGCATCACAATGGCAAATGGCCTAGCCAGGAAAAGGATGGAGAAGATAACAACAACAACCCAGTAAAATCCCAACAAGTGGGGTCTAGAGAGGGTAGAGTGTACGCAGACCTTACCTCTACCCCGAAGGAGTAGAGAGCCTGTTTCCGGGAGACCCTCGGCTCAAAAGGCGAACAGAAATAATAGATCCTTACCAGCAGCAGCAACTAGAGAGATAATATAATATCAACATTGTAAAAGACGGAAAATAGGTGGAAAGGCAATAAGAAAAACCGCTACTAGTTACACTATACTATGAAAATGGGAAAATAATGGGAACATAACATACGCCACTAGAAGTCTAAGATAAAACACTACCAGACTAGCCCCATCCCCGGAATAAAGAAGAAAAATGCTCGACTACCCCTACCCTTCAACCCTAATGCTCGACCTTCACACCTTCCTATCAAGAGCCATGTCCTCGGAGATCTAAAATCGCGTCACGTCCTGCCTGATCACCTCACCCCAATACTTCTTAGGCTACTCTCTACCTCTTCTTACGCCTGCCAAAGCCAACCGCTCACACCTCCTAACCAGGGCATCTAGACTTCTCCTCTGCACGTGCCCAAACCATCTGAGTCTCGCTTCCCTCATCTTGTCGTCCAAGGGAGCCACACGCACCTTCTCCAGAATAACCTCATTCCTAACCCTATCCAGCCTAGTGTGCCCACACATCCATCTCAACATCCTCATTTCTGCTACTTCCAACCTCTGGATATGCGACTTCTTGAGTGGCCAACACTCAGCCCCATACAACATGGCCAGTCTAACCACCGCTCTATAGAATGGAGAAGAGCTAAGCAAAAATAATAGATAGACAAAAGACACCTACCACTGTGACAAAAAGAAGTCCAGAACACAAAGCAACTGTATTAATAAATATATCTGAAAGAGTGAAAGATCGAATGACTAACCAAGTTATGAGAGCTTCCAGTGAAAGTTGCTGCAAACTCCACAAATGAAACCACTTCTGTTTGAAGAGCTTCAAGTTCATGAAGGCTTAGACTAGTGCTTCTGCCATTTGAATCACAACATTGCTCATTGCAATCATCAGAAGAACCTTTTTTTGATAAGGAATCATCAGAGGAACCTAGTGATGCTAGGCCAAAATAAAAAAAAATCTCCGAGAAGATAAAGTCCCAAGCTCCTTCTGCCCGGAATACATGTAGCAGTGATGGCAACAACACCAGAATTTTCCTGAACGCAAACAGAACATGATGCTGAAGTGTATAGATAAACGTCCTGTAGAAATGAGAACAGATCAGAAACAAGAGGCGGATAGAAAATAATGAGAGCAAGGGAACAACAGCTAAAATGATAGGCACCTCAGTAATTCCACAGATCAAATACAGCACCCAAATATATCTCCACAAATGCACAAACAAGATCGACGGAAGAAATGGAAATAAAAAGATCAGAAAGATTTAAATACTTGCCTTAAGTGACCAGGAAGCTCCTTCTGATTTGAGCATGCTTTTATGCATGGAAAGACTGTAAGGAGAACCCTAATAATCCACTTTACAGAAAGTTCTCCATATGCTGAAGAGATTGGTAAGCTATTTCTGCCAGTGGATGCTTGGCTTTTATCTGCCTCTGCCTCTTCAGGTGAAAGAAGGAAAGAGAAAAGGACAGCACTAAGCTTGGTAACATAGTCGTGCCAATTCTTTAAATAAGGTGTACTAGGTTTGCTAGAAAGTTTTGTTTCTAGAACTTCACTCCCAGTTGTATCTTTATCACTAGAAACAGTTATTTCCATGTCATCCTGGGCTAACAAGTTGTCAGTTTTCTCCTCGTATTCTTGAAGCATGAATGCAAGTGAACAAAAGCTATTTGCAAACTTCTGCACTCGTCCATTTTCTGATAAAAATTGCAAATTATTCAAATTCCCAAAGCTGAGACCAGGTTAAGGAGATGAACAATCATTTGGAAGAAAAATTATTCCCCAAGATAGAGCAGTATGATAGGTCAACATTCTTGTGCTCAACTGTCAGTAGTTTAACCAAAAGGGGACTAAAATATATAACTGTTCAAAATGAACCCATCATATCTAAATAAGCAATCAAGTTTACAAGGATGAAACTAGTGGGAACATGTAAGTAGTGATAGAAAGGATACACCGCCTCTCTAAGAACCTCCAATGAAAGAACATGGAGCTGGAACATACACGTTAAAACATTGGCATTCCTGCAAGGAGAGATGTAAATGTAACAATACCTTAGAAAAGAAATTAAGTGATATTTCCTTTTTAATGGATTAAGTATCAGAACATGGTTATAAACTTTTTTCAGTTGCTTGACGGAAGTTTCCGAACCATTTCAATTTATGTTCATCAAACAAAACAAGGCTAGAGCCTATACCACACACATAATATTAGCACAAATATGATCCTAGCAGTGGCAGGGAAGCACAAACACCTATTTACAGAAACTAACTTTAAACAACAGAAAGAAAAGGAAATACAAAATATTAGATTGCAGCTAGGCATTACTAAATTTGCTGATTTTAGGATCAGATATAAGTCGGAACTCAAATTCTACATATATGAAACTAAAGAGGTTGAGACTATAAAATTCAAATAAAATTTTAAGGCACTTGACACTTGTAAATGATTTGCAAAATCTAAAGTTCACCCCGTTTGACACATATGTCAAACCTAAACCTCCACTTATCCTTCCACATAACAAATGAGCAAATAGCAAGGGAAACTATCCACTATATATCAACTTGTCACAACTTCTCTTCGTGACATTAGAAGAACATATAATCACCTAGGTTAACTAGTACAAAAAGTTAAAACTAGTTTCACATCTTAGTTCCCCATACGTCAACCATGGCTTATTAGAATTTAGATCTTAACTTGCCAAATGTCATTAAAAATATAATAGATTAGATTAGATTAGATCAATATTTACTTCGATTGAAACAGAATGTAGTTTGAGCTAAATTTGATTTGCCTTTATGCTATTTTAAAAAAAAGATTAGATAAAGGTATGTTCCGTTTAGATATAACTTTTTTTTTGATAAGGTAAATTATATTAATCAAAAGGGAGAAAACTCCCGTATACAAGAAGTATACCAAAAAGCAGAGAATTTACATCAGAACATGATTCTCTACAAATGACGCCCAATCTTAGATATAACTTTTAGCAGTACAGGATTGTGAGAACAAATGGACATGACACTCAGTTTCTTTTTTTGTGATAATTGTGGGAAGAAATCACCTAGTGTTATTGCTTCCGCTGGGGATTTGAACCTGAGGCCTCATGGTTCTCAACCCACTTCATTGGCCACTAGGTTGCACCCTTGGGTGCGACATGACACTCAGTTTTATCCAAACAAGATTTAAAAGATCTGGTCCAGAGTAAAAAAGCATTAATCTGCTGCCACACATAATAGCAGGATCAAACCTGTTATACCAACAGACTTCAATATACCCAACCACCCTCCAGGGACTTCTCTGATACATTTGTATGGCTTGAGAGAACAAAGATTAAATTATATCAAAGGCGTGCAGTTAAATCAGTTACCTTGCTGTATCTGAAGTTGAGAAATCTTTCGATCTCAAAGCACTGTTAGATGCAACTCCCAGTCCATCCAACAGAACTTCCAGTCCTCCAATACTTCGAAAATGATTTTGACCACGAGGGTTATCAATTAGTGCTAATTGAAGAGCTCTAAGAGTTAGATAATGAAGCGAAATATCAGTATCCTGTTCCTTCATATTCAACCTCTTCATGACACGCAACAGCTCTGGAAAAAAAAAACGGTGTGAAATAACCATAGTAAATGAAAGAACATGCAGAAGGTGCAACCATACAGGAACACAAGTCATCTTAATATTTTTGTGCCACGGGGAGGGGCGTGAAATACACATTTCAAAGCTATTCGGTTCTGCTGAGGGGAATTTTACTTAGAAAAGTTTATACACTTTTAGCCAACGTACTGATACTACATATAGTTAGTTTGATTACTATGATGTAATCTTAGATAAGGATCAATCTTAGCTCCTTATTGTATCCACTGTCTTTTGCCTCAGAGAAGATGACAGGTTGCATCCCCATTGGATGCTCTTGTCTAATAAATTATACACTTATTAAATTATATATCATGCATCACCTTACCAAGTATAAGTATATTGGTTCTCAACTAGTTTACAATACAAGGAAAAAGGTGAAGTCACCAGTCAGATGGCCCCTTAGGGAACAAGGATGAATACCCTTCACTTAACGCCTCTGCGTAAAGAATAAGTAAAAAGTGAGTTTTTCTAATCCTTAACAGCCCAGGCCAAAATTGGCTAGAGTGTTAGGGGAATAGCCATGCTAATATGTGGATAACAGCTGAGCTCTGATCCACCAAACAGAGCAGTTCTACATAGATTTCAACAGTCGGACAAGGAATCATGGAAGTTTGACATAAATATTTCCAACTTTCATTCTCTATCACTAAATAGTTGGTACTTTTAGCACATCCAAATTTGGTAAGAAATTGTCCAAATAAGAGGCTTTAACATCAACTATCGTCCGTACCTGGTGCTAAGTGAAAACTGATTTGAAATAGAAGATTTTGACAATCCATGGAAATACAGATGATTATGTGAAACAGATGATTTTGATAATTCATTTTCTAAACTGCTGTGACTATGCTTTTCTTGAGCCGAGGGTTTATCAGAAACAGCCTCTCTACCTTCACAAGGTAGGCTGCATACACACTACCCTCCCCACACGCTACTTGTGGGACTACACTGGGTATGTTGTTGTTGTTGTTGTTGTTTGTAGCGGAGAGGTAGAAACTAGAAGCCAGAAAGCTAGCAAGTACTATGTGTGAGAAATTTTTATCAGGCAATACTACAATTTTTCATCTGGCTGCATTTCTACCAGGTTAAATTAAAGTATTGCTTCATTTTGGTATATCTAGTTAATCGAGTTACTTAAGGTCAGAATAAACAAAAGAAATGTCAAGACACATGTTAAATAACAATTCTTTTAGTGCCCTCATCATACAGTGTGCTATGGAAAATGTGATTCTGAAAGAATCTACGACCATTATATCCACCTTATCAAAATTACTGCACATTTAAAGAGGTTCAGTGCTAGAAAAGAAAATTGGGACTGCCTACCTTACCTACTAACCAGTTAAGACCACCAGCTTCCATTACAGAGACAATTGCCTTTTGACGCCACATTATCATTGTTTCAGAATCAGACACATCTAAACCAGTAACGACATCTCGTATTCCAACACTTCTAGGCCCAAAAATCTCCATGTAACCACAATTCAACCAAGCCTTTTCGGATTTGCTGAAATGCAAGTTAATAAAGCCACCAATTACAAACACCACATATAAAAGAATGTTTTGGAGAACTGTTGTCTTCTCTGCAACAGGGTTTGACAAAGCTTCGTCGGCCGAAAGAGCACTAGCAATAGCCTTCAGTTGAACAACAGCAGCTGAAATAAATAAACCCCATTATTAAATGTGCTAGATAACTATATATTCGGGCAGGGAACATCTAACAGGATAAAGACACAGTGCAAGTATAAAAGTCAAATGTATTTCAGGACGGAGCAACTAAGTGGTAACTAGTCTCAAGAGTGATCCTAAAACTGACTAAGAAAATATAATAGGATGGTGCAGAATATGAAATACGGTATATTAAGAAGGTATCAAATTCATTCAAGTTTCCTGCTTCAAAAGATGCCTGCACGTCTTCTATAGCAATGTAAGATCTTAAAGCATGCAAAGGACAGAGGACAATCATGCTCAAGACATAATAAAATGGAAACAACAAACGAACAAACCCTTCCATCACATTAGGATCTTGGAACAAAGCGTTCCCCTCAAAATATCTTACTAAATGCACCTACGACAGTGAAAACAAAACATAGAGGTCCCAATCTCTCCCAGAAGCATCAATTATCCTATCTCTTATACTTGAAGCCCCTGATAGTCTATTTCTTTGTTTCTTTTTTTTTCTTTTTTTTCTATTCAAATCATGCCAAGCTTCCTTCATACTTGTGCTCTATTCTCTTCCACTCTATTCCTTTTGCATATCAAAATCCCCACAGACTACAGTCTGAGCCAGAAAAACTACTAGCCAAGTGAGCTTTATTACCATTTAATGGAAGAACAGTTACGGAACACCAGACACTAACAGGAATATCACTAACAAGTCAACAACATAGCCACTTTATGCTCTTCGTGGACTTTTTCCCCAATTCCCATAAAACAGTCTGAGCGAAAAAAGATTGACTAGGTACTAAAGAAATGTTAATAGCAAGAAGTAAACTATATTTCCAATTAATGGAGGAAGAATATTCAAATTGAAAGACAGAGCATAAAAGACATGACATCAGCATAAGAAAGACCAATATGTTTCACCAATCTGTACAGACAGAATGCAACAAACAGATAAATTTGCACATATAGAGGCAGGCTTAGAAGTAAATCACCCAAAACACATGAAAGAATGAGTTCAGCATTGCTTGATGGAAATATACCCTTCATTAATGCTGTAAGCTTCTGAATACCACCATAGTAGCCAAGAACTCTGCAATTGTGCAATGACCGAGTAATAACAGTCAAAGCATCCAAGACAGGCAGCCCTTCAGATGTTATTGTAGATGAATTTTTTGATAGGTCTGCAATTCATCACATTATTATGGCATTACTGAATCAGTAGAAACAAACGTATACTTCATGATGTTGTATTAAAATATCTAATGTCGGAAACATGTACCTGCACTTTTATCAGAATCTTTCTTATACCGCAATCACGATACAAATTAGCAAACAAGAGAACTTTAGGAATAGAACAATGTGGACCGTATGAAAAGAGTTGTAGAAGAGCTTTTGATGGAATTGAGAAGGATTTTGTACACTTGAGGAATAGCCTCTTATTCCTTATTTCCTTTTGGTGCACCCACGAGATCCCCATAGGCATAGAAGATTGGGTGTCGTTTATAGAAAATCATATCTTTTTGTAAGGTTTATTACTTTTTGGTATACTTCTCGTATACGGGTGTTTTTCGCCCATTCTCAATAAAATCTTATTACTTGATCAATCAAAACAAAAAGCAAAGCAACAACAACCCAATTGAATCCCACAATTGGGGTCTGGGAGGGTAGCACGTACGCAGACCTTACCTCTACCCAAAACAAAAAGCAAAGCAATTCTCAATAAAGTTAGATTTAGAAAAATGCACTCTTCACCAACCCAACTTTCTTTTTAACCATGCCAAAGGGTGAAGAACCAACTTACGTTCATTAACAAGTGCTATCATTTGTGCAACTTCCTCAACGAGGAGGGCTATAATTTCAGTAGGATGACCAAATGAGCAGCCAACCACAACATCTCCAAAATGCTGTGAATCCACGGGCTGCACAAAGGCAGGATCCTCGGGAGATTGAAGAGGGTTAATTGGTTCCCAATCACGATACACAATTAGGAATTGCTTCAAAAAGATATGAAATAACCTTCTCTTTTCAACCTGAAAAAAAAAAAACACAACGCACAAAAGATTATGATGCTTAAACAGAGAAAGTTGGCAAAGAATTAGAGAGAATGCAAGTACTCTTCCCACCCAGCTACCTAAAGGCTAAAGCTGATCCACATCATAACATTCTCATAGGAAAACAAGGTATTGAGAAACAAAAATCAACTTATATCAAACTGCATGTACCAAAAGCCAGCAGTGACCCTTGATATGAGCATATTCCCACCACATAAATTCTAGAAAGTTAAGCCAGAACCTCAAGCCCAAAACGTACATAAAACAACATATCATCCATGCCACATCACTACGAGATAGAAAGCTTTCTATTTAGACTCGGCCATTATGTCACACCATTATCAGGCCAATGCAGCACTACCATTTTGGCTTAGTTATCAAGGATTTTATGCAATCTAAAAGAGTCAATTCTAAAGAAATTAGGAAAATGGAAGGCAAAACTCTGAATCCATATAAGAAAGTTTAGCTCAATTAGCACTGCACTTTGAGATAATGGCCAAAACTTAAATATCAAAGAGTACACAGCAGATGATCAGAGATTTAACTTTAAGTCACCAATGAACCAATAATCTTCTATCTATATTCAAGAAAGAGAGAAAAATTAAATTGCATGGTTATCTTTTCACCAGTATTGAGCAACGCACTTCAAAGGCGTTTATGGAAGGCGTTTATTTGTATTCTAAAGAGATGAATAAAGCACATAGAACCCTATGATTATAAGTGAGCATATCCACAACAGACATTGATCATGGACAAAACAAGCATAGAAGAAATGCATCGGATTCTGCCAGCCCCATGAACTGATTGAGGAGCTTGTTTTGGAAGCTGAAAAATAAGTTGTGCAGTACAAAGGTAAATCTTAAAGATTTGCACCATTAGTAATTTCAAAACAAAAGTTGGTGCAAAAGGCTGTAACAATGAGAATAAAGCTGGAAAATCACATACTGCTGTCTCAGACAGAGACAAAGAGAAGTTATAACCGAATCATCTTTAAAGAACCTAAACACAGTGATCCTTCTTTCCTTGTTGCTTAACTAATAACTAACAAGCCACTAGAAAGACGTATTACCAACAATGAAATCAATATAATTGACCTAACTAGCGAAAGGAGAACATAAAAATCAAAGCAAAAGCATCATTTCCTGGCATCATCAGTCAAATAACCATTCAAACTGAACTATAATACTTTTTACCTTGTTCCCTGTTATCCTGACCTAATCCTCCATCACATAAACTAGCCTTGAAAAACAACAAATTCCACATCCAAAACCATCTTAGCAAGAATGTGGACACAAACTACAAGTTGCAACGTATCAACAAGTGAAGTTCACTGTTTCACAATTATAAATTTATAACTGCCTTAGGAACAAAGGGCAGCCCGATGCACTAAGCTCCCGCTATGCGCGGGGTTCGGGGAAGGGCCGGACCACAAGGGTCTATTGCATGAAGTCTTACCCTGCATTTTTGCAAGAGGCTATTTCCATGGCTCGAACCCGTGAAAGAAAATGAAAGAAACTGCCTTCACATGAAAGAAAATGGCATCCACAGAGAATTTTTGGGATCATTACAACATACCTTATCAGGGGCATTCTCGTATCTTGACCAGAGTGTATTCAAAATTGCCTCATCCCCGACCTCACTGAAAAGCAAAAAATGTCATATCTGACCATGGCCTAGAAAATATAAGCTGACAAGAGAATCACTTAATATCTACTTACATATTCATAGGCTTGAAATTCATGAGAAAGGGAATAAAAGGGTTATGATGGCAATAGGTCATGCTTGTGTCATGTTACAGGTTTTACATGTCAAATCAATTGTCTCTAGAAGTGACTAATGTTAAGAATAAACTTATGTCAAGCTTGAAGAAATATGAGCTATTCAAAATAGACCCCGAGCTACTCCAGCCATCATTGCCCATCAGTAGGGTTGTCTTTGGTTATCAAGACGCATACACCAAGTCTGTCATAAGTCCACACAATTACAAGACCTAGTTCATGTTAATCCAAAGGTCATGTGCGGAAGAAGTAGAACCGAAGAAGTTCACGATAAAAAGAAGTCAGATGAGGTAAATATCCTTTAATAAGGTAAATAATGTAATTGATGTTGTGGAAATCCCCATATACTAGAAGTATACCAATAAGTAGAGAACCTTGATCTCTACAGAAGTCACTGAATCGCCTAAACAAAGAGGGACATCCTGGCTGAACCAAAAAAGAAACTATGGACAACAGGATATTCCTCGATTGTACAAAGTTATTCACACCAGCTCTCAGACACTCTCTATTTCTCTCCTTTCATATAATCCACATAAGAGACAGGGACCAACTTCCGATGTCGAGGGTCTTCTCTTCCTTCTTCTGAAATCCCAAATAAACAGAATCTCCTTTATTGTGTTCGACACTTCGAAAATTCAAAGCCACCCACCACAGATGCGCTGCTATTTGATTGTGCGACGAGAGGCAATTTCACATCTTCTCTCGAGCATCTACAATAGCACCTGCTTACCTAAATGATCCTCCTCTTCATAAAATTTTCAGCTGTCAGTATCATTTTCCTGGTGTCTAACCACGCAAAGAAGCAACCTTCTAAGCGCCCTTGGGATCCAAGAAGATGCTGAAATCCACTATATGAGGTAAGTATTATAACCCAAGAAACCAACGATAATCCTAGGCTACTCATTGGCTAAGAGGATGGTGCATATGAGAGGATGACCAAACAAATGTTGAAGAAATAGTAACAGTTTCAGTAACCAAGTCGAGTTCATGAAGTTAAAAAACTAAGCTTCAGAAAGACATAAATGAGCAAGAAAAGAGAAGCCATAGGTTTTTGGTGTATAAGTTGTGAGCTTTATTTGGTGAAGAAGGCTGAAACGTTATGTTCCAACCTGGTTCTTGGTTCGTTCTTTGATGAAAGACAAAGAGGAACCAAGTCACATGAGAAACCCGAAAAACATTAGTACCTCTAGCGGAAAACTTAACAGAGGGACTTTTTGGTCAACTTTGACAGTCTTAAGGGATGTCCCTTGTTAAGTGAGATATTATAAGGATGTTCTTAAAGTCTAGGTGAAACATTAAGGATGATATTGGTTAAAAACTCTTTGTACTTTCATATGATATTTTAAAACAAGCTGTTATGGGGTACTATTTGGTTTCATAAACTTTACCATAACCAAATCCACAATCAACTTGTGGTGTTCGGCTTCAAAAACTTGTCCAGTTCTATTAGCTTGGTTTTGGATATTGAGAGTCGAATAGAATGCACCATTTATGTATTGGCGAAATACATAGATAGTCGCTCAAACTTGACATCAACTCTCGGACAGGCACTTCACTTTTACAAGTGATCACATAGAGATCTCTACTTGATACATGTGTGCCTCTTAGACACCTGAGTTTGACCTGGCACGACGAGTGTGTCATCTTTACAATTGAGCGTGTTTCCAACTAAAAAGTACAGTGGAATTCTTGTTTACAGTGAAAAGATAAATTAGATTCATCTAAGTACATGAATTTACTTAGCATGTGCCTTAAGGAAATTAATTTAAGAATACATGTATGGTTTAAGTCATCTACTACAAAAAAATGAACGTTTAGAACTAAATCATGATCATGTACTAGACTAGGTACATACTAGAAGAATTCCTACAAAATACTTATCTATTTATGTAAGCCAAGTTGGAAGAAGGAAGAGGTATGCTTTTCTGCATATGTCTTCAAAAGACACTGATTTATTGAGAGTATTCCTTCTCTCCCGAATTTCTAACAGGAAGGCCTCAAGATTTGATTTTTTTTTTTAATTCAAACATTTTGTAGGAAGAAGTTGCACCTAGAGTAATTGGTTTACTCTAAATGCCAAAACAAAACAAAAAACACTATACAGATAATAGCTACCACAGACAAGGGTTACCTGAAGTGGATGAGTGGAGTAGGTGGGGAGAACCTCTCGAGTGGTGAACCAGAACTCGAATCTCCACCATGGCTACCCGAACTCCTTCGGATAAGGCCCGCGACACCCTTTACAATGTTCATGCTTCCCCCAACGTATCGAAAAAAACACGATCAAGACTTGAAAAGCCAACAATCAATGCAGGAAAGACTATTCCAGGTCACCATCACTTCATCAAACCTCAATACTTGTACCTGTTTTTCCCACACAAATTAACAGCTTAGAAAGCTTTTCAGGTAAAAATCAAATAAACAAAACCATGATTAAATTTTTACTAGATTACAAACTCGAGTTTATACTCAATAGCTTAATACACAGAACTTTGACGAACTCATCAATGAACTTTTTACTCAATAGCGTCAAGTATTCATGATTAACGGTACAACAATAACAATAATATTTTCAACATCTATACATTAGTTTAGCTATTCGTATAATAATTAACAAAGATTACTAATGAAATTAATTTGTGAATTTAATAAGGTGATGATTTACGAGCGGGAATAAGTCAATCGAGGTCAATATTGAAGAGATAAATGCAGAATTCGATGCAAGTGAAATGAACAATTTACCTTGTCGAAATCAATTGGAAGAGTCGATCAAATGGGGAAAATTTTAGGGTTTTACGTATGAAGAATCAAGATCTATGATTGTGTTTGAAGATTTATAATAATTGCGTGAAAAGGAAAAGATTAAAAGCTAAATAGAGATTATATTATACTAACTATAATATGGACATCTTTAGCAGGAGATTTTACTTAATGTCGAAATTACCCCTGAGACCCTGAGACGACTGATTTACGGTACCGATTTAGGGAGTTTGCCAAATTATGACGTCGTTTTGAATTCTTTGTGCTTATATTTGACCGTTAAGTGAGAACTAAGTTGATCTGTGCTTTGCTGTCTGTTCAATGAGATTCTTTCTCAATTAGGAAACCTTTTTTATAGGGAATTTATCATTAATCAAGTATTAACAAGTAAATAATTAAAAGGGAATCTTATATAAATGCTCAAATAAGTTTCAACTTACCAACCTCTAGCCACTAATCATAGATTTACCAAAACTATCCAAGAACATATAAAAAATTGGAAACCCAAATAAATAAGGTTATTTCTCTCCAAGAATCACACTCAAAGATCTCCTTCAATATTTTTAAGCGTGATCAACAACATTAGATGTAAGACAAAAAGAAAATTTTATGGATGAGGTAGCAAACAAGGTGATGAAATACAAAATATATATATATATATATACAAGATTCCAAAAATCTAAGCAAAAAAGAACATTTTTCAATGGGTATGATTGAAATTCATTAAAAACATATAGATGAGTCAATATACAAATTTTGATGAAGATTGAAGGTGATTTGGACTGATTGGGCACCAAACATCGTAGTTAAAATTGAGTTAGAGCAGTTTGGCACACTAAGCTCCCACTATGCGCAGGATCCGAGGAAGGGCCAAACCACAAGTGTATATAGTATGCAGCCTTAGCCTGCATTTCTACAAGAGGCTGTTTCTACGGCTTGAACCTCCTGGTTACATGGCAGCAACTTTACCAGTTACGTCAAGGCTCCCCTTCAGGTATACATTAGATATACATGTGATACATATTTGATACAAATACGATACATATGTGATACACATATCATTTTTTCATGTTTCATCTTCTATTTCGAATTTTCAATTCAAACCACCTCAAAACTCCGCCAAATCATCCGAAAACTGAGATTCAAGCTCCTTAAGATGTACCAAATCTATTCTAATAACACTCATTCAAAAGAAAACAAAAATTTAACCTTTTTTGGCTACAAATAGTTAATTGGCTAATATTAGTAATATTTAATGAATTGACCCATTTTTATAATAAGCTACTTATAAATGGACATAGCTGGTAATTTCCCTTATATTTATATAATCAAGTAAGAAGCTTAAGTAAATATCAACATAATGATATCCAATAAAATATCATATTTAGTGATTATGTAAGACGCTCTAAAATTTATATTATGTTAAAAAATGATAAATTGAATAATATTTGTATTTAAATGGTCACTCAATGTTAGGATTTTTATTAATGCTCTTCAATTATTTATTCTATCTAGCCATCATCTTTTCATCTGGAATTCTGTAGGTATAATCATAGAGTTTTTTTTATTGGGGAAATGACAGAAGTATAATTTAATGTCAAAGAGTTATACAAATTCTAGTAATTGTAATGTAAATCAAGCAACAAGTACATGCCAATAATTAATGCAAGGATATCCAAAATGTAAGAACTTGTTAGGCATTAGTCTCATTTCAAAAAAATAATCGGATCATGATACCTATTGGTTACGGAAACTTATATTTTGCCAGTTAAATAAAGTTTCATTAAAAAAATATTTTAAAAATTAGATAGTAGATTCGACTTTGAACATAATTTTCATTAAAAAAAAATTAACTTAATCGGCAATGTTTGATTTAGGTATAGCCACTAGAAAATATCTGATGGTCGGCTATAATTCCGTATTTTAGTCGTTTATTGCACTCTAATTCACTGCACTTTACTTGTGTTTGAGCTTTAATTGGTAGTGTTTTGCATTGATTGTGTGTTTTATGCTTTGCATGAGATGATGTCGAGTTAAGAAGATGTTCTAGAGCTAAATCAAATAATTGGAGCTTTAAAGCCTGAGTAAAAGCCAAGAAATTAAATCGGGATCGCGTCCGGTGCTCGTGGACTAGCGTTGCATATGAAAGTTGGAAGAAAGAGCAAGGGCTAGGGCAAACAAAGTACTAGTGCGCCGCATAAGGGCTAGCATTAAGCGTCGCATTACAAAATTTCGTCAGAAGTTTGAGAAGACTTGGAGTTTTTGGGTCTGACAGAAAAATACACTAGTGCGTGGCATAGTGCGTAGCATCAGTACAAAATTTTGTCAGACAAGCTAAGTTCAGAGAGTTTACAATCGAGCAAATTGCACTAATGTTACGCACACTACGCAGCATAGTGCAGCACATGAAGTGTAAAAAGTTTGTAGGTTTTCCCACTTCGGCTCAAAGAGGGTAGTTTAGTCTAGGTCCGTTCCTACATGGTATAGATACACTAGAAACACGTTTTTTAGAGGACTTTTGACATACTTTTGACCTAAGGAAGCTATATAAGGAGGAATTGGAAGAATACAAGCACAAAGATATCATCATTCCTTCCTAACTCAAGACCCGAGTTTGGATCGAATCTATGTTTTATTATACTTTAATTATATTTGTGATGAATTTCTCCATGTCTATGGAGTAGTTCCCTTAGGGTTTGATGGATTTAGTGTATTGATGATTGTTTGTGGATTATAACTCTAGTTTTATGTATTGAATCGTTTTGGATGATTTAATTGTTGCATCTATATTCACTAGTTTATGTAATCGAGAGAGGCATAACTTGTAATATCTTTGCATTATGTTGTTGGTTGAGTTTATAGATTCTTCTAAGTAATCAAAAGAGGCTAGTTGAATCATTAATTAAACCTAGTTAGGAGAATAATCGAAAGAGGTTTTCCTAAAGACCAATTCACTACGCATTCTTGTATGTCTTCACAATGCTTAATTTGGTTCGTCTCGTGAGGTTAAGGCTTAATCGAGAGAAGAGTTTCTGCTAAACGTTTGAACCAATAATTGAGTGAACTTGAGAGACTCACTTGAACATTAGAAGTGAATTATCGAGAGTTAAATCCCGAACAATTATCTTGCACCTATCCTATCAAAACTCTACCTTCTCCCACTGATAACCTTATTTGCTTATTCCTTGTCTCGATAGTCACTAGTCAATAGCTTTAGATTCTTAGTTAATTTTAATTATTAATCATATAAATCTCAACTGTTGATCCACTGGATAACAATCAAGCTAGAAACTACGAGAATATTGTTTAAATCCAATCCATGTGGATACAATATTATACTATACTATCTTTGATTAGCGAGCATAATTTAAGTGTGTATTTTGCGCTTGTCAAATTTTGGCACCGTTTCCGGGGATTGGCGATCAATAGTGTTCAAAATAGTTTTTGATGCTAATTTAGGAATTTACTTTATTTTATTTTATTTTTCTTTTTATTCTTCACGGGTTTCTTCTCCCATGTATAGGCAACAAATTGACTTCTCGGGTGTGTGACTCGATCTTCTACAAAGGAATTGATTCACAACATAGAGGTAGAAAAGAGTCTGCGAAAGTTGAGGAAAGAGAAATAACTCACCGGAAAGTTCTTAGGGCAACCTTCAACCCAAGAACACATGGCTAATAACGGTGAAGATGAGGCAAATCTAGCTGCAAGAGAAGACGCACAACAGAGAGAAGTAGCTGCAAGGATAGCAGCTGAGGCAACCTATATAGCTGCTGATGAGACCGTCAATGATGATGGGGGTCGAAGATTCAATTTGAATCGACCATTTATTGAAGATCAGTTCGAGAATGCGGTACCCAGGCCTGGTAGAGCATTGGGTGATTACGCCAAACCAATCTATAAGGAGGGACTATCAGTGTCAGACCTTCGCCAGTAGCAGCGAATAACTTTGAGTTGAAGCATGCTTGCTTCAAACTATCCAAAATAACTGCATTGGACTTTGAAAAAATCATGAACACTTTCCAATATAATAGAGTATCAAAGGATACAGTCTACTTAAGGGCATTTCACATTTCACTGAAGGATGACGCGAAGCACTGGCTTCATAGCTTACCAACGGGGTCGATCAGGACATGGGAAGATATGACTAGAAAGTGTCTTGACAAATACTTCTCATCTACAAAAATAGTGAAGTTCAGAAGGGAAATTTACAACTTTTGCCAGACGGACACCGAAACAGTTTGAGGCTTGGGAATGATTCAAGGAGATAATGAGGAAGTGTCAGCATAATGAGATTGAATTGTAGAAGCAACTCCAAGAATTTTGGGATGGACTGACACCTCCCTCATAATGAACTCTGAACACTGAAGTTGGAGGTCCTTTAATAAAGAAGACCTAAGGTGATTGTGACAATACTTGATGAGCTCTCTGAAGATGCTAACCTGTGGCCTTCTGAGAGCAATGATAGAAGAAAATCAGTCGGGGTTCATCAAATAGATTCCAATACATCAGTTCAAGCCCAACTAGACACCATGGATAAAGAGATAAGAAAGCTGACCTTAGCTAAGGTCCAAAGTCAACCATCACCAGTTTGTGATCTCTATGGAATGAGTCATCCAACGCATGAGTGTCAGGCCGTAGATACAAATGCAATGGTAAATGTTGTGGGAAGCTTAGATATTCTGATAGTCTAAATTTTGCATGAGAAGAAAAGAAAAAGGAAAAAAAGAAAAATAAAGTTAGATTATTTAGTCTATTCCCGATCTTCCAGAACTACGTTTGATCTGATTCTTGTTCCAGCATGATACGTAGGCAACCTTTATCGGGTTTGATCTCCTTAAAAGAAAATAGTTAATAAAAGAAGAAGAAGAAGAGGTTTTTCAAAATAAAGGTTGACTCATGACAAGTTTGGAGTTGAACAAACACCAATCTGATTTTATTCAACCAAAATCAATCTTGACCAGATTTGACAATTCAAGTGCTTTCAAGACCACACTTATCTTCTTCAATCCATCCTCATATCAAAGATAACATAAACCATATTCCAGTTGATACCAACAATAATTTCCCTTCATGCCCCGACCCTTTTGAACACTTCAAGGTCTTGATTAACTAAAAGGATCCAACGAGCTGATTCAAAATGGAGGTACCAATCCTATGACCTTGTCTAAGAGACTCAACCTTTAGATCTCAATCGTTCTCTTGCCAAAGGGACTTGTTTGTGGTTTTAATTTGGTCATTCTTTCAGGTAAACCGGTTCAAGCATGGTTTTTGGATTGGGTTTTGCTTGTCTTGTTCAACCCCCATATCCTTTTTACCTTTCTCTCTTAAATGGATTCTTTTACTCATTCCCCATTGTTATTGCATTTTCTCATTCTCATTCAATGTCACTCACCATTTTCTAGCCTAATAAATGTGACATGCGTCATGACCAGTGGCAAGGTTTGGACATTAGCACAAGATTCAAAAAATGAGTCAATAGATAATAAAGTTCCAAGGGAAGATATGGCAATGAATTTCACATTCAGGAAGGGACAAGTTTTTGAGCTAATGATAAGCACCCCTAGGACTCAGTTAAAGAGAGAGAATTTGCAAGTGAAATTTGAAGTAATTTTGGTTCTATCCTGCATATGTACGTTAATCCTTCATGATGTTCCAAGTGAAATCAGTGTGAAACATGTCTTGAGTTGGCATTTTTAGAGTTGAAATGATAAAAGGCTATCTTTCTTCTATCCAAACACTATTACCACTTGCCAGCCCTTTGAGCCTAAATATGTTTGTCTTTCATTGATAACCCTCTTATGGAATCAGGTGCCAATCAATGTTTAAAATGGTCCCTGCTTGAATTTTAATATCCAAGAAAAAGAAGAAAATGTGGAGCAAAAAAGAGAAGAAAAAAAGAAGAAAAGAGAGAACCTTATACCATGTAGCTCTTTGAACTACGTTTGATCTGATTCTTGTTACCACAAGATATGTAGGCAGCCTTAAGGTCCGGTCCCACCAAATAAAATATTTCGTAGTCCTACAAAGCCAAAATCGGGGCAGTTTTTAGAAACTCCAGGAAAAGAAAAAGAAGAAAAAAAATCAATTCTCTTGTTTCAGACATTGGGGCGAAGGTTTTAGAGTGGATTCCAAAAGTTATAAATAAAGTAACCGTGGCATTACACTTTTGAACCTCCATGCGGTCCATTCTTTCTCACCCTGTCCAAAAGCCTTCATTACGGTCCAAATAAAAGTCCTTATCGGATCAATTCCTGAAAATGCCAAGTCAAGCATGTTATGAGCTTATCAAGCTTTTTTGTAGAAATCAATAACGGTAGAAGGGAGAGTCAATTATCCAAACAGAGTCAAAATTGAAAGCGACAATGAATGAAAGCAAAAGAAAATGAGAAAGACTTGTTGGTAAAAACCTTTCGAGGCACCACAAGTCGAAATGGTGAGATATGTGTGCAACAAAATACCTTTGATGAAAACATGCAATATCCGCGACACATTTGGAGGAGCAAACTAGACCAACTCTTCATCAAGCAAGGATTTGACGAGTCAACAAGTTTGAAAAGATGGACAAATCAAGTTATTGGTCTAAATACATGTCACATTCCTTTGCCTTATTCTTCATTTTAGATAAGCCCTCCTTATTCTCAGTGGAATCTCATCATACACCACTCTCTTTGATTTTTACTTGTGTATTTGTTCTTCTTCTTTTGCGCAAGACAAGCAAGAAAGAATTTTTAAATTTTTCACAAAGAGGTCCCAAATTAGGAAGGGAGATGATCAGTTTGGCAACCAAAGTGAAAGTGATGATTAGTTTGGCAATCCAAATGAAGGAAAATAACTTGTTTGACAATTCAACTGAAAAGAATGAATTAATTTTGGGAATTTGAGTGAAGTGGTCGGAAGAAGCTTGGTCGAATCCAATGGCCAAATCACCTTGGACCTTCTTTGAAACTAATGAAAATCAATCCTTGCAAACCAAGTCAATCCACAACGCTCAAAAGTCAGCTTACAAGTTTGTCACGAGTCAACCAATTTTTTATTAAAGAAAATCACATGATTGTTTCAATTGAAGCATAGGCTGTTTGAGAATCTCATTACCCCCAGGTATTTTCGTAGTTGAGAAGATCATTACCTCCTAGGTATTTTTCCTAGTTGAGAAGAACAATACCTCCTAGGCATTCCCCCTAGTTGAGAAGAATCGTACCTCCTAGGCATACCCCTAGTTGAGAGGAGTCTTTAGTTTTCCTTAAGTTCAGGGGTCGCGCCTGGAGAATAGGGCCAGTTCTTAATTTTCTAAAGTTTTCAATCTTTAGTTTTACTTGAGTTAAGGGGTCCTGCCTGGAGGCTTAAGTGTTAATCTCTCGTTTTTCTTTAGTTCAGGGGTCTCCGCTTGGAGAATAGGGTCAGTTTTTAGTTTTCTTAACTTGTTGATCTTTAGCTTTCTTTAAGTTCAGGGGTCCCGCTTGGAGAATAGAGTCAGATTTTAGTTTTCTTAAGTTGTTAATCTTTAGCTTTTCTTGAGTTCAAGGTCCCGTCTGGAGAATAATGTTAGTTTTTAGTTTTCTTAAGTTGTTAATTTTTAGCTTTTCTCGAGTTCAGGGGTCCCGCCCGGAGAATAGGGTCAGTTTTAAATTTTTTCAGTTGTTAATCGTTAATCTTTAGTTTTCCTGAGTTCAGGAGTCCCGCCTGGAGAATATGGTCAATTTTTAGTTTCTTTAAATTGTTAATCTTTGGCTTTCCTTGAGTTCAGGAGTCCCACATGGAGAATAGGGTCAGTTTTAGTTTCCTTAAGTTGTTAATCTTTAGCATTCCTTGAGTTCAGGGGTCCCACATGGAGAATAGAGTCAGTTTTAGTTTCCTTAAGTTATTAATCTTTAGCTTCCTTAAGTTCAAGGTTCCCGCCTGGAGAATAAGGTCAGTTTTCAATTTTGTTAAGTTGGTAATCATTAGTTTTCCTTGAGTTCAAGGGTCCCGTCCGGAGAATATCGTCAGTTTTTATTTTAGTGAAGCTTAGTTTATAGTTTTCCTCAAGCTCAATCTCACATCTAGGAGACGCATTTCCTATTTTAAATCTTTTAGGACATACTTTTAGGAGACACACTTCCTAATTTTAGGTAAAAGGTTTTACCCCTAGGAGACATACTTCCTAGTTTGGGTCTTTTAGGTTATACTTTTAGGAGACACACTTCCTAAATTGAGATTTTACCCCTAGGAGACGCACTTCCTAGTTTGGGTCATTTAAGTTCATCCCTAGGAGACGCACTTCCTAGTTTGAGTCATTGAGTTTTACTCCTAGGAGACACACTTCCTAGTATGAGTCTTTCAAGTTATACTTTTAGGAGATGCACTTCCTAAATTGAGATTTCACCCTTAGGAGACGCACTTCCTAGTTTGAGTTGTTCAAGTTCACCGTAGGAGACACATTTCTTAGTTTGAGTCATTCAATTTTCACCCCTAGGAGACACACTTACTAATTTGGGTCATTCAGGTTCATCCCTAGGGGACACACTTCCTAGTTTGAGTCATTTAAGTTTCACCCTAGGAGACACACTTCCTAGTTTGGGTCATTCAAGTTCATCCTTACGAGATGCACTTCCTAGTTTGAGTCATTCAAGTTTCACTCCTAGGAGATGCAGTTCCTAGTTTGGTTCATTCAAGTTTCACCCCTAGGAGACACACTTCCTAGTTTGGGTCATTTAGGTTATACTTTTTAGGAGATGCACTTCCTAGTCCAAGTTTGACAGTTTTACTCTTAGGAGATATACTTCGTAGTCTAAGTTTCTTAGTTTTACTCACAGGAGATGCACATCCTAGTCGATTCTTTAATTTTACTCTCATCATTGCATCTTTCATTAATAGCATAGATGATTTATAGTTTTGGTAACAACTCACAAATCTTCCTAGTGTAGATTGGGGTAGAAAATTTTGTTTGTTTTATTCATTTTGATTGCAGGCACCCACCTGGAGAATGAGGGTCAATATTTCAGAAATTGGTTTCAAGTTCAAGTCAGAACAGTAGGCACCCATCTGGAGAACGAGGGTCAATATTTCCGAAATTGGTTTCAGGTTCAAGTCAAAGAAGCACCAGGAGTCAGTCTGAAGAACATGGTCAACTTTCAAGTTTTATTCAAGTTCGACAATAGGAGCCCGCCTGAGAACAAGGACAATTTTCAATTTCCAAATTCAAGTCAGAAGCATCTGGAGCCCACCTGAAGAATATGGTCAATTCAAGTTAGAAGCAGTAGAAACTCGCCTTATGCAAGTCAAAAGCTGGAGATGCACAACAAGACCGAGAGAAGATTCAAGACAGAAGAGTAGATAGGATTTTATAGTTTTTTTTTTGTTGTAATTTTCATCTTTTTTTTTGTTTTATTTCTTTTGATGTAACAATAGGGAGCTCGGACCGGAACCTCGAATGATACCTCACTCGACTCTCTCTTCTTCTCATCATACTCCATCACTTCATTCACTTTTGAACTATACGTGACCTGATTCTCTTATAACCGGGATATGTAGGCTCTCCAAAACCAGGACTCGTTCGCACTCTCTTTCTTTTATTTTGTTCTCTTTTAAATAAGGATCGGATAAAAAAACTTGTCTTGTCGTTCTTTATTTGAAAACTCTTCGTGTTTTCTGTCAAAGAGGAGGAGTTGTAGACATGTAATTTTTGACCCTCCCCAAAAGTTTTACACATTTTTAGCGCCTATATTTTTCTTTTAGTTCTAATATTGTTACTTTGCCTATTTTTGACCTTTTGCTTTATTTTCTCTTAAAATAAAAATTATAAAAATATTTTTTATTATTTTGAGTAGTTGGTGTATTTGTCTAACTAATTTTAGTTTAAATTACTTTAGATAAAATTGAAAAGTCAAAAAAAAATAGTCAATAGCTATAGTTAGTTGTAGTGGTTTGAGTTTAATTATCTAAAATATATTTGCAATTTTTATTAAACAATTGAAATAAAAAAATAAAGTAAAAGAAAAATATGTTCTCTAGTTTAGGCATTTAACCGTAGCTACTACTTACGTTTTATCTCATTACTTTATTTATTTTTTCTTAGTTTCTATTCTTGATTAGTTGAAAAAATTATAAAGATTATTCCTTATCATTAACAACAAATATATTTTTGTCCTTTCCAGAATATTCCCTCCCTTCATTCTGTAATATCACATAATTACTTTGCACCCAATTTCTCACGCACTTGGGCACAATAGCAGCAGGATTTTTCCGTCCTTAACCACAGCATTGGGACCACACATTTTTGAAAAATTCTTTTCTTCTTCTCCACGCTCAACCTTTATCATCAGAAAATACACCACACACAGAATAGAGACACAGGGGTCATGAACAGAGAGGTGGAGGAGCAAAAACAGAGTCAAAAACGCAAAAAATGCACAAAAAATGCAGCTATTAAAGGGCGGCAAATCTCCACCTTTACCAGCCCGTTTTTCTCCAAAAGCATCCCCTTAAAACTCCATTAAAACCAACCAAATAAAGCTCCAATAATGCAGCGAAATAATGCTGCAATCAGCACCAAAAATGAGTAATAAAACACCATAAAAATCAGCTCTAAAACCCAACAGATCTCAGCCATGGGCGCGGCCTTGAAGATCGAAAACCCCACTTCTGATTCTAGTTTCTAGCTTTGGAGTTCCATAGCAGTCGTTGGTCTTGTGGCGCCGATTGAAGTGCCATTTGAGCTCCGGTCGACGGCCCTGTTCGCGGTCAAGTTTTGGGTGATGCATCGAATTTTGTTTCAATACCACAACAACAATTTGTAGTTGTTCGGGTCATTTTATTGGAGGTGATCCGAAAGCAGATTGTAGTTATAAAGGTCATCTTTACTCCCACTTTGTTTCATCTCATTTTGCTTTGTTTGTTATATGTGTTTGTCGTTAGCAACTCGCGTGGCTTTTTTGGTTAGCATATTTTAGCTTTCGTTGATTATTTTAATTTGCTTGTTTTGTCCTTGATGTATACGTGGTTAAGTGCTTTGAATTCATGTGAAGTAGACCTTGGATAATTTTTCTTGTTGTAATGTTATTTTGTTTAATTGGATCGCTGCCTCTTTTACTTAAGCACATGAAACATGAATTAGTTTCAAGTTGTAGGCTTATCAAGAAAATTTTGAATTAAAGTGTATATGATCTTGAAGACATGTAAGGGATTTGAATCCATGAATGCCTTTGATTAATTTTGTTGTTTTATTCCATTGGGTCTCGTGGGGTTGGACGCCTAACTTAAAAGAGAAATTAGAACATGAATATTTTGTTTAGTTTTACTTTATTGCTTTGATCTTTAGGCCGTCCACATTCGGGTAGGCAAACTATATGTCTTTTCGAATACGGAGCATGTTTAGGCCGTCCACATTCGGGTAGGCAAACTTTAGGTCTTTTCTTTTATTTTATTTGAGGTGAGAGATCGTTCCCTTTAGTTTATACTCAGGGGAATGCCCCGCAAATTTTATATATATTTTTATCCGGGGTATGCCCTGTAGTGAATGTAATTGGAGGACGTGACGGATATCGTGGATGAGCATTGTATAGACTTTTTAGTATTTTCCTCTTATTTGATTTTTCTTTTATTTAGGTGGGGACAACCTCGAGCCTCTTGTGTGTTTATTTTTTCTTTCGTGTGTTTTTGCCTCAGTTTGAGTATTCTTTAAAGCCAATTAGATCAAGTACGCAAACGTGACCTCCATGAGACTCGGGGAATGCCTAACACCCTCTCCCCGAGTCAATGAACCCCCTTACTTGAAATTTCTGGTGCAAACTGGTCTAGAGTCAAATATGTTTTGAAGAGAAAATTGCTTTTAAATGGTGACTTGGCACACCGTGACTTTGTCAAGTGGACACTCTGAGACCCCCTTTTAAACAAATATCTTTTGTCGCTTTCAAATTGAAAATTCTTTCGAGCTTTAAAAATCACTTTTATATCTAAAAGAGGGTTAAGGTGAAAAAGGGGTGTGATAGTGAGTGCTTGGTATTTTGTCCTTCTCCTCCTTTTCATCTTTATTAGAAGGGGTGTTTTTGTTTTTGACTTACTTCTTTTCTTTTTGTGATTGCAGACAGTGATTTTGGAGATTGAGAGCGCCCAGAGGGAGGAGAAGTGTTTACAGTGAAAATGGTAACAATAATTAAATTTGTAAATGAGATTTTAAAAATACGTGATCTATTCTCGAGCTAGTTTTTAGAGCAGTTGATGCTAAAAACGTGAAGATTAACGATGAAATGCGAGCTAAAACAAGACAGTAATCAAACCGAAGGGGTCTGTTGCCCAGATGCAAAGCCAGTCGATAAGGACCTCGGGGTTGGGACTCGAATCGAGTTTGAGCTATCGGGGGCAACCGGGAATAGGATAACAATTAAGGATACGATCAAGCAAGGCTCTTTACGACCAAAGTTGCGCAATATAGCATGAAATAAGTAAGAAAACAATAAATGTTAAAGCGGCCCCGAGCCAGTGAAAATGAACAAAATAGGAGAAAAAGAGAGAGATATTATTGCTTTAGTGGATAAATGGAGCAACATCAACCTTTTACAAAGTGGTATGGGTTCCCCTTATATAGGAGAGGGAACACGGTATGGTACAAATATGTGGAGATTAAATACAAAGTACGGAGATGGGATGGTTTGACGTGATGCCTCAACATAGGCTATGGATAGGCCGGGCCTATCAGACGTAGCCATGTGCCTTGGGGGGTTCCCTCTCCGTCCTGGCTTCGGTTTTTGTTTCCTCCGAGTCGGGCTCCGACGAGCCCCGAGGTCGGCAACTAGGTCATGGCCTTCCGCCCTCGGGGTCCCGAGGCATGCTTCCGAAATGTCCCGACAGCGAGAAATCAAGTCTTCTAATTTCGCCACATATAGATAGTCTCTGCGTTTCCCATAACGAAGAGATGGGAAATGATTCTGACACTTGACTCCTCGAGCTTCTTTTGGCAATGCCATATCGATGATGCGACTCCTCGCGTAATCTTCATGGTGATTGGACATTCACGGGCTCGTGCTTTTCAACTTCATTCATTTTACTCCTGATTCTCGTTTTTCACGGTGAAGGTACCGTCGTCGGTTCGATTTTCCATGGATGCATTAACTGTATCCGTCGGTCAGCCTTCCAAATCCTAGATGACCGTGTCGTAATCTCCAATAAATGGGGGTGCCTTGGCTTTGCTTTTCCTATCCTAGTGCTTCCGTTGGCTCGCTTGCCTTTCCCTTCTTATCATCTTCTTTCACCCCTGAACATCATGCTAGGGGCTCTTGACCTTAAGGCCATTTGGAGGAGTTTCCTTAGACTGTGTTATGGCCTTCTACCGGGGCTTCCCTTAGTCGAACATAAACGTGTCATTCGGCTGTTGTTACGGTTATCGGTATGCTGGCTCTTGCTGCTGCTGCTGGGCCGAGGTGATGTTGGACGGGGAGTCGGTTTCTCCCTTATGTAGATAGCTGTTTGGATTATGCACCACTGCTCACTCTCCTACCCGGGCCTGGTGTGACACTTCATCCTTAGGGCTTTTTCTTTCCCAAGGGATAAAGTGGCACTACTGATCGCTGAGGCTGGGGCCCGCCGAATCTTTAACCTTTGGCTTCGGCCGGCCATGTCTCTTTTCTCTGCCTCCTCTGCATCCCCCCCTTTTCCTCTTCTTCATCTTCTCTGGCGGGGATCCCTCGGGGGATTAAGCTGGGAACCTATGGGAGGTGGAGATCGAAGGGGTCACCCTCGAGGATACGTGCTCGAGGGTGCGGTGCCCAATGATGCTGATACCGGAGATGGACTCTCGAGGGCGGACTGGGCGCCGGGATTCATCGCATGTACATCCTTCTGTTCCTTCGCTTTGGGCATAGACTCCTGTAGGCTTTTGCAAGTTATATGTAATGACCCCTCGATGGCTGCTTGTACACAAACTTTTATGAATAAGAATATACCCCGTTGATTTTTGCTTTCGAACTTTGCTTTGTTTCTGTATGCTCTCTTTCCCTTCGGGGCCCTTTGAATGCTTTCTTTTGTTTGCTGGCTGCTGATATCGGGCTTGGGCACGGGCGTCCATCCCGGTATTCTACTAATCGGCATAGCTCTCATCCGAACCTATTGTCATACTTCGGACCAATCTTGGTTGATCTGATAGGTTCGGTTTATCGAGGCCCTCCGAGTTGTATGTAGATCATGCATCAAATCCTGGGGCCTTCGGGAATGTTACCTTGGATGAAGGTCATCTTCGGGTACCCGGGGCCCCCTATTGATCTTGATGTAGATAGCCCCTTTAGAATGTATAGGATAGACTTCTGCTAAGGAGTTTGCCTGTATTCGGGCACTTCCTCGGACCTTCGTGGAGCTTTAGCGATCGGAGCTTTCTATGTTTATTCCTTTTTTCAGAAAGAGGGGATCACGAGACCAGGTACTTGCCTTGCGTCAAGTGTTGGTGTTTAAAGCTTCCCGAAGTCCCACTTCTTTGGGCCGGGGGTTCTTGACGTAGAGTGCTATCTTGAGCTCAGAGATAATACGAACGACCTCTCGAGTCTTGACTTCTCGTTGAAGGATGCTTTCTGGACCGGGTATTGACCCGTCGACCTGTATCGATGCTGTTGGCTTCCCGGGGCTTGCCTCGGGCAGGCAAGTCATCGCTGCTTCTCACATATATGTGGGCCGGCTTTGGCTTTTTCGCAAGACTTCACTATTTTTAGACAGCCTCCTTTCTACTTTGGCACGAGGTACTTCATCTCTTTAGGCGCAAAAAGTGTTGGTGTGCGCCCTTGCTTTGGCTTGCTAGTTTCACCATAGTCATGAAAACCACTTCAGGGCCGATCCGGTAGGGGATGGGGGGTGCTGCTCCTGGTGCTCAGGAACCGAGGGAGTTCGCTTTGGATATGGCATCCTTGATAAGAGAGGAACACCTGGAGATGGCGAGGAGATACTGCGGGTGAAGCAAGGGGATAACACTGCAGGTGCTTTCCCCAGATAAGGGCATTGCGGACTCCACCGATGGATTCTTGAGCGTATACCTATTCCTATTTGCATTTGGCCCCCATAATAGGGCTGTGCTTGATCTTTGCTCGAAATATCGAGTTACCCTGGCACAGATTCATCCGTCGTTTTGGCGAAAGGCGTTGATGATAAGGTTCTTCGCGGAGAAAGCCGGGCTTGAATTCACGCTTGATCACCTTGTCAGGCTATATCGGCCCTTCCATCATCGAGGCTTGCTAACTCTAAGGTGTCGTTCGTCCACGCCCTTTGTTATTGATGACGAGGAAAACGGGGATCGAGAGTGGGCCAGTTGGTTTATCTGGGTCTGGACGACCGACATTATCCTTGAGGTGTTTGGTGCTTTTTCGGGTTTTGCCTATAGCAAAAATCAGCTGAGTAATAATGTTGTCTCCCTTGTTGCAGCAACTTCTTGGATGCCGAGTGAAGTCCATGATCTGCCTGGCTGGGTCCGGAAGCTGTGACCCATTCGTCCTGCAACGAGCGCAGGTGGCAAGCTGTATTTCGTACCGGATGGGGAGCGCAGTACCAAGGTATGTGCGTATGCTGCCTTTGCCTTGCCTTCGCATACCCGAGGTAATATTTTCCCTTTCAATTTGTGATGGATTTGCCGTTTGCAGATATCAGGTGGTTCTTTGGAATGAGGCACCCCTAGTGTGACAGAGCTTTTAGTGGTACTGATCGGGCTCACATTTCCGAGGAAGGGGCGTCGCCCGGGTCCGCTGCTCTCGGAATGCCTGATCCTCGGCCGGCGGTTCCTTCGAGCGAATACGTCGTGCCCAAGGTCGGTTCTTCTGGGGCCGCAGGGGCAAGATCAATAGAAGTGTGTTCCGACTTTGAGGAAGTCCGTCGGCTTCACTTTGTGGTGAGTTTATGTACAATTTCCTTCTGCCCCATGTCCTCCTCCCTCTATTGAACCTTTATTGTGCAGGCCTGTGATAGGCTTAGGTCTGAGCTGCTCCGTTAAGGGGCCAAAATTCAGAAGATTCTGGATGAGGTCGAATCCCTTAGGTTCCTTAGCGAGAAGAAGGAAGTTGAGCTGCGGCATTGGTGATATGAGGTGTACCGGAGCTCAAACTATGAGAGCTATTTGATGGAGCAGGTAACTTCCTGTAGCACGTGCTTCGCTTCTTTCTATCCTTAAGGCTAACCCCTTTTGCCGTATCAGTTGCAGAGGAAGGCGGGGGCCTTGGAGTACCTCAAAGGCGATGTCAACCGTGTCAGAGTTGCTTACGGGGAGCTAAAAGCTCAAGTGCAGGCTCAAACTTTGGAGGAGATGAGTGCCTCGGCTAAGGTTCCTGCCTTCGAGGTCCAACTCCGCTTGACTCATGACAACACCAAAGTTCAAGAGGATATGATTGGGAAACTCGAATCTGATTTCTTGAAAGTCAGAGCTGAGATAATTGATACCCGGGCAGAAGCGGCACTAAGCCGAACCAAGGCCGATCATGAGATGGCGATTCGTATAAAGGATGCTGCTGATGCCCAAGCTGAGCTAAAGCGAGCCCTCGATCGGGAGAAGAGGATCGAGGAATATGTTCGTTGTAGATCCCGAAGAGAGGTACTCAAGGAGGTCGGTGTAAGGGGTTTTGTCCTCTCGGAGGAATTGGCTCGAGCAAGGGCGGATGAGCGTGACGCTCGGTCATTTCTTGTTGACGTTGCGGAGGGCGAACTCGACAAGCTATAGCCCTTTAGCGTAGAGTGTAGACTTTGCCATTTTATCTCTTTGGACTTTTCCATTTTGTCGCTTTGTCTTTGATATACGTAGGGCATGCCTGTAGATGGAGAATGCACTTTTTTCACGCATGTAATATATAAGAAGAAACTTGAAGCTTTATTTCTTCTGTACCTTTTTTCCTATTGTTGCTTTCGATCGGGCCAACTGGTTTTGGTGTTTGGCGAGGTCCTCATAGGCCCGGAACGGATTGGACAGACCCGGGGGCTCTTAAGTGCGATCCTTGGTGCGAGCAGGTGCTGGGGCCTCCATGCTTGGCCCAGCTGTTTAGGCTTAGTCTTCGAGTCGGGCTCTGGCTCGAGCCTTCTTGTCCTCGAATTTTTTGTGCCCGTGCGGGTAGGTAGCAATCGTTTTTATCTCTTGCCCTTAGGCATTTGCCGTTCTAACTATTTTGGGTCCAGTCTTTGAGTTGCATTGTGACTCAAGCTTCAATTGACCCTTAAGCTCTTTCCTGCCTACATGGGCGAATGATGATGTCCCTTTGTGCTCTGGGTCGAAGTGACTTTACGGGTGCGTGGCCCGGAGGTTTACTTGGCCGGTGATAGTGGCACTTATGACATGCCCTTAAGCGTATTTTAGTTTTCGGGTCCAGTCTCCGAGTCGCATTGCGATTCGAGCTGTAATCGACCCTTAAATTTCCTTGATTTCCCGGTCGGCGACAGTGGTTCTTATGCCGTGCCCTTAAGCGTATTGTAGTTTTCGGGTCCAGTCTCTGAGTCGCATTGCGATTCGAGCTGTAATCAACCCTTAAACTTCCTCAATTTTCTGGCCGGCAATAGTGGCACTTATGCCGTTTAGCTGGTGATATCTTTCAGTATGTAGCCCAGAGGCTTGCATAGTTAACTATTTTGGATTCGGTCTCCGAATCGGTTACGATTCGAGCTCATTTTAATCCTCAAGTTGTCAAATTTCTTTTAGCTGGCGACAATGGCTCTTACGCGTTTGGCCGTAGAAACCTTTCAATATGAGGTTTGTAGGCTTGCTTAGCTGGCGACAATGGCTCTTACGCTGTTTTTGCCCGTGGGCTTTTTTGTATGCTTTGTTTCCACTCGTTAAGGTCTTTTAGAGAATTTTTGCTTGACCCGTCATCGGTTCTAGAGGAAACTCGATTTCAAGTCGTTGTTGGCGATGTTTCGAGCACCTCGTAAGGTTCATAGCTCATAGGTCGAGTAGATTGACGCTCTTGCGATTTGGAGCCGACATGGTCAGAGCTCGTTTTTGCCTGTTGAGGGAAGCATGTTTTAACCGGTTCTTTCCGAAGTATATTCGAAGTAGTGGCCTGTGATTTTTAGCAACAGTTGGGCGTCCCCAAGTCGCGTTATTTTGGCTGTATCAGCCGTTTTGACCGTAGTCATGTGTGTTTTGCCGTAGCCATTTTTTATCCCAAGCGATAGTTTAGGCGTCTACACCGAGGGTATGCCCTTTAGGGATTCTTACAAATGCGATGTTTAGCCTAATCTTTGGGGTTTTCATGCCTATTGAGGTCTTACAGTTTGTCATGCCTATTGAGATCTTATAGTTTGTCATGTCTATTGAGGTCTTACAGATTGTATGATGTAGAATAGATCTAGTTATGCCGAGTCTGCCCGCTAGGGGTCTTACAGTTTCAGATTTTCTAGTGCTCGACGATTGGCGACAGTCTCCGAGTCATCGAGTTTGTTTAAGCTTGAAGACCGCTTCTCGTGAACTCGGAGTTACATTGTGAGGGCTTTGTGAGCTCGGGGTTCTGACTCTGGGGCCGTGTGGGCGTTGAACCGTTTAAGTCTCCGAGTATCTCGGGACAGTTTCAGCGATGAGGCCTTTGCTGCGAATATGCCAAAATATCCTTTTTCGAAGTATGAAATGCGGAAAAGATATTTTTTATTGCTTGGCGTAAATATAGGCTGTAAATACATGTCGTCTCGTTGCTGTCAGCTTAGCCCGCGTGGGTGAGGCTTCTCTTCTGGGGGGTATGCTGCTCTGCTAATAATCTTGCTGGCGGGACCCTCTTTAGGTTGGAAGTCAGGTTGAGGGAAGAGAGCACGGCGGGCCTCGCAGAGGCCTCGGAACTCCGAGTGGAGTTAGAACTTATGAATGCCTCAACTGCCTGCCTGTATATAGGTTAGCAAAAGAAAAGAAACAACAAGGGAGTGGAGTAGTTCTTCCCTGCTGCGGGATGTGTAAGCAACATTTCGAGGTCTGGTATGTTTCTGCCATTTCGAGGCGCGAGCCCTTAATACAGCCTTCTGCCATGTTCAACTAGGATTGGCCGAAGATGTGGTTCTGCTCACCCTTTGATCCCTTCGAGGGTGGAGGTATTGATGCCGACGATGGGTCATATGGTGAGGGATTTCCTCTCGTCGGGTGTAGCTCCTTGTCGAATACTTTAGTCCCACCTCTGTTGTGGATTTTCATACCTTTGGCGGAGTGTGGTCGAAGTCGCCTCCGGGTGGTGTGCCCGTTATCATTTGAATGAAACGTCCGTGTTTCACAGGCTCGGCGTTCTAGCCCGAGCTCAGGAGGGTTGTACAGAGGGAGCAGCCTTCCTGATTGTTGTGGTAATCGGCGTTTGGAATCCATCAAGGATTCGAGGTGTGGGAGTGATTTCGTTCGTTAGTCCAAATCGCCCCATTGGCTTTGGCCTGACATCGTTGGTATAATTGATCGAACCATTTGCACTCATGAACACATGTTTTATTTGAAATAGGTCAAATGAGGGAGGGGTTACCAATCGCGTTAATACGAGGCCGAGGCGAAGTCTCGGTGCCCCTTTCTGTGGATGCAATGGTGTCCTTTGGGTATATTCCCTGGACCCGTCTTTCCCCGGCGATGAGACCTTTCACTCTGCATTTTATGGATCTTTGAAGGGTGCCGCCTCCCCTTTACTGTCGTGGCAATATGTTTTGGCTTGTCAGCTTCATTTTTCCCAATCTCCTTCCTCCCTTGAAGCTGAATCCGAGCCTGACCGCTCGATGATACTTGGTGGCGATCTCTATTGAATAGCACAATTGTCGTTCTTTTGAGCCGGTGACCGCGTGCACCCTACGATTCCTGCGCCAGGCCATGGTTCTTTTGAATGGGTCTTGGTCGAATAGGTCTGAGCCTCATGGCGTTCCCGGTTTCACTTATGGTGATCACGATGTTTGGTATAACAACTGAAATCGTACTCGACTGGGCGGGGTTTCCCTGCCAGCTGTGCCTTGTTGAATATGGTTCCATTGGAGGTTCTTCGAGGGTGATGTCCTCAGGCTATTTCCCTATTGTTATGAGGTAGGTTGCATCTCGAGTCGTTCCTTCCATTCGCAGCGCATAGATGATACCTCCATCCATTTGGCATTAGCTTCTTTGGCGGGAGTCTGCTTGGATATACCGAACCCGAGGAGGTTCCCGGATGGTTGTACATGACCCCGATTCGTGGCTGGTGCTGGGTGTGGGCATCCAACCAGACTTCGGCTAGGTATTTGATCAGGCTTCGCTTGAAATGTCCTGGAGTCGTCGGGCATGCTTCGTTCAGGCCTCTGGTGAAGGCCTGTGTTGCCTGATCGTCCGAAACCGGGAGCGATCTCATTCGTCCTATCAAGGAATGGGGTGCGGCTTCCCGTAGTATTTTATTTCTTCTTCGTTTGGCCTCAGGTGTATCGGGCCCTCTCAATACTGCTTTGATGGCGTTAGCGCGTGCTTCCGCGGAGGACCACGCTGGTATGGTAAGCGAGTCTGTGAGGTCAGGTGCCAGGCGGTGGCGCTGCGTCATGGTTTCTTTCGAGAGAGTTTCTTCGAACTTCCTCAACGAGACGGGCTCGAACTCATCATCTTGAAGGTCGCTGCCTTTGAATGAGCTCGCGCGAGTGGTGGTGCGCCCGTAGGGATCTGAGGTCCTGTCGCACCTAGGGGGTTTCGGCGTTCCGGATTTTTGTGAAGCGAGTTCCTGGACCGTTTCCTTGGGAGACGGTTGCTGCAAGAGCTTCCATGAACCTGATTCGATCCTTTCGAAGAGATTCCCAAGCATCCTCATTGCGGCGGGGTCGGTTACTGATCCGTCTTTACTTGATCTCTCGGGTACCAGCCTGGCGTAAGGAGGTGTCTCCGGCACTACTGCGTTGGGAGTCTCCAGGCAACTTTGCAGTTGAGCGATAGCCAACTGTCGTGCCTGTAACATTTCAAAAATAACATGAAGATTAACTTCCTGTTCTACCGGGGCTGGGGTTTTTTGAGCTTCTTGTCGGTCAATGCGTTGTATGTTATCATCGGTGCGCGAGGCTTCATCGACCTGTTACGTGACTTGCAAGCCCGCGTCTGCTTGAATCGATCCAAATGCGTTATCGGGATCCCGCGGTGTCGCGCTAACCTCTTGAGCAGCCATATTGTTTTCGCCGTGGTTTTGGGGGTAGTCGTTCCTGGTTTCTCTTACTGAGCTGGACATTAACCTGAAATCAAAAGATCTTGGGCAAGAAAAAGTGTGAAAGATACTGTGCGTTTGTGTGACGAAACTAGCAAGAAAATAATCACTATTATTTTTAGCCCCTTGGTGGGCGCCAAACTGTTTACCGTGAAAATGGTAACAACAATTAAATTTGTAAATGGGATTCTAAAAATACGTGATCTATTCCCGAGCTAGTTGTTAGAGCAGCTGATGCTAAGAACGTGAAGCTTAACGATGAAATACGAGCTAAAACAAGATAGTAATCAAACTGAAGGGGCCTGTTGCCCAAATGCAAAGCCGGTTGATAAGGACCTCGGGGTCGGGACTCGAGTCGAGTTTGAGCTATCGTGGGCAACCGGGAATAGGATAACAATTAAGGATATAATCAAGCAAGGCTCTTTACGGCCAAAGTTGTGCAATATAGCATGAAATAAGTAAGAATACAATAGATGTTAAAGCGACCTCAAGCCAGTGAGAATGAACAAAATAGTAGAAAGAGAGAGAGAGAAAGATATTATTGCTTTAGTGGAGAAATGGAGCAACATCAGCCTTTTACAAAGTGGTATGGGTTCCCCTTATATAGGCGAGGGAACACAGTATGGTACAAATATGTGGAGATTAAACACAAAGTACGGAGATGGGATGGTTTGACGTGATGCCTCAACATAGGCTCTGGATAGGCCGGGCCTATCAGACGTAGCCATGTGCCTTGGGGGCTTCCTCCTCCGTCCTGGCTTCGATCTTTGTTTTCTCTGAGTCGGGCTCCGATGAGCCCCGAGGTTGGGAACTTGGTCGCGTCCTTCCGCCCTCGGGGTCCCGAGGCATTCTTCTGAAATGTCCCGACAACGAGAAATCAAATCTTCTGATTTCGCCGCATACAAGAAGCATAGAGAAATATTTGTGAGGTTGAAAAATAAGTACTTCGAGTATCGCGGCAAGTACCAAGAGCTTCACACGCAATTTCGTGAGGGTGGCGATATGCAGGCCCTTCATGATGAATTGCAGGAGCTAGTGAAAGCCATCGAGAAGTGTAGCATCCTTGAGGGGATGTTGAGGAATAGGTAAGAGGAGCTTGAGGTCAGTAGGGGCATGAAGGCCCAATGCAGTGACCTTTTAGCACAAGTGGTCGAGTTGGGTGGGCAATTAGAAGAATGTCGGCTTCAGCTGGAGGCCCTTAATGGTGAAGTCGCCGAGAAGCAGTGCGAGTCGAGAAGGCGGAATCTTCCCGTTTGGAGGCTGGGAGGACATCGAAGATGCTAGAGTTGTCGAATAGGACACTCCGGGCCGAGCGAGAGATTGACCAGTCCACAATGAAAGTTAAAGAGGATCGACTGGAGGAGAGGATCGGAGTGCTAGAGAAGGATAACTCCATCCATGAGGTGGTGGCCGCTTTGGAAGCTGAGAAGGCCCAACTGCTTGCACATCCATCTTCTTCTCGTACATCAGATTTTCCCAGCATTCCTCGGGAATTATATGTGGAATGGATTCATGCCGAGGCTCAGTTGGATGTGTTTCGAGATTTGTATAAGGCGAGATCCGTTTCTGAGGTTGCCCTAGAGGATGTTCGTGTTAAGGCTCATGAGGCTTGAGTCTCTAGTTAGTATGACCCTGCTACGCCTGAGGCCGGTGATGATGAGGGGAATGATGGCATGGACCGGCTCAAGGAGAATGCCTGGTATGATGCTGCATATCCTGAGGGCGAAGGTGGTGATGGTGAGGGTGCTGATGGCCAATGGATCGATGCTGTTAAGATCCAAGTTGGCGGGGATGTTAAAGGTCGTGATGGTGATGACCAATAGTTTTCTTTTGATTTTTTATGTATGTTTCTGTTGGCGTCTTCACGAGCTTATTGTAAATACTTTTTTAAGTTTGTGAAATGTTAAAGTATTTCCTTGCATCTTCTTCTCTTCCTGCAGTTTATTTTCTATACTTGTGCATATTTTTGTTTCTTTGTTGGGGTGTGGCTGAGGGCCGATAGCAATTTGTTCGAGCGAGGTTGAATATAATCTTTTATTAAATTGCGTCCAAGGGCCGATAGGTGTTTGTACGAGCGAGTTCGAACATAACCTTTCATTAAACTACGATCGAGTGCCGGTAGGTATTTGTTCGAGCGGGGTCGAACGTAACCTTTCATTAAGTTGCAGCCGAGGGCCCGTAGGTGTTTGTTCTAGCGAGGTTGAATATAACCTTTCATTAAGCTGCAGTCAAGGGTCGGTAGGTGTTTATTCGAGCGGGGTCGAACATAACCTTTCATTAAGTTGCGGCCGAGGACCGGTAGGTATTTGTTCGAGCAGGGTCGAACATAACCTAAATGCGAGAAAGACGTGCTGATAAGCATAAAGTTTATTGCCTTAACATTGTTGTTTTTGGTTACATACTTAGAGAAATTTACAGATTTTATTGGGTGTTGGCATGTGCTCCAGTCCCAGTCTATCTTGTCCCTTTATTGGTCGATCTGGAGAATATTGAGAGGTCGAGCAATGAAATAGTAACCACGACCCTACCTCCTCGTACTTCGACTTGAAACGTTCTCTTCGCTGCCTCGCTAAAAACCTCCTTGAGAAAACCCAAATAGGACAAAACTCAAGTAAGGGAAAAAAGAGTACGACTTGGGGGATGCTTTTTCTCTTAGAAGTTGAAGTATTTGACGTGGCTGATATTCCAATTGTTTGGTAGTAGCTTTCCTTCCATTATTTCTAATTGGAACGAACCCTTGTTTGCTTCGGCTATGATTTTATATGGACCATCCCAATTTGTTCCTAGCTTGCCTTCTTTGAGATCTTTGCTCCCTTGGGTTTTAGATTTCAGTACGTAGTCCTCGACTTTGAGTGTCCTGACCTTTGCTTTCTTGTTGTAATGACGTTTTGCTTGTTGTTTTTAGGCGACCATTCTTATGTAGGCCATTTCTCTTCGTTCGTCGACTTCGTCGAGTTCCTGCCTTCTACTCTCATCTCTACTCGTGTCGCTCTCATAGGAGTACCTTAGGCTGGGTTCTCCGACCTCTACTGGTATTACTGCCTCGGTCTCGTAGACCAAAGAGTAGGGCGTCTCTCCTGTGTTCATTTTTGGACTTTTTTGGTAGGCCCATAATACTTCTAGTAGTATTTCCGGCCACATTCCCTTGGCGTCTTCGAGCTTTTTCTTGATGATATTTAGTATTGACTTGTTGGAGGACTTTGCTTGTCCATTGCCAGCAGGGTGATATGGGGTCGAGAGTATCCTCTTGATATGCCATTTCTCGAAGAATTCGACGGTTTTCTTTCATGTGAACTGGGGTCCGTTGTCACATCTGATTTCTATGGGAAGGCCGAATCGACCGATGATGTTTCTCCATATAAAGGTGATTATCTCATGTTCCCGTATTTGGGTGAATGCTCCTGCTTTCACCCACTTAGAGAAATAGTCAGTTAAAACCAAAAGGAATCGTACATTAGCTTGCCCTACTAGTAGGGGACCCACAATGTACATTCTCCATTTGATGAACGGCTAAGGGGATGTGACTGAGTGGAGACGTTCGCCTGCTTGGTGAATCCTGCCCGTATAAGGCATCTGACCAGTGCTCGGTTCTTGGAGTGGGCCCCGCAATGTCCTTCGTGAAATTTTTCAAGGACACACTAAGTTTGGTTCGGGCCCAAGCACTTTGACCGAGGGCCGCCATAGGTCCTCTTGTACAGATCGCTGCAGAGGATACTGTACCTGACCGCTTGCACTCTTAGTTTCTTGGCCTCTTTGTTTGTCGCCAGAAAGTGTGCCGTCCTGCAAGTATGCGACAGTACGATTGCACCAGTCCCAAGTTAAGTTTATGGTTCTTACCTTGACTTGGTCTAGTGATGAGTTGAGGAGATGGACCACGTTTTTGTCTCCTGTTATGATGCTTTTGGTAGCTGCGACTAGTTTGGCGAGGCCATTTGCCTCGGCATTATGTGCTCGTGGGATTTTGTTGAGCTGACATTCGTCGAACTCAGGTAGTAGCTTGCAGATTTTGGTTTGGTATTTTTGCAATCTTTGTTCCTTGATTTGGAAAGTCCCTATGACTTGGTAAACTACGAGCTGGGAATTGCAGTGTAGTTTCAACCATTTGGCTCCATATTTGAGTGCTAGTCTTAAACCTGCAATTACGGCCTCATACTCAGCCTCATTGTTAGTCATATCCGGGCACCTTATGGACTGGCAAATCACTTCGCTTGTTGGGACTTCGAGTACGAGTCCCACTCCGGATCCCGATGCGTTGGATGCACCATCGGTGTATAGGACCCAGAGGTCTTTTGTTCGGAGGGAGGTTTGGATGACTTCCCTTTTGACTTCAGGCATTATTTTTATGCGGAAGTCGGCGAGCACTTGTGACTTTATCATCATTCGCAGCTGATACGTGATATCATGCTCACTCAGCTCGATGGCCCATTTGACCAGCCTTCCCGATAGTTTAGGTTTATGTAGAATGCTTTTGAGGGGGAAGGTTGTGATGACCGAGATGGGGTGACATTAGAAATATAATCTAAGCTTTTGTGAAGCTACGACTAAGGCCAGAGCTAGTTTTTCGAGGTGTGGGTACCTCGTCTCAACGTCGATGAGTGTTTTGCTAATGTAATAGATGGGAAATTGGATACCTTTGTTTTCTCGAATCAAGACTGCGCTTACAGCTATCTCAGATACAGCCAGATAGATGAGAAGACGCACATTTGGCTCGGGTTTTGAAAGCAAGGGCGGAGATGACAAGTATGCCTTTAATTCTCGCAGAGCCTGGACGTACTCGAAAGTCCATTCGAGGACTTTGTCTTTCTTAAGTACGCCAAAGAATTTATGGCACCTATCAGACGACCGCGAGATGAACCTTGATAGGGCAGCGATGTATCTAATCAACCTTTGGACTTGTGTTTTGGTGGTCAAGAGTTATAGTATCCCCTCAATAGCTTTGATTTGGTTTGGTTTAACCTCGATCCCTCGCTGTAATACCAGAAAACCCAAGAACTTTCCCGAGGCTGCGCCGAATGTGCATTTCTCCGGGTTTACCTTCATTCCGAACCGTCTGAGTATGTCGAAAGTTTCTTTCAAATGATCGATGTGATCCTCTACCCTTTTGGACTTGACTAGCATGTCATCTATATTTAGTTCCATTATTTTGCCGAGCTGGTCTTTGAACATCTTTGTCACCAACCTTTGATAAGTAGCTCCTGCGTTCTTTTGTCCAAAAGGCAAGACCCATGTAGAAATATGTTCCTTGGTGGGTGATGAACGTGGTTTTTCATTATATTCTTCTTCCATGAAGATTTGATTATAGCCTGAGTAAGCGTCCAAGAAACTTAATAGCTCGTGCCCGGCCGTAGCGTCGATGAGTTGGGCGATATGCGGCAACGGGAACGAATCCTTCGGGCATACTTGTTCAAATTTATGAAAATCCATGCACATTCGCCATTTCCCATTCTTCTTTTTGACTATCACTATGTTGGCGACCCACTTGGGGTACATCGATTCCCTAATCATTTTCTAACAGTTTTCAACCTCCTCACGCACTGCATCATTAATTGTAGAGTTGAATTTACGTCTGATCTGTCTCACTGGGGGGTGGAATGGGTCGGCATTTAATTTATGTGTGGCGATTTTCTTTGGGATGCCCGACATATCTGCATGGATGAAAGCAAATAAATTTGCACTAGCTATTAAGAATGCTGATACCCAATTTTTCAATCATATATTTTTAAAATGCATGTATACTTTCAAAATAGTGCATGAGCATCAACCAGCATTTTTCCATAATTTTCTGTAATTTTCAAAAGATTTTAATTAATTTATTCCAGCATTTTATTATCCAAATAATTACTAATTGCATCACAAATAATTTTATAATGATCTATTGCTTTATTTTTATCATTTAATTTTATATTGAGCTTTAATTATTTTATGCATAATTTTTTGTATCTTTAGGCTATAATTGCAATAACTTTGCAATAATAGCCTATATATGCATAACTACATTATTTACACAAAAAATAACTTTTTATATTTTTATAATATTAAGTAATTATTTTAAATTATTTTCATATACAAATAGCATTATTATCATTTATTAATTATTTATTAATTTGAATGAGTATTTAAAATATAGCCATTTTCATTGATTTTTTCGGACCTACCCCAACCCAATACCCTATCCAGCCCAATAATCCAATACCCAATACACTTACCTAGCTACCCATACCCATACCCATCAAATTAAACCCGCCCACCTAAAATCTAATCCTAAATCATTCACCCCTTCTAAATATACCAAACACCCCCAACCCCTAATTCATTTCTTCCCCTCACCCGCGTCTTCTGATCCTCTCATCTCCTCACCTCTTTCACTCTTAAACCCTAGCCCGCCGTCACATTTTTCCTTTGATTCATGAGATCTTCCCTTGATTCCCTGCCTTATTTTGCTTTGTTTCTTTACTGGCTACCCGATCTTGATGTTACTTGATTCCTTTGCCTCAAATGGCAAGTGAATCTCAAGAGACTCGAACCAGATCTGGTTCAAAGTCTCTCATATCTTGGCTATTTCTGTCTATGTTCATTCCAATACATGTAAGTACGAATATTTTCGTGTCTTAGGGTTTCAAATCTCCTGTTCAAACCAGATTTGGTTCAACTACTTTTTATTTTTATGAATCTGGCTATTTTGGGTCGAATCTGTTTAGATCTTCCCAAATTTGAAACGATTTTATGTTCGTTTTGGTATTTCTCCTTTACAATTTCAATACTTCTCTCTCTATATTTTCCAGTCTTTTTCTGTTATTATTCCTGACCGATCTTATTTACCCTAGAACTAGGGTTTTGATTTCAACAGATTTTGCAAAAAATGTTTTAACCTTTAAACGTTTTCATCTTTGGGTATCTGTTAGGGTTTCCTTATTTTATTTTGACTGATTTTACTTATTATATGTCTTTGTATTTCTGCCTATTCGCTTAGGGTTCCGATTATCTAACTGTTCATTTTACTGTTTCTGCTTGTTTGCCTTTAACTCTGTTGATTAATTGCTAAATTTTACTTACCTAAATTAGGATTTGAAATTAGCCTTTCCTTTAGTAGTGGTGTTTATTTATTCGATTTACCTGTTCTTTCTTTTAGTAGTGGTGTTTACTGGCCTGATTTTATGTTCTGATTATTAAAGTCGACTTCTAATTGATTATGTAATTATTCCCATACCCAATACCCTATCCAACCCAATAATCCAATACCCAATACACTAACCTAGCTACCCATACCCATACCCGTCAAATTAAACCCGCCCATCTAAAATCTAATCCTAAATCATTCACCCCTTCTAAATATACCAAACACCCCCAACCCCTAATTCATTTCTTCCCCTCACCCGCGTCTTCTGATCCTCTCATCTCCTCACCTCTTTCACTCTTAAACCCTAGCCCGCCGTCACATTTTTCCTTTCGATTCATGAGATCTTCCCTTGATTCCCTGCCTTATTTGGCTTTGTTTCTTTACTGGCTACCCGATCTTGATGTTACTTGATTCCTTTGCCTCAAATGGCAAGTGAATCTCAAGAGACTCGAACCAGATCTGGTTCAAAGTCTCTCATATCTTGGCTATTTCTGTCTATGTTCATTCCAATACATGTGAGTACGAATATTTTCATATCTTAGGGTTTCAAATCTCCTGTTCAAACCAGATTTGGTTCAACTACTTTTTATTTTTATGAATCTGGCTATTTTTGGTCGAATCTATTTAGATGTTCCCAAATTTGAAACGATTTTATGTTCGTTTTGGTATTTCTCCTTTAAAATTTCAATACTTCTCTCTCTATATTTTCCAGTCTTTTTCTGTTATTATTCCTGACCGATCTTATTTACCCTAGAACTAGGGTTTTGATTTCAACAGATTTTGCAAAAAATGTTTTTAACCTTTAAATGTTTTCGTCTTTGGGTATCTGTTAGGGTTTCCTTATTTTATTTTGACTGATTTTACTTATTATATGTCTTTGTATTTCTGCCTATTCGCTTAGGGTTCCGATTATTTAACTATTCATTTTACTGTTTCTGCTTGTTTGCCTTTAACTCTGTTGATTAATTGCTAAATTTTACTTACCTAAATTAGGATTTGAAATTAGCCTTTCCTTTAGTAGTGGTGTTTATTTATTCGATTTACCTGTTCTTTCTTTTAGTAGTGGTGTTTACTAGCCTGATTTTATGTTCTGATTATTAAAGTCGACTTCTAATTGATTATGCAATTATTCCTTACCTTATTTGACTACTGATTGACTCCATTAACTGATGCTAGCCTGATTTTATGCTTGTTAATTGATCATGCCGACCTTAATTGATTGTTAAGTTATTTTCATACCGTATTTGGGAAGGACTGGTTCATTACCTTATTTGTTTACTTCATTGAGTGCTATTTAAACCCCCTTCATCTCTTCTTTTAGGACAATTCGACAAGACACAAACTCTCTTATTCTCACAAAACTTAAGCTCTCTTTATTCTCTTATTCTGATTTCCGTAATAAGTGGCTATTATTTGGTCGGCTGAAACCCAAGGCCAAACCTTCTAGAATTTAACTGTTATTGCATTCTTACTTGCTTTCTTCTCAACCGGTATGCCCTAACTCTTACTATTCTGTTTCTCTATGCTTTATTCGATTAGTTTGTTTCAATCCTCAACATAATTCTGCTTTCTATATGACTACGTGATCCTATTTAGTAACCATGTTAACCTAACTTAGACAGTAATGTGAACTCTTCCCTAAGTCAGTTTAGGTTTAGCCTGTTCTTGGCAAGATGTTGTAAGCATGTAATCAGATTTGTTGTGGCTTAATTCATGTGTCCTGTCTGTTTAATTCAAGTGTTTATGTCTCTGTGTTTAAGCCATGATTGTTTTAATAATAGCATGAGTATCTAGCTTAATTAGATGTCATCCTGTTTGACTACGTGCTAAACATGAACCTGTTTGTTGCTTGGTGCTGTTCTGCCTGCAACTCTGTATTCTGAACTTTCTCTCTTTTGAAACTTGAACTATTTTAAAACCTGCCTCCTTACCCTTTATGCACTAGTTTTCAAACTCCTACTCTTAGTCATTTAGGTTCTCACCACCTAGTGTGAGCACTGTCTAGGGTCCTTGAGACTCCTCTGAACTCTGACACATTAGGGCTAATTTTCTAATCTTTTATGAACTCTTTGCTAAAAGTGTGGTTCTGGTGAGAGCATTGCCCGAGGTCCCTGAGGCCCTTGGGAACTTTGACATATTGGAAACCTAATTTTATGTGCCAGGGATGGATCACTATTTTGCTCCAGAGCTGTTGTGTTTGAAGGCCTGGTTTCCAGGTTTTGATTGGGCCTATGAAGGCTCCCTATAGTGTAATTGTTACTATTGTGTAATTCATTCATTCTGGGCTGTAATAATCTTTGTAATAACAGATTTGGGGTTTATTAGTAAAAGTCGGGGGGGTGGGGGTGGTGGTGGTGGTTCTTATACCTTTGTTAAAACTGGATAGAAATCCTGCCTATAGGTTTACTTATGTTGATTGAATTACGTGAATGCTAGACTGTGTTTAGAGATCCTGCCTATAGGATTTTCCTGATTTTGTGCTTGCATGCTAGAAATCATGGTCAATAGGACTTTTCGCTTGGTTTTGCATTAGAAATCATCTTCATAGGATTTACACATATTTTCAACCCAATGTGCATTAGTGACCATGTCTATAGGACTTTGTTGATTATCTTTCATGACTATTTGTTAATTTCTATCCAAATACGATTAATAGATATCATGCCTATAAGAATAAAAATCAGTTTCAAACCTAGAAATCATGCTTATAGGATTTAAAACTAATAGATATCATGCCTATAGGGTGAAATCAGTTCTGAAATATAGAAATCATGCATGTAGTAGTTTAAATTAGTTCAGCAATTAGAAAGCATGCCCATAGGATTTAAAAGGAATAAAAAACTATTTTTATGAGATAAAATCAGTGCTACACTTAGAAACCATGTCCTTACATTTGTAATTATTAAGCTCGTAGAAATCATGCCTATAGAATTCTGTTAATCGATTCTGAATTCAAACGCTCTTGTAAATCACTTAGGTAATATATCCGTATGACTTATTAATGATTATGGGTTTAAAACTGTGACATACTACTACCTAAAATGCCCAGATCCATGTTGAATAAAATCAGTAGGCAAACAAATAGGCGCAATGCTCGCCTTAATAAAATTGTCTTTACACTATGTTTTTCTCACGTAGATATCCTGCCTATAGGACTCCAAAATTAACAAAGTTTGCCGATTCATTGCGTGCTTTTATTGTTTATGTGTGGAGGTTAATGTGAGCCCATACTTATTCTTTATTTGAAAGTCTGTCACACCTTCTTTTTACCGACACCCCGTAAAGGGCATAAATTCAAGGAAGTTTTTTCAATTAAAGGACAATCGAAACGGGATTGTTTATTTATTTAAAAATCAAAGTCGCCAATTGGGAGGCTTATGGTGTCCCAAGTCACCGGTTTAAATCCCGAGTCGAGGAAAAGATTGACTCTGTATTACAGTCCGCGAACCAAAAATCCGAGTAAGGAATTCTGTTAACCCGGGAGAAGGTGTTAGGCACTCCCGAGTTCCGTAGTTCTAGCACGGTCGCTTTGATCATACTTGGCTTGACTAAATTGTCTAATTACTGATTTTAGAACCTATATGCATTTATCCTTTACCGCTTTTTAATTAAGAAAATTATCTCAAAACGGGTCACGCGCACGTGTACCCATTCATTTGGCGTGTCAAAAACCATGTCACGCGAACGTGTCTACAATTAATAATACTTTATTATAAAGAAAAAGGTTTGGCTAAAGTTGCACGCGTCTAAAGCAAACTGCAAACATTTGTCATTTTTGTATGATTAAATGGTATACGACTCACCTCGGACTATATGAGCTAATTTAATTAATACCCTACGAAAACCCGTTTTTATTATTAAGGATGTTTGCTCGAAGTTGCGCGAACGCATACTCCGAGTTGGTTTTTAGAATTGTAATCATGTCACGCGAACGTGTACACAATCACAATTGTATTTTAAACGGCCCTAAAGGTTTTTTCACGAATATTTGTTATTTTACATCTTCATTGTGAGATCAACACATGAGCCATTTGTTACTAAATGTCTAACTATGGCTTGTCTCAAATCTATTTGGCGAAATCCAGTTAATTAAGCACTAATGGAATTCGAACCCTTACTATCGCATGAGTAACTTAATCCGAGCTCGTTCAACTACAAGGCTGTCACCAAAATGACCCTCATTCAATCAATAAGAGAGCCCAAATAAGATATGCCCAGTTACTTAAGTGGCATGTCCGTTCAGGATTAAAAAGGGGCAAATGGGCTCTAATCATGAGCCCACAAAAACTGTGAATACAAGCCATCCCCCTTTGTCTCAACAGGGGTTCGAAATCCAAACCACAAGGCAAAGCAGAATTTATTTTTAAAAAAACTGACGCAAGGCCAATCAAAACCCGAGATCGGACCATCACATTCAAACAAGTCAGCCCTTCAGCTAATTCAACAAAAAGCAATTACGCGAGAACTTACACTTGATTAAACCTTTTCGATAACAAAGTACACCCCATGAGACTGCTAAGTAATTGAATCTGAACTTGAATAATTGACTCATATTGAACATGTTTACCGATAATCAAGGTAGTTCTATATACATTTCCTAAAAAACTGAATACGAAACATTCTTCTTGATGTCTAAGTACATCAAGCCTGCCATGACAGTTCAAATAAATTACGCAGCAAAAGAAGCTTCCATACAACATACATTACTCGATTTGCATGATTGATGATAAAGCACAACTACTGTTTCGACTAAACAGATTGTTCATCAAGCTTCTATGATGGTCCAGGATCAGATTCAAGAATAGGAGTTCAACATGCCCAAAACCAACATTTAACTACGAGACATTTGATAGAAAATGGAGTCACCCACCAATTACAAATAAATTCTGCTCCCAAAGGGATACTATCAGCAACCAGCAGAAGACCATGCACTATATGATTCTAAAATAAAGCAATTAAAACAAAATAAAGCTAGATCTATGAGCAAACAATGGTGACATTATGCTCAAATTTCCAGATTTTATTTCATCTTTGAATCAGGCCTCACACTAGACAGAGCTCAAAGATTATGTACCTGGGAATAAGGGGAAAGCAAGAAGGAGTAAAGATCAGTAGGCAGCAGCAACAGAACAAAATCCCAAACTCAGCAACAGTGGTAAGCTCAAAATGATCAATGAAACCAGCCTTAGACCCAACTTTAAACCAGCAGAAATAACCACTGACACCCAGCAATAAAAAAAACAGCCAAAATTTGAACCACACTTTTGCAAACTAACCAAGCTCAAACCATTTTAGCCCTCGATTGTTTAGAGATCATCTCATAAGTGAGAGCCTCAATAATTACAGAAAAAGCTCTCAATGGAACAATGATTTTTGTTTTTTGAGTTGTTCTAATTTCTCCTGTATTTTCAGCCTTTTTGGTCTCTCTCAGGTGTAAAAAAAAAACTAACTTGAATGAGAAGAAGGCTTTCTTTTAAAGGCTGAGGTCTGTTGTGTGCCTTCCAAGGCAAGGCAGTCAGATTTTTTCCAAAATACTCTCATAGGGCATCTTTCAAAACTGATTTTTGGACAACTGTCCATTTTCTTTAGATATTTTCAATTTACAGCCTGTTTTCCCTAACCATTTTGGGCAGCTGTCCATTTAGGAAGCTTCCCATTAGTTATTAAAGATTCTTTAAGTTGAAATAATCTCCAAAATCACCCCATAAAGTTCCCCATTATTCACTTACCCCCCTTAAATTCTGAATGCTCACAATCACAGTAACAATAAACAAACGGGCTGACCCTTTCAAACAAATTGAAATTCAAAACAACTATTGAAATTATGAGAGACTAGCTTGAATACCCTTCACACATAAACATGAATTCAGAAAATGTTCTTGAAACAATAATTAATGCGAACGATGAACTATACTTGACTCAGTTCCAAAATTAATTCACAAATGTGAAAGAAAACCCAGCGGAAAGAAGAAAATCTCGTGAATTGAAACCAAATTAAACTCAAACCTTACGAAGCCGATTGTCATCGACAACTACGCAAACAAGCTAACTAACAAACTTACAACCAGAACATAATGCAATTAATCAAGAGACAAAAATTCTAAAAAAATGGAAAACAAACAACCAAGCAAACAAACAAAAGAGATCAACAGAAACCAATCGATGCAAAGGAAATTCTCCCAAACCTGCTTCGGCAAGAACTGCATGGCCTCGAACAAACTTGGAGGAGACAGTGAACCTTTGACGGTCATTAATCGGTTGTCCTTAACCAAAGACAAACGATTAATGACGGTATCGGGTTCACTTGACCTTGCTAAACCAGAAAGGAACCCAAAGAGAAACTTGGCTATTCGGCCTTTTGCTTTACCAATGATGGACCATTTTGAGATGAAACCAACATGTATTTCAGGCAGGAAGGAGATGAGGGGTTGCATGGCGTGATTTTGAATGGATCTGGGAATTTTAGGGTTTCAAGCGCTAATCTCAGATCTGAGATTCGAGGCGATGGAGAGGGATTTGAGAGAAGCTATTTAGAGATTTGGGATGGGGAGGTGGAAGGGAGTTGATGGTGTTAATTCGGTGGCGATTGGACGCCGACGCCGCCACCGGACGGTGGGGAATTCTGAGGCGGCTACTAGGGTTTGGGGGGCAGGGTTCTGAAGTTGGGGTGTTGGGACGATGAACTGAGGGGTGTGTGTGTGTGTATTCGGACATATATATACTCCCCAGGCTTTAATTCCGAGCCGTTCGATCAAGTGAGGATCAACGACTCAGATTGGCACTGGTCGAAACGGCGTCGTTTCACTTGAAAGGGAGATCCGGACCGAGTATAGGCGGGTTTGGACAGGAATTGGGCGGGTACGAGGGGGAGGCAATTGGGCTGAAGGGGGGGGGGGTTTAAATAAATGGCCCAAATCGAATTTCCCTTTGTTTTTTTTCTTTTCTCTTTTTCAATTTCCAAATTTCTTTTCTTTTCAAACTTAGAAATAATTCCTAAATTAATTATAAATACTAATACTATCCTATCAAATTAAACATATTAAACTCTAAAAATGATTACCATAACTAATTAAATACCAATTTAAAGAAAACTAATCAAAATTCGAGGAATTAAAATTAAAATGCAAAAATGAACTATTTTTTGTGATTTTCCAGTTTTATAAACACTAAATTACTAATTATTTAAAACATGCAAAAAATTAAATTCTAAATGCAAATGCAACATATTTTGTATTTTTCATTAATTAACAAATGTAATGCACAGACATAAAATGCAAATAATTAACAGCAAATGCTACAAAATCCACAAAATTTCAAATAATGAAACGAAATTACTTTGTTTTGAATTTATGGGAGTATTTCATGTAGGGCAAAAATCATGTGCTCACAAAGTCCTATTTGTTTTTGTTTGTCGCTTAGATTTCACATTTTTAAGCAATATAGGTTGGTGTAGAACTATCCCAAATAGAGGTCCTAATACCTCCAAGGCCATAGGTAAGGGACGGGTAGTGCACGCATAGGGTACGATTTATAATCAACTAGTGCGCTTAAGTAACAACTTAAAGATAGTAATTGGGTATTAAAGGAGATGGTAGTCCGTGTGCTAATGCTATGAGTAACACCCCCACTTGAGGGAGTTACAAAGCATTGCATGGAATGATCCTATAGGCTAAAAAACTTAGGACCACTCTATACACCTGTGTAAAAATAATGTGAATATTGTATTTGTCAAAATTGTCTTCTCTCCTTTTAGACTAATTTGCCTAATTTAAGTTCGGTCGGAACCCACCATTGTGGACCTCGGAGGGTGCCTAACACCTTCCCCTCAAGGTAATTTCAAGCCCTTACCTGATCTTTGGTGATGTAAACTGGTTATATGAGTTATTTGCTCTAGGTGCCCCCATAATGCACCTTAATCCGTTAGGTGGCGACTCTTCCAATTCCCTACCCTCTCAAAAAGAGTTGTCCTAGAAATGTCGAAACCTGATTTCACGAGAAAAAGGGGGCGCGACAACATGGCGACTCTGCTGGGAATATCTTTAGGCTCTTACCATAATGAACTTGTCTGTGAATTAGTCTTTAAGCATGTCTTTATTGTTCCGTTAATACTTGCACACCCCTTCCCTTTCCCACTCTATGTGAATTTATTTGCCTATCTTCATTCATTTATGATTTTTTCCTGTTTATCACTTTTTACTGTGGAAACTGACTTGTCTCCTTGTTTTTCTTTCCTAAATGTCTTTACTATAATTAAATACCGCATTTTACCATTATTCATCAGGCAAATACTTGGCAACATGTTATTTTCTTTTGCATAACTTCATGCTCAACATCATATTCCTCTCGTGCATGCTAATACTATAGCGGCGCTTGATGAGTGTTTGCCATCTTCCTAAAATCACCCTTTATATTTGAAAAGGCTTATTTGCAGTAAAACTAGTCGATCAGTAGTACAGTCGACGGTTCCGTGTCTTTCCCTCTCAAGTTGTCCGCTTGAGGGTACCAGTTAGACTTCTATAGAAACCTTACTCTGATAATAACTATATATGCATCATGATCAAACCTAGCCTGGGTTAATATGTTGTCCGCATAATAACCCTCTAAGAAAGCCTTGTCCAAACTCCATCGGGATTTCCATAATCCCAACAGGCGCAACCACGATATGTGCATTATTTGGAGAGATAAATGCCGACATGCTAATCATTAATGTGTAAATAGTCGAATCTAGAAGGGCAAATGTCTAACTCTGTTTACTTTTGCAAAAAATGAGGCACGAAGTTCCCAGATTTGGCATGGTCCAAAATATACCACCGTTGTTGTTAGATTGGTGGGAAAACCTTTCGCCGAGCGACAAAAATTATATGAAAAGGGTTCTTGGAAATTTACCTTCCTTATTGGACATCCAACCAAACAACATGCTGATCGAGGCTGCTACTATGTTCTGGGACGGCGAAAGAGCTGTATTCCGTTTTGGCAACATAGAAATGACTCCCTTTTTGGAGGAAATAGGAGGATTCGCTGGATTGCCATTGGACAGTCCCGGATTACTAATACCGAAAAACCGCACACCAGGGGATTTTCTGAAGATGATGGGTTTGAGAAAAAATGATGACTTGGAGTGCCTGAAGAAGTCCTACATAGCTTTCGACTTCCTCTATGAACGATATGGACACGGTAAATCTTACCATATCTTTCATGATGAATTCTCCATCACTTCCCTAGGATGGAATCACCATAAGGTATTTATATTCATCATCTGCTTTCTGGGTATGATGGTGTTTCCGAGCCAAGGGGATAAAATTCACACTAGGTTGGCCATGGTAACCAAAGTTTTAATGGAGGGAGTCGAGGAACAAACCTATACTATTGTTCCAATGATTGTAGAAGATATATACCGGGCTCTGGATCGTTGCAAGAAAGGGTTCAAACATTTTGAGGGTTGCAACTTGCTACTGCAGATTTGGTTGTTAGAACATCTTCAGAAGGGTCAATACCGCCAAGAGTTTCCATGCAGACCATGGAACGATCACATAACTTTCCACCATCCTAAAATAATGACCTTTATCCCAGACAGATTTGCACAATCGGAGAATGCTACAGAATGGGCACAGTTTTTCAGCAATTTGATCGAGGACCAGGTTCACTGGATGTTCGAGTGGTTCCCTACTAATGAATTCGTCATCAGATCCAGGGAAGTTTCGCACTTGGTGTTGATTGGGTTAAGGGGAATACATCCCTACGTTCCTATCAGAGTCATGTGGCAAGCTATTAGAAAACAAGTCATACCACGAGTCTCCAATATGAGCCATTACAGAGCAGATTTTCAAGATGACGCCATTCTATACAAATGTGAATCCCAGCACATGTGGCATTTGAAGATCATCATGGAAAAGGATACACTCGAGCCAGATTGATATCACGCCGGTCATGTATACATCTACCTATCATGGTTAGAAAATGACATAGCAGGAATAGTCGAGCCAGGGATTGGTCGAGGAAACAAAGTCATATATGAGGTTGCTAAAACACAAGTGAAGTATGAGAAGCTACGAAAAAGAGTCCTTGAATCCGAAGCCAGACATTTGGAACAACACAAGTTAGACATGGAGGAATTAACGAATGGAAGGAAATGGATACAAGGTCAACAGAAAGGTTCGAATATTTGGATCAAGGTCTAATGGAACTAGAAGGGATGATGAGGAAAGGGATCGTAGATTGTTAGAATGTAGAGGGCAACGAATGAGGACACCTAGCAAGGGCATACTTGCTGCTGGACATGCACGACCTGGGGAATCTGATTGATGGAGTCAAAAAGGCCAAATATGGGGAAGGTCCCTCCGGGACCAAGTAGATTAGGTTTATCTATTTTGAGTCATTTTGGAATTCGAATGTAATAAGGCAGATGCCATTAGTAACCCATTTGTTTATCATCGTTTTTAGGTTCGCCTTATTTATTACATTAATGAAATGAGGCATTTATCAGCATTAAATCTCTCCAAATCTACTTGTCGCTAGGCCTACCTCGGGCACAACGAGGTTCCCCAAATTAGGACGCGAATTTACATTCCCGCAATACGTATTTAAATACTGCAAATGCTTCTCAGAATCCGTACTGACTTGTTTAACTTTTTCCTTTTTTTATTTATTTTGATTATTCTCATCCCCTAAAGTTGGTTCGCACATACTGGCATCATCAGCAGATCACACCAGATCTAGAGACCCTTCTCATTCTCCTCCTCCAAGTAACTCAAAAAGCAAGGGAAAGGCTAAGATGGATGATACGAGTGGTATCCGAAAAGAAAATGCTGAAAATATTGAAACTTCAGACGGTCTGAGCACTCTGGTCTAGAATGATTTAGTCCTATAGTTGGAACAGAAAATATTGGAATTGCAAGGGGAACTTGAGCAGGTCAGCAATTTGGAAAACCTCTGCCTCACCCTAAATGTCCAGAAGTTAACCAACAAAATTCTCAAAACCCGGTACCTCCTCTAAACACACCAAATCAATGCCCACAAAATCCTCCTGCACCCCATCAATATGCAACTCTTCCCCAAAATCCTAATCCTCTGCCAATACCCACTCCGCCTCAACACCAATATCCTCCTACCCAATACTCACAAACCACTTACCATACTCCTTAGAATATCCCACAACCTATCCCTGATCTGCAAAATTCAACTAATGATCATCACTACACTCCAACCCCTAGCACCCACCAAAACAATCTCATATACGTGGAAACCTTACCTCACTCTACTCAGCCAATCTCATACACTCCAGAATACGCCGAGAAGTACCTGCTCATTAAGAACATGGCAGAGGAGCTCAAGAAGCTGACAAGCCGAGTCCAGGGTGTTGAAGGAGGTAAAGGAATTGAAGGTCTGAATTATGAGGATATGTGCATTCAGCCAGACGTGGAACTACCGAAGGGTTACAAACCCCCTAAGTTCGAGATGTTTGACGGAACGGGTGACCCGAAGGTACATTTGAGAACATGTTATGATAAGCTCTTGGGAGTTGGAAAAGATGAAAGGATTCACATGAAGCTGTTCATGAGGAGTCTCACTGGAGACGCCCTATCTTGGTACATAAGTCAAAATCCCAAGAAATGGGTCAATTGGGAAAGCAAGGCATCGAACTTCATGGATCAATTCAGGTTTAACACAGAGAATGCACCGGATGTCTTCTACGTACAAAATCTAAAGAAGAAACCAACAGAGACTTTCCACGAGTATGCTACTCGATAGAGGTCAAAAGCTGCAAAAGTTAGGCGGGCACTAGAGGAAGAACATATGAACAAATTCTTCGTCAGGCCCAAGATCCACAATTCTATAAAAGGTTAATGGTCATTGAAAATCACAATTTCTCCGACATCATCAAACTCGGGGAAAGGATTGAAGAAGGGATCAAGAGTGGGATGGTAACCAATTTCGAGGTATTACAAGCCACGAACAAAGCATTGCAGTTAGGGGGTATATCAAAGATGAAAGAAGTAGGGGCAGTAATGGTGGCTCAAGGACCAAAATCTCCATTCACATACCAAATACTTCCCACCTATATACTAACCCTCACCTCCCAGATATTCTCAACCCGCTAACGCCTATCATGCTTATAATACCCAGCCAGCCTATTACCATTCACCTCCAACCCATCAAAACTATCAAAAACCCAGACCCAATTTTGATCGTAGGCCGCCAAGACAATACACCCTTATTGCTGAACCCATTGACCATCTATATGAAAGGCTTAAGGCTGTTGGATATGTCACCCCTATCCCCGCTGTTGCCATGGAAAACTCCTCCCAATGGGTCAACCCAAACAAAACATGTGCGTACCATTCTAGCATGAAAAGGCATACTATTGATGAATGCCTCACTCTGAAAGATAAGATTCAAACCCTGATTGATACCAAAGTTATACAAGCAAAGAAAGCTGCGCCAAATGTCCGCAACAATCCCCTCCCAGATCATAGGGGTGAAGGAGTAAATATGGTAGAAACTGATGAAGAATGGGATCCTGAAGAGTCGATTGGTCTTATTTGAGAAGGTGATGACACTAAACCTGCAGTCATACTCACTCCTATTGTGGTATAGATATAGCCAACGGTCGAAGTTGAAGTAGCCGCACCAGTCCCGTTCGAAATTAAAGTGACAGCACATGTGGCTACACCAGCTCCATTTGAAGTGGAAATATCCACACCCTTCACTGTGATGGTAGCACCCACACCTCCTTTCAAGTCTAACGTCATACCTTGGAATTACGCTGCCAAAGCTAGGAGAAAAGGAAAAGCAAAGATGGAAGAATCTGGTGCCGCACAGGGGATGACCAGAACCGGAAGTATCTATACACCCGAAAATTTGGGAGGAACAAGCAAGGAAGCTGCTACCAAACAACCTGTCATTAAAACTGGTCTAGACGATGCTTGGAGGAAAGTACAGGCAAGAGAATACTCTGTCTTTGATCATTTGAACAAGACTCCCACCCAGATATCCATCCTATCGCTATTGCAAAATTCTGAGGCGTATATGAATGCTCTGATGAAGGTGCTGAATGAAGCTTATGTACCTAACACTATCACCAGTGGAGAAATGGCCAATATGGTAGGGCAAGTACTGGAAAGTCACAAGATCGCCTTCCATGAAGATGAACTACCACCTGAAGGATTAAGTCACAACAGGGCATTCCACATCAAAGTATAGTTTGAGGACAAATTCATAGCTAGAGTCTTAATAGATGGGGGTTCAAGCCTCAACATTTATCCACTAACTACTTTGAAAAGGTTGGGCAAAGATTTCCATGAGATACGAGCAGGGAGTATGAATGTGAAAGCATTTGACGGATCACAAAGGGCCACAATTGGGGAAATTAACCTTTGTTTGCAGATGGGCCCGACTTGGTTCGATGTTGAGTTTCAAGTATTAGATATATTTGCTATGCACAATCTTCTACTAGGATGACCCTGGATACATACCGCTAGGAAGTCACAGCTAATCTGATGATACACCAGGCCGTGATGTTCGAATTGAACCATCAGGAGGTAATCATTCACAAAGATAAAAGTAATCCCATTTACACCAGTCAGACTATCCCGGTTGTCGAGAATAGAAGAAAGCTGGGTAGAGAAACTTATCACCGCATTGAGCGTGTCAACGCAATTGAGAAAGATAAGTGGTGGGGTAGAAAAATAGAAAGCATACTGGCATGGTCTTGGTATGAACCTGGTAAAGGGCTTGGTAAGAAACTCTAGGGCATTACCAAGCCGATACAGTTGAAACGTCATGGCACAACTTTCAGGCTCGGATATCAGTATACATGGAAAGACTATGATAATTGGTCGCCTCCATGGTGTGGTCCCTATTACCCTCCCGAGAAGCCAGTGCCATATCTAAGTCAGACCTTTTACCAGGCTGACACAATATGGGGATCTGTAGAGGAGGAGGCTTTGGTTGGGCTAAGGAACTTGTTTCTAGAAGACGAGGATATGGATTGCAATGTGATAGTTGAGGAGGAGGAGGAGGAGGAAGAAGGCCTTATCATTCAGACCGTGGAGAAGGGAGCTGTTCTCAGAAATTGGACTGCCGCACCATCCCGGACCCGTCGAGTTCCTAGGTAGCTTGGCAATTAGCCTGACCTGTTTTAATAACCATTTTAGGCATTTAAGATATTTCTAGTATTTTATTTTAAAGACGCATTTTGTTTCGAAATAATTGCTCGAGTCATCGAGCCGTACCTGTTTTGGACGTTTTAAAAATTTAATTAATGCATTGTTATTTGGTATTTATTATTATCTTTTACATTTTTCCTCTAAAACATTATTATTACTTTTTCTAATGAACCGATGACTGTGACATGTAATGAGACAATGCAACATAAGGATAGTGACTCAGAAGAAGAGGATGAAATACTTGAGGAAATTATCAGAGAAGTTGAGAATTTTGAGAATAAACCTAAGTCCAACCTGGACGAAACCTAGGCAATCAGTTTGGGAGATTCTGAAACCATCAAAGAGACTCGCATAAGCATTCACTTATCACCGTCAGAAAAGGAAGAATACACTCGTTTCCTAAAAGAATATGAGGACATTTTTGCATGGTCATATGATGACATGACTGGCCTAAGCACATCCATAGTATCTTATAAGTTGCCTACCAATCCAATGTGCCCGCCAATGAAGCAGAAACTCAGAAAGTTCAAACTAGACGTGAGCCTAAAAATCAAGGAAGAAGTCACTAAGCAGATCAAAGCCAAAGTCCTCAGGGTAGTTGAGTACCCAACTTGGTTAGCCAACATTGTACCGGTTTCGAAGAAAGATGGAAAAGTAAGGGTGTGTGTTGACTATCGGGATTTAAACAGAACAAGTCCCAAGGACTATTTCCCACTACCAAATATACACATTCTGATCGACAATTGCACCAAGCATGAACTCCAGTCCTTTGTAGATTGCTTCATGGGTTATCATCAGATTTGGATGGACGATGAAGATGCAAAGAAAATAGCCTTCATTACACCGTGGGGAGTGTACTACTACAAAATGATGCCATTTGGTCTAAAAAATGCTGGGGCCACCTACATGAGAGCCATGCCGACCATCTTCCATGATATGATACACAAGGAAATAGAGGTATATGTCGACAACGTCATCATCAAATCCAAGAGGGCCACAGATCACATAGCAGACTTGAAGAAGTTCTTTGACAGGCTACGGAGGTACAATTTAAAACTAAACCCTGCAAAATGTGCATTCAGGGTTCCTGCGGGAAAGTTGTTGGGATTCATCGTCAACCGCCGATGAATCAAGTTGGACCCGTCAAAGGTTAAAGCTATCCAAGAGTTACCACCATCAAAGAGCAAAAAGGATGTGATTAGCTTCTTGGGACGCTTCAACTACATCAGTCGCTTCATAACACAATCCACAGTAATATGTGAACCCATCTTCAAAATGTTGAGGAAGGATGCTGAAACCAGTTGGACTGAAGATTGTCAAAGGGCTTTTGACAAAATTAAGGAATACATGTCCACGCCACCAGTCCTAGTCCCGCCAGAACCTGAGAGACCTTTGCTGCTCTATTTATCCATACTAGATAGAGCTTTCGGCTGTGTTTTGGGACAACATGACGAGACAGGAAGAAAGTAGCAAGCCATATATTACTTAAGTAAGAAGTTCACACCTTACGAAGCACGGTACTCTCTACTAGAATGCACTTGCTGTGCTTTGACATGTACAACTCAGAAATTGAGGCATTACTTCTGTGCCTATATCACATACCTCATATCAAGAATGGATCCTCTGAAATACATCTTTTAGAAGCCTATGTCTATCAGTAAGTTAGCCAAATGGAAGATATTGTTAAGTGAGTTCGATATCATCTATGTAAATCAGAAGGCAGTCAAGGGGCAAGTGTTGGCAGACCATCTTGCTGAAAATCCTGTGGGAGGGGAATACGAACCATTAAAAATGTATTTTCCTGACGAAGAAGTGTCATTCGTAGGAGAGGACATTGCTGAAGACTATGACGGTTGGAGAATATTCTTCGACGGAGCTGCAAACTTCAAAGGAGTGGGTATTGGAGCGATTTTTGTATCAGAGACATGTCAACATTATCCGGTATCCGCAAAGCTTAGATTCCCATGTACTAACAACATGGCAGAATATGAGGCTTGCATCATGGGGCTCAATTTGGCCATCGACATGAACATACAAGAGTTGCTGGTAATTGGTGATATGGTACATCAAGTTCAGGGAGAATAGGCTACAAAAAATACCAAGATACTACTATGCATGTATCGTGTGTAAGAACTGATGAAGAGGTTCATGAGGATAGAATTCAAACATGTTCCCATAATTCAGAATGAATTTGCAGACGCACTGGCCACGTTGTCATCAATGATACAACATCCAGACAAGAATTTCATTGATCCCATTCCGGTGATGATCCATAATCAGCCGACATATTGTTCTCATGTTGAAGAAGAAACAGATGAAAACCCTGGTTCCATGACATCAGAGAGTACTTGGCAAACCATACTCAGAAACGCACACTTCAGAGGTTGTCCAATCACTTCTTCCAAAGCGGAGGAACCCTGTATAGAAGAACTCCTGATCTGGAACTTTTAAGGTGTGTTGACGCAAAAGAGGCTTCCAAATTGCTCGAGGAAATACATGCCGGAACCTGTGGCCCACATATGAACGGCTTTGTCTTGGCCAAGAAGATACTCAAGGCCGGATACTTTTGGATGACCATAGAGACAGACTGCATACGGTATGTTCATTAATGCTACCAATTCTAGATACATGCAGACATGATACGAGTGCCGCCAAATGAGCTTAATGCAACAAGCTCACCTTGGCCTTTTGCTGCTTGGGGAATGGATGTCATCGGCCCAATCGAGCCCACCGCTTCTAACGGGAACCGGTTCATTTTAGTGGCCATCGACTATTTCACTAAATGGGTTGAAGCTGCATCTTACAAAGCTGTAACCAAGAAAGTCGTCGCAGATTTTGTCAGAGATCGTATTGTTTGTCGATTCAGGGTTCCCGAGTCCATTATCACCGATAATGCCGCCAATCTCAACAGTGATCTGATGAAATCTATGTGCGAAATTTTCAAAATCAAGCACAAGAATTCCACAGTATACCTGCCTTAAATGAATAGAGCCGTGGAAACTGCCAACAAAAACATCAAGAAGATACTAAGAAAAATGGTAGAGAATCACTAGCAATGGCACGAGAAGTTACCCTTTGCCCTATTGGGGTACCGTACCACAATCCGCACATCAACTGGGGCAACTCCTTATCTGTTGGTCTATGGTACCGAAGCCGTCATTCTCGCCGAGGTAAAAATTCCTTCTTTAAGGATCATACAAAAAGTAGAACTCAATGATACAGAATGGATAAGGAGCTTCTATGAGCAATTAGCCCTCATGGATGGAAAAAGGATGAATGCAGTGTGTCATTGTCAGCTTTATCATAACAGAATGTCCAGAGCTTTCAACAAAAGCTCAAACCACGACAATTCACACCGGGGCAGTTGGTGCTGCAACGAATCTTCTCACATCAAGATGAAGCCAAAGGGAAATTTTTTACCTAACTGGCAAGGTCCTTACATGGTTTATAGGTACTAATAGGAGGAGCACTCATACTTGCAGAGATGGACGGAGAAGTCTGGTCAAAACCTATCAATTCAGACACAATCAAGATATACTATGTTTAGATTATTTACATTCCTTCATCTGATGTAACTGAACTACGCTTGGCCTGATTTCCATTTTAGAGGAGATACATAGGGAGCCCTGTGGGTTCGGTCACATCTTAATAAAATCTTTATTTCCCCTAGAATCGGAAATTGGGGCAGAATTTTGAGGAGGACCCTCAAAATTTCGGAGCAAGTCCAGCTGACGCCATCATGTTTAAGACAGTCAGAAGTCGATAAAGTAACTGGGGCAGAATTTTGAGGAGGACCCTCAAAATTCTAACACAAAGAAAGCCGCAATGTCTCTAAAAGTGTCACAGTCGTTAGTTCATCTAATTTACTTGATACTATATATCACTATGTTTTAAAAATGATTCTATTCCATTAGTAAGTGCATATTTTCGAAAACTTTATTTCTATGGTTGCTAGGTGTTACCCAAGATAACTCGAGCAGGATCTCCAGAGCGAAGCAAAGCAAAACAAGCAGACAAAGGCATGAACCAACCTCCCCGCAAAACTCACGATTTTTCTTTGGATGCAGGAATAAGGAATAACCACAAGTACGTACGCCTTAAAATCATTACCTTTATAAAAATCGGACCGCCAAGCGCAAATATATCTCCAGCTAAGAATTATTCTACTCCTATTTGCTATTTGTTCACTGCATATGTCACGCCCCAACCTAGGGAGGCGTAATTGGCACCCGGTGCCGTACTGGCCCAAACGAACCACTCTGTAACTCATTCATTCCTTGTGTAACTATCATGGGACAAATGGCCACAACTCGTAATGTACAATTGTAAGTGGACAAATGTTATATTAATGAACTATCATTCATAAAACCTTAGTACATATGAGCCGTCAAGGACTCTGACATACTGTACAACATGAACCTCTGTCTATAAAGCCTCTAAGATTATTTGACATCAAATGGGACAGGGTACCGACTTACGCATAAGTATGTAGTAAACTCTGACACGACGACTCATAGACTCGGCTGCACTCCGAATGAGGTAGAGTCTTACCGATCCTTCGCTGAATGCAAATCCCATCTACCATGAAGGCTCGTCAAACTGATTGTCTATACCTCCAGGCATGAAACGCAACGTCCCCGACAAAAGGACGTCAGTACGAATAATGTAATGAGTATGTAAGGCAGAATTGAAAGCTGAAACTGAACTGATAATATAATAACTGCAAGTAACTGGAAGTCAAAGATAATTTGAAGATATGCTTACATGCTGATAATGAGTCAATTATCTTAATATAATAAGTAAAAATAGCTGTCCGGCCCTATAATAACTGAACTCTTAATATATATATAAAACTGCTCTGCCGTAGTAGGCTCGCTCATACGCGCTCGGCCATATTAGGCTCTGTATCTTGGCCATGCTGGACTCGCTGATACGCGCTCAACCACAGTAGGCTCGGTATATAACTATATATATATATATATAATTGCTCTGTCGTAGTAGGCTCGCTCATAAGCGCTCGGCCATACTAGACTCTGTATCTCGGCCATGCTGGGCTTGCTCATACGTGCTCGGTCACAGTAGGTTCGGTATATAACTGTATATACCGTAGCAGGCTCGTTTCATAAGCGCTCGACCATAGTAGACTCTGTATCTTGACCAACTAGGCTCGCTCATAAGCGCTCGGCCACAGTAGGCTCGGTATATAACTTACCATCTGATCAGAGGTTGCCCAATAGGGGCCTGCCCATCGATTATAGCTCGATGGTAATGAAAATACTTTTAATACTGTATATATGTAAACTCTCTACTCTCTTGACTGGGAGAATGAAATACTCAAATGAATATAAAGTCCCGATAAAGAGAATATTGTAACTTGCGAGCTAGCAAAATATACGTAAATTTCGGAATATGAATTTTTCTTTATGCTTCGTTATCAAACTTGTGTAATGATAAGATCATACCAAAATAAAGGAAGAGTTTAGCCTTAACATACCTGTTGTAAATGCAGACTGTTGAGGCAATCCTATCAGTCATATTATAATCTGGATTTTTACACCAAAAAGCTATAATAAAAAGGAGTATTTGCATTTGATCTTATACGTTGGTTCTGTCTTTCCTTCAAACACCACGAATTCCTCATCTCTAGTAAATAGTAGTAATATTGAATGCCCCACTTTGATTACTTCTACAGTCTTCTCCTTCCTTCCTTTTGCTAAATTTGTAAAAGAATATTTTGAAGATTATGTCTGAGGAACATGACTTTCAGCAGTTTGATTTTGATATTTCAAGAGAAGGAGGAAGCGTTGTCGGCATTAATTGGTGATTTCAACATGTTCTTAGATTTATGTTCATTGAAAGGAAATCACCAATTGAAAATTCTTCCGGGCAACATCGCAAAGCAACTGAACAGTTCTATCCTAACGGTATTTTACTATACCTTCTTAGACCATTTTGATGATCAATTGTAAATTCATTCTGCTAGAAACTTTTGAATGATATCATTCAATGAAATATAGTTTTTTATTTTTTCCCCAATTCAGAATATTCTGTTATGGTTATAGTAAGAGCATTTTATTAGTGCCAAATCTCTCCAAATAAAATATGCAACCTTTTTCCTTGATGTGACACATAATACCAAATGACTAATGAGTCTTTTGGTTGAATGGCAAGAGCTGCAACGTGGGGTGGGGTGGGGTGGGGTGGGATGGGAAATTTAATGCTATCCCATAATTAATTAATTAATTAGGTAATATTCTGCTACCCGATAATTAATCATATACCTGCGTAATTAAGAATTATCTTAAATTACTTAAAATTCTACTTATTTTTAATATACTTTTACACCTCATTAACATGGTCATGTGGTACCATATAAAATTAATACGTACACTATTATTTTATTAAAATATTCATGTTACCAAAAAAGCACATATTTTCTTAATTTCTACTTTTCCGAATCTCATATAAAGAGTAAAATTTTCGTACGCTTAATTCTTAAAATGATAAAAAGATAACCTTCTTTTTTTGTGAGAGAATAATTTCTATCGTTACAATAAAGAAAATTTCCAAAACTTTCTCATATTATGTGTTTAATTTATCATATCCGAAAATAATAATAATAATGGTAACTATCCAAAATTATACTTATAAAACTTTTACTAAAATACTTCACTTAAAAGAAAATGCCAACGATACGACTAAGGGGTCGTTTGGTAGGGTGTATAAGAATAGTGCGGAATAATGTGTATTAGTAATGCATGTATTAGTAATGCTAGCATTAGTTATGCAAATATTATTTCTTATCTATTGTTTGGTGTGGTGTATTAAAATTATAATGCATTGCATACTTTTTAAAAAAAATAGTTACTTACAAAAATGCCCTCCATATTCTCTAGTTTTAAGGGACTTTAAGGACAATTTTGTCTTTAATCATGCTAATGCATGCATTAAAGCCTTGGTATTACTAATGCCATGGTTTTCTATGCTTTACTTATGTATAGGAAATGCCTAGTTTGATGTATAACTAATACAAGTATTAGTTATATACAAGTTGAAAAAAGTTACCAAATAAGATATTAGTAATGCATAGAGCTAATACATGCATTATTTTTTCTAATATGCCAGAATGTAACATGGAAGGTTGACATCACTCACTCTTAAAAACGTTATATGGTCATACTAAATAAGTGCTACACAGAAAAATGCCCAACCTCTGCAAAAATGGTATAACTTCATTTCAACTGGCAAGCATGGACATGTGATCAAAGAATCTATCTCAACTTGAAAGACAAACGAGGTTGAGCTAGATAGACACTAAAGAAGGCAAGTGCTGGCATATTATAAGCAAATTAGGTCCAATAGTCAAAATAAGATCTAACAAAGTTAATGAGATTCTGTTAACATTTGGACACGAAGGAGTTCAAGAACTCTGAAAGTGAGACAAAACAGAATGTTGATTATCTACTTTCTTAGATCAAGCAGAATCCAACTGCTCTGTCACACAAAGACACATAACCAGATTACAAAGTATTGGCAGTAACCTAATGAGATGTAACAATCCAGGATCAGAAAACAAATAGCACAACAAATAGCAGTCATCTAAAGCTGACGCTAGCTGCTCTCATTTTATTAAGAGCAAGATCACAATGTATCACAATACTATAGCTAGTTTTTCCACCTTCTGCGTGCTTTTTTTCCCCCGGAGCAAAATAATATCTTAAATAGTATAATTTACAATCTCTGACTACCCAAAAAAACAGTCTCATAATACCCTCTAGAACCTTCTAATAAACATAATCCCTTCGTACTCATCTGGATTTACTACGGCACATCCAAATGCTAAGGTACGGGATGTAACAACATAAGGCTAATCATTGTCTTCTCTTTGCATGAGACTAAACCTTGTCTCAAATGTTGCATGAGGCTAAGCTCTGCCTTCATATTTGTATAAGGCTAAGCATTGCCTTCTTTTGCATGAGGCTAAACCCTGCCTCCATATTTGCATAAGGCTAAGCATTGCCTTCTCTTTGCATGAGACTAAGCCTTGTCTCAAATCTTGCATGAGGCTAAGCTCTGCCTCCATATTTGCATAAGGCTAAGCATTGCCTTCTCTTTGCATGAGACTAAGCCCTGTCTCAAATCTTGCATGGGGTTAAGCCCTGCCTCCATATTTGCATAAGACTAAGTATCGCCTTCTCTTTGCATGAGACTAAGCCTTGTCTCAAATCTTGCATGGGGCTAAGCCCTGCCTCCATATTTCCATAAGGCTAAGAATCACCTTCTCTTTGCATGAGACTAATCTCTGTCTCAAATCTTGCATGAGGCTAAGCCCTGCCTCCCCATTTGCATGAGGCTAAGCATTGCCTTCTCTTTGCATGAGACTAAGCCCTGTTTCAAATCTTACATGAGGCTAAGCCTAGCCTCCATATTTGCATAAGGCTAAGCATTGCTGTCACGACCCAATCCTCGAACCCGGTCGTGATGGCGCCTCTCGTGAAGACAAGGTCAGCCAAACCAAAACGGAACACCTCTTTTAAACAGTTAATCATCATAAACAGTAATAACATATAATATAATGCTCATAAATTGCGATATTTAACGATAATAACAGCAGGAACCATCCCGACACAGCCCAAACGGGGGTGTCGCAAGTCATGAGCTACTACAGAAACTGCTATAGGTCTACAAAGTACGGAATCCGATACAACATTCTGAAGAAAACATAAATGATAGAGGATAAGAGAGACAAGGGGTTGCGGACGTCAACAACTACCTCGTAACTCCAAATCACTGCCTAGCCTGGAAGGAATCAGCGCTCAGGTGCGGACTCTGCTATACCTGAATCTGCACACACGGTGCAGGGAGTAATGCGAGTACTCTGACTCAGTGAGTAATAATTACAAATAATGGCTGAAAGTATGAAAACACGTAAAGGCACAAAGCAATTCCATATCAAGCAGTAAAATCACTTAAAGAAGTAAAACAATGAAGAAATCAAATGATATTCCTTTTTAAAACAAGTAAAACAAGTAATTTAACAGGTAATTAACAAGTAGAAATCTGCCCCTCGGGCACAGTATCAATCGCTCAGCATAGTATCAGCCCCTCGGGCTCACTCTCAGTACAGTATCAGCCCCTCGGGCTACCTCACAATCACTCAGCATAATAGTCAGCCATTGTTACCTGACCAAATTGCATCATACAGTGTCATTGTTACCACTGTTTCAAATCACATGGGTACCCGCGCTCACTGTGGGTGTGCAGACTCCGGAGGGGCCCCTTACGGCCCAAGGCTATATCAAGCCACCTCGTGGCATCATCACTCAGCATATCCTCACATCACTCAAGCCACCGCATGACATAAATAGTATCTCAGGCCCTCGGCCTCATATCACTTAGCATATCCTCGCATATGGCCCTCAGCCTCACTCAATCTAGAAATCATCATAAGCCCCTCGGGCATTAGTAAAACAGTAATTCTCAGCCCAAAACATGATGTAGAAATATCATTTAAGTTTCAAATTTGAGTAAAAGTGGCTGAGTTTGTAAAACAGTAGATATCAACAGGACTGAGTTCAAATAATAAGTCAAGTAGTGAGGAAACAGTGATAAAAATCCTTGAAGGGTTCAAATAGTTGGCACGAAGCCCAAATATGGCAATCAGCCCAAATCATGATGATAACAAATGATTTTCAGTCAAATATTCAGTAAAATCATCAATCGAGATGGACCAAGTCGCAATCCCCAGTAGTGAAGACCCCACGCTCATCATCCAGCGCGTATCTTGCCTCAATATAGCACTACGATGTGCAATCCGGGGTTTCAAACCCTCAAAAGATCATTTACAACCATTACTCACCTCGAACTGGCTAATTCTCTAGCTCACGACGCCTTTGCCCCTTGAATTGGCCTCCACGCGCGTCGAATCTATCCAAAATCAGAACGAATACGTCACAATATGCTAAGGGAACAAAGCCCAAGCGAAAACATTCGAAAATATCAAAAATCTCGAAATTAGCAAAACCCGAGCCCCGGGCCCACGTCTCGGAATCGGGTAAAATTTACATTTTCAGAATCCTCATACCCTCACGAGTCTAACCATACCAAAATTATCCAATTCCGATACCATTTGGTCCTTCAAATCATCATTTTACATTTTTGAAAGGTTCCACAATTTTCTTCCCAAATTCCATCTCAAATCACGAATTAAATGATGAATTCAGTGATAGATTCATGTACTCTAACCAAATCTGAGTTAGAATCACTTACCCCAACCAATTTATTGAAAAACCTTCAAAAAATCGCCAAAATCCGAGCTCTCTAGGTCAAAATATCAAATAAAACCCAAAACCTCGTATTTATAGAGTACCCCTCGGATTCCGACACCGCTGACCGCACAAAAATGACCGCGGTCCGCGCAAAACCAGTGGGGTCCGCGCAGGTCTTGCTCTGCAGGGACAAGATTTAGTTTTTTGTCCATAACTTTCGCTACAGATGTCCAAATTGCGATATCGTTACCTTTCTGAAAACTAGACACGAAGGGCTACAACTCTCGTTTTTGAATCACCTCAATATTCCTTGTGGATCAAAATATATGAGCTTCCGAAGTAGGACCAGCAACCTGCAGTCTTCACGACCGCGGCCGCGGCCACTTTGACGTGGCCAGCACTAGGCCAGCGCGCCCAGCGCGAAAAGGAGCGCGGTCCGCGCCAAAACTGCTGCTCCCTCCATTTTTCTAAGTTCCGGGGTGTCCGTACTCGCTCAAAACTCACCCGAAACACACCCGAGCCCCCGGGACTTCAACCAAAAGCACCAACGCATCCTAAACATTATTCAACCTCGTTCCAATCATCAAACCACCTCGACTAACACCAAAATCATCAAATCACATCGAATTCAAGCCTATGAATCTCAAGAACTTCCAAATTCCATTTTTGATCAAAAACCTAACCAAACCACGTCCGAATGACCTCAAATTTTGCAGACAAGTCTAAAATGACATAACGAAGCTACAGAAACTCTCGGAATTCCATTCCGACCTTCGGATCAAAATCTTACCTATCAACCGGAATTCGCCAAAATACTAACTTCGCCAATTCAAGCCTAATTCTACACCGTACCTCCAAAACCACTTCCGATCACACTCCTAAGTCACAAATCACCTCCCGAAGCTAACCGAACCATCGGAACTCACATCCGAACCCTCTAACACATAAGTCAACATCCGGTTGACTTCTCCAACTTATGCCTTCTTAAAAGAGACTAAGTGTCTCATTTCTTACCAAATCCTCTCCGAACTCGAACTAATCATCTCGATCCCATAAAACACGGATAACGAAGCGTAAAGAAGCTAAAATGGGGGAAATGGAGCGGTAACTCATGAGACGACTGGCCGGGTCGTCACATTTTCCCCAACTTAAACAAACGTTCGTCCTCGAATGAGTTAAGAAACATACCTGAAGCCTCAAACAGATGAGGATATCTGCTCCGTATCTCCCGCTCGGTCTCCCAGGTAGCCTCCTCCACGGGCCGACCTCTCCACTGCACCTTCACTGAAGCTATATCCTTTGACCTCAACTTCCGAACCTAGCGACCCAAAATAGCTACTGGCTCCACATCAAAGGTTAAATCATCATCCAACCGAACCGTGCTGTAGTCCAAAACATGAGACGGATCCCCACTATACTTCCAGAGCATAGAAACATGAAATACCGGATGCACACTCGACAGGCTGGGTAGCAAAGCAAGCTCATAAGCCACCTCCCCAATCCTCTGAAGCACCTCAAAAGGCCCAATGAACCGAGGACTCAACTTGCCTTTCTTCCCAAATCTCATAACACCCTTCATGGGCGAAACCTTCAGCAGGACCTTCTCACCGACCATGTAGGACACATCTCGAACCTTCTGGTCCACATAACTCTTCTGACGTGACTGCGCTGTACGAAGCCTCTCCTGAATCACCTTCACCTTCTCTAAGGCATCCTGAACCAAATCTGTCCCCAATAGTCTAGCCTCGCCGAGCTCGAACCAACCAACTGGAGATCTACACTGCCTCCCGTACAAAGCCTCATATAGAGCCATCTGAATACTCGACTGGTAGCTGTTGTTGTAAGCAAACTCTGCAAGTGGTAGAAACTTATCCCATGAACCTCCAAAGTCAATAACATAAGCATGCAACATGTCCTCCAATATTTGAATAGTACGCTCGGACTGTCCTTCCGTCTGAGGATGAAACGCTGTGCTCAACTCTACCTGAGTACCCAACTCTCTCTGCACGACTCTCCAGAACTGCGAAGTAAACTGAGTACCTCTATCTGAGATGATGGAAACAGGAACACCATGCAACCGAACAATCAACCGGATATAAATCCCTGCCAACCGCTCTGAAGAATAGGTAGTACACACAGGAATGAAGTGCGCAGACTTGGTCAGCCGATCCACAATCACCCAAATAGCATCGAACTTCTTCAAAGTCCGAGGAAGTCCAACCACAAAGTCCATCGTGATTCTCTCCCACTTCCACTCGGAAATAACCATCTGCTGAAATAAGCCACCCGGTCTCTGATGCTCATACTTCACCTGCTAATAGTTGAGACACCGAGCTACACATCCCACAATATCCTTCTTCATTCTTCTCCACCAATAGTGCTGGCTCAAATCCTGATACATCTTCGCGGCACCCGGATGAATGGAATACCGCGAGCTATGGGCCTCCTCCAGAGTCAACTCTCTAATCCCATCCACATTGGGCACACAGATCCGGCCCTGCATCCTCAACACACCATCATCACCGATGGTCACATCTCTAGCATCATCATGCTGAACTCTGTCCCTAAGGACAAGCAAATGCGGATCATCATACTGGTGCTCTCTGATGCGATCATATAAAGAAGACCGAAAAACCACACAAGCCAACACCCGATTAGGCTCCGAAATATCTAACCTCACGAACCGATTGGCCAGGTCCTGAACATCAACCGCAAGAGGTCTCTCCCCAACTGGAATATATGCCAAACTCCCCATACTCACTGCCTTTCGGCTCAAAGCATCGGCCACCACATTGGCCTTTCCCGGATGGTACAATATAGTGATATCATAATCCTTAAGCAACTCCAACCATCTCCGCTGCCTCAAATTAAGATCCTTTTGCTTGAACAAATGCTGAAGACTGCGATGATCAGTGAACACCTCACAAGATACGCCATACAAGTAATGCCTCCAAATCTTCAATGCGTGAACTATGGTAGCCAACTCCAAATCATGAACGGGGTAGTTCTTCTCATGGGGATTCAACTACCGAAAAGAATAAGTAATAACTCTACCCTCCTACATCAACACACAACCAATCCCAACTCTTGAAGCATCACAATACACAGTATATGAACCTGAAGTTGATAGCAAAACTAACACTGGAGCTGTGGTTAAGGCTGTCTTGAGCTTCTGAAAGCTCTCCTCACACTTGTCCGACCATACGAATGGAGCATCCTTCTGAGTCAACTTGGTCAAGGGCGATGCAATGGATGAAAATCCCTGAACAAACCGGCGATAATAGCCTGCTAACCTAAGAAAGCTACGAATCTCTATGGTTGAGGACTGTCTGGGCCAACTCTGAACCACCTCTATCTTCTTCGGATCAACCTGTATGCCCTCGCTGGACACCACGTGCCCCAAGAAAGCCACTAAACTGAGCCAAAACTCACACTTGGAGAATTTTGCATAAAGTTTCTCCTCCCTCAGTCTCTGTAACACAACTCTCAAATGCTCCGCGTGCTCCTCCTGACTACGCGAGTACACCGGAATATCATCAATGAATACAATAACGAACGAATCTAGATAAGGCCGAAATACACTATTCATCAAATGCATGAATGCTGTTGGGGCATTGGTTAGCCCGAAGGACATAACAAGAAACTCATAATGACCATATCTGGTCCTGAAAGCAGTCTTAAGAATATCTGAATCCCTGATCTTCAACTGGTGATAACCCGAACGGAGATCAATCTTGGAGAACACCCTCGCTCCCTGAAGTTGATCAAATGAATCATCAATGCGAGGAAAATGATACTTGTTCTTGATTGTTACTTTGTTCAATTGCCTATAATCAATGCACATTCTCATCGTGCCATCCTTCTTCTTCACAAAAAAAACCGGTGCACCCCAAGGGGACACACTAGGCCGAATGAACCCCTTATCTAGGAGTTCCTGAAGCTGTTCTTTCAATTCCTTCAACTCTGCTGGTGCCATACGATATGGCAGAATAGAAATGGGCTGAGTGCCCAGTACCAGGTCAATACCAAAATCAATATCCCTGTCCGGTGGCATGCCCAACAAGTTTGTAGGAAAAGCATCGGGAAAATCCCTCACAACTGGGACAAAATCAATACTAGGAGTCTCAGCTCCAACATCCCTCACAAATGCTAGATATGAAAGGCAACCCTTCCCAACCATACGCTGGGCCTTCAAGAAAGAGATCACTCTACTAGGGATATAATCAGTCACACCACGCCACTCGATCCGCGGTACACCCAGCATAGCCAAAGTGACTGTCTTAGCATGACAGTCTAGAATAGCACGACACGGAGATAGCCAATCTATGCCCAAAATAACATCAAAATCCACCATGCTCAATAGCAATAAATCAACTCGGGTCTCCAGACCCCCAATAATCACAACACATGACTGGTACACACGGTCCACAATAACAGTATCTCCCACCGGGGTAGATACATGAATAGGTAAAGAAAGAAACTCTCGGGGCGTACCCAAATAATGAGCAAAATATGAGGACACACAAGAATAGGTGGAATCGGGATCGAATAATACCGAGTCATCTCTGTGGCAGACTGGAACAATATAGCTCTTAACCGTGCAATCAACTTAATTAATAGCAAACTCCCCAACTTGGATCAAAGCCATATAACAAAACGCACTCAATAAATCATAACGCACATACTCTATTGTTGCTGTAATACCATAGTGAGATTGAACTCACTCCTTCATAAGCTTGTGGAAACACAAATCATCTGGAATTTTTAACTCTTCTGCAATTCTTGTATTCACTCACACAACAGTTAAGCCCACTCTCTAGGCAACACAATTTAGATTTCAACGCATATTCTTCACTTGTAAATGAGATCTTCTAATAGACAACATAAGGATCACACCACCTTAGGACACTCCGCAGGAGATAACCCACCTGTTTTGCCTCCAATTAACATTTTGTATACCTTTCACTGTCATACACATTACACAGTCACTTAATCTTCCTGAGTCTAAACTCATACCGTAACATGAAATTTACTTCACTCCAGATAAGAGACATGAAAAGATTATTCACACGCCCATAACTCGGGGCTACACATCCAATTACAATGGAAATCAAACACTTAATGGTTCATCTATCATCCATCAGACTTTCCTCGCCACTTCCGAGTCATATAGATACATCTCGCAGTACTAACATACTCACCACGTAGCTATCCAGCCGTCATTCAAACCAATAGGGGAAATACCGAATATATAAGTTCAAAACACTTGCTCACACAATCAACACCTCGGTGCTCAAGCCATAGGCAAAGATCCGACCTCAATTCCTCTAGACCGGCCCAACATCAACTCATAAAGATCACATCTCGCCCCTCGATCGGGGAATCACAAGCCATTGATGCACATCTGATACTGAGCGCTCATACACGCATACGAACACGTGGAAGGAATTTACAGAGTTACTTTTCAAGCTGAATCAAGGACGCACGATAAGAGTTTCAAGAATATGAAATTTTTCCTAAAGGTTCTGCAGCCTCTAGAGGATAAATACAGACGTCTCCGTACCGATCCACGAGACTCTACTAAACCTGCTCATGACTCGTGAGACCTAAGTAACCTAGGATCTGATACCAACTTGTCACGACCCAATCCTCGAACCCGGTCGTGATGACGCCTCTCGTGAAGACAAGGCCAGCCAGACCAAAACAGAACACCTCTTTTAAATAGTTAATCATCGTAAACTGTAATAACATATAATATAATGCTCATAAATTGCGGAATTTAACGATAATAATAGCAGGAACCATCCCGACACAGCCCAAACCGGGGTGTCACAAGTCATGAGCTACTACAGAATCTGCTATAGGTCTACAAAGTACGGAATCTGATACAACAATCTGAAGAAAACATAAATGATAGAGGATAAGAGAGGCAAGGGGCTGGGGACGTCAACAGCTACCTCGTAACTCCAAATCACTGCCTAGCATGGAAGGAATCAGCGGTCAGGTGCGGACTCTGCTATACCTGAATCTGCACACACGATGCATGTAGTAATGTGAGTACTCCGACTCAATGAGTAATAAATTACAAATAATGGCTGAAAGTATGAAAACACGTAAAGGCACAAAGCAACTCCATATCAAGCAGTAAAATCACTTAAAGTAGTAAAACAGTGAAGAAATCAAATGATATTCCTTTTTAAAACAAGTAAAACAGGTAATTTAACAGGTAATTAACAAGTAGAAATCCGCCCCTCGGGCACAGTATCAATCGCTCAGCATAGTATCAGCCCCTCGGGCTCACTCTCAGTACAGTATCAGCCCCTCGGGCTACCTCACAATCACTCAGCATAATGGTCAGCCATTGTTACCTGACCAAATTGCATCATACAGTGTCATTGTTACCATTGTTTCAAATCACATGGGTACCCACGCTCACTGTGGGTGTACAGACTCCGGAGGGGCCCCTTACGGCCCAAGCGCTATATCAAGCCACCTCCTGGCATCATCACTCAGCATATCCTCACATCACTCAAGCCACCGCATGGCATAAATAGTATCTCAGGCCCTCGGCCTCATATCACTCAGCATATCCTCGCATATGGCCCTTGGCCTCACTCAATCTAGAAATCATCATAAGCCCCTTGGGCATTAGTAAAACAGTAATTCTCAGCCCAAAACATGATGTAGAAATATCATTTAAGTTTCAAATCTGAGTAAAAGTGGCTGAGTTTGTAAAATAGTAGATATCAATAGGACTGAGTTCAAATAATAAGTCAAGTAGTGAGGAAACAGTGATAAAAATCCTCGAAGGGTTCAAATAGTTGGCACAAAGCCCAAATATGGAAATCAACCCAAATCATGATGATAACAAATGAATTTCAGTCAAATATTCGGTAAAATCATTAATCGGGATGGACCAAGTCGCAATCCCCAGTAATGAAGACCCCACGCTCATCATCCAACGCGTATCTTGCCTCAATATAGCACAACGATGTGCAATCCGGGGTTTCAAACCCTCAGAACATCATTTACAACCATTACTCACCTCGAACTAGCTAATTCTCTAGTTCACGATGCCTTTGCCCCTTGAATTGGCCTCCACGCGCGTCGAATCTATCCAAAATCAGAACGAATACGTCACAATATGCTAAGGGAACAAAGCCCAAGCGAAAACATTCGAAAAATATCAAAAATCTCGAAATTAGCAAAACCCAAGCCCCGGTCCTACGTTTCGGAATCGGGTAAAATTTATATTTTAAGAATCCTCATACCCTCACGAGTCTAACCATACCAAAATTATCCAATTCTGATACCATTTGGCCCTTCAAATCAATATTTTACATTTTTGAAAGGTTCCACAATTTTCTTCCTAAATTCCCTCTCAAATCATGAATTAAATGATGAATTCAGTGATAGATTCATGTACTCTAACCAAATCTGAGTTAGAATTACTTACCCCGACCAATTTCTTGAAAAACCTTCAAAAAATCGCCAAAATCCGAGCTCTCTAGGTCAAAATATCAAATAAAACCCAAAACCTCGTATTTATAGAGTACCCCTCGGATTCCGACACTGCTGACCGCACAAAAATGACCGCGATCGGTGCAAAACCAGCGGGGTCCGTGCAAAAAACGACCGCGGCCGCGCAGGTCTTGCTCTGCAGGGACAAGATTTAGTAATTTGGCCTTAACTTTCGCTACAGATGTCCAAATTGCGATATCTTTACCTTTATGGAAACTAGACACGAAGGTCTACAACTTTAGTTTTTGAATCACCTCAAAATGCCTTGTGGATCAAAGGGTATGATCTTCCGAAGTAGGACCAGCAACCTGCAGTCTTCACGACCGCGACCGTGGCCACTTTGACGCGGCCAGCACTAGGCCAGCGCGCCCAGCGCGAAAAGGAGCGCGGTCCGCGCCAAAACCGCTGCTCCCTCCATTTTTCTAAGTTCCAGGGTGTCCGTACTAGCTCAAAACTCACCCGAAACACACCCGAGGCCCCCGGGACCTTAACCAAAAGCACCAACGTATCCTAAACATTATTCAACCTCGTTCCAATCATCAAAACACCTCAACTAACACCAAAATCATCAAATCACATCAAATTCAAGCCTATGAATCTCAAGAACTTCCAAATTCCATTTTTGATCAAAAACCCAACCAAACCACGTCCGAATGACCTCAAATTTTGCAGGCAAGTCCAAAATGACATAACGAAGCTACAGAAACTCTCAGAATTCCATTCCGACCCTCGGATCAAAATCTCACCTATCAACCGGAATTAGCCAAAATACTAACTTCGCCAATTCAAGCCTTATTCTACACCGTACCTCCAAAACCACTTCCAATCACTCTCCTAAGTCACAAATCACCTCCCGAAGCTAACCAAACCATCGAAACTCACATCCGAACCCTCTAACACATAAGTCAATATCCGGTTGACTTTTCCAACTTAAGCCTTCTTAAAAGAGACTAAGTTTCTCATTTCTTACCAAATCCTCTCCGAACTCGAACTAATAATCTCGATACCATAAAACACGGATAACGAAGCGTAAAGAAGCTGAAATGGGGGAAATGGAGTGGTAACTCATGAGACGACTGGATGGGTCGTCTTTGCATGAGACTAAGCCCTATCTCAAATCTTGCATGAGGCTAAGCCCTGCCTCCATATTTGCATAAGGCTAAGCATTGCCTTCTCTTTGCTTGAGACTAAGCCATGTCTCAAATCTTGCATGAGGCTAAGCCCTACCTCCCTATTTGCATAAGGCTAAACATTGCCTTCTCTCTGCATGAGACTAAGCCCTGTCTCAAATCTTGCATGAGGCAAAGCCCTTCCTCCCTATTTGCATAAGGCTAAGCATTGCCTTCTCTTTGCATGAGACTAAGCCATGTCTCAAATCTTGCATGAGGTTAAGCCCTGCCTCTATATTTGCATAAGGCTAAGCACTGTCTTCTCTTTGTATGAGACTAAGCTCTATCTCGATCGTTGCATGAGGCTAAGCCTTGCCTCCATATTTGCATAAGGCTAAACACTGCCTTCTCTTTGCATGAGACTAAGCCCTGTCTCAAATCCTGCATGAGGCTAAGCCCTACCTCTATGTTTGCATAAGGCTAAGCACTACCTTCTCATGGGACTAAGCATTGTCTCCCTCTGCATAAGTGTTTCTCTATTCTAAACTTTGCATTATCTTCTTCTCTCGGGGCTAAGCTCTGCCCCGAAACTCTACACAAGGCTAAGTGTTGCCTTGTTATTACCTTCGGTATCATGTCTCTTCACTTCATGGGCTGATGTATAGCTAACTTGTCCAAAGGCGTCATAGTCCGAAGGCATCATCTTCATAGCCTGAAGACACCATGTCATGGCCTAAGGATCTCTCAATACTGCACATCATTATTCAAAGGCGTCATGGTTCAAAGGCATCATTCTCAGGGCCCAAGAACATTATTTCATGGCCTGCGAATCCCTTATCTCATGATTCATGGCTCGGGACGTCATGGTCTAAGGACGTCATCTTCACTGTCCAAAGACAACTTTCATGGTCCAAAGGAAATTTGCATTATGTCTAAATTCTCGCAGTAATCTATATACTTGCATACATCGTGTTTTTAAGTTTTGCAAGTGATACAGGAAGTAACCATTCTTCAAACGGGAGCAACCTTCGCTCCGGTTTCCGCTCATACCATTTATACCCTACCATTGTTTCAAACGTAACCAATTCCCATCAATTACTTGCCTTTACTTTACGACCGTTCAGATACCTACCCTATGATACATACGTTACAATTCAGATTTGCCTTCATAACTCCGCATAAACCCATCCAATACTATCCTTCCCAAAAGAACCTTTTCTGAAACATATGATTATTCCTATAACAAGTCCATCGGTTTCATTCACCGTTGGGTCCATAACTACACATGGTCTGATTCTTGTAAAATCAGGGATATGTAGGCAGCTCATAGACCAAGGTTCGGCCTATATTTTTCAAAATACCCCCATTCGGTCAAAATCGGTCATCATTTCTTTACCCGACAACTCTTTCATCCTTCCCGGGTAAAGAGGGACAGCTGTTGATACCCAATTTTTCCCTCATATATTTTTAAAATGCATGTATACTTTCAAAATAGTGCATGAGCATCAACTAGCATTTTTCCATAATTTTCTATAATTCTAAAAGGATTTTAATTAATTTATTCCGGCATTTTATTATCTAAATAATTAGTAATTACATCACAAATAATTTTATAATGATTTATTGCTTAATTTTTATCATTTATATTTATAGTGAGCTTTAATCATTTTATGCATAATTTTATTTGTATCTTTAGGCTATAATTGCAATAACTTTGCAATAATAGCCCATATATGCATAACTATATTATTTACACGAAAAATGACTTTTTATATTTTTATAATATTAAGTAATTATTTTAAATTATTTTTATATACAAAAAGCATTTTTATCATTTATTAATTATTTTTATAAATTATGTTATTAATTTAAATGGGTAATTAAAATATAGCCTTTTTAATTGATTTTTCCGGACCTACACTAGCCCAATACCCTATCCAGCCCAATAATCCAATACCCAATACACTAACCCAACTACCCATACCCGTCCAATTAAACCCGCCCCACCTAAAATCTAATCATGGCCGTTAATCTCAGAAGATCAACAACCCTAAATCATTCACCCCTTTTAGATATACCTAACACCCCCAAAGCCTAATTCATTTCTTCCCCCCACCTATCGTCTTCTGATCCTCTTATCTCCTCACCTCTTTCACTCTCAAACCCTAGCCCGCGGTCACACGTTCCCTTTCGATTCATGGGATCTTCCCTTAATCCCTGCCTTATTTGGTTTTGTTTCTTTACTGGCTACCCAATCTTGACGTTACTTGATTCATTTGCCTCAAATGGTAAGTGAATCTCAAGAGACTCGAACCAGATCTGGTTCAAAGTCTCTCATATCTTGGCTATTTTCGTCTATGTTCATCCCAATACTTGTGAGTACGAATATTTTTGTATCTTAGGGTTTCAAATCTCTGGTTCAAACCAGATTTGGTTCAACTTTTGTTTATTTTTATGAATTTGGCTATTTTTGGTCGAATCTGTTTAGATCTTTCCAAATCTAAAATGATTTTATGTTTGTTTTGGTATTTCTTCTTTAAAATTTTAATATTTCTGTCTCTATATTTTCCAGTCTTTTTCTATTATTATTCCTGACCAATCTTGTTTACCCTGGAACTAGGGTTTTGATTTCAATAGATTTTGCAAAAACTGTTTTTAACCTTTAAACATTTTCGTCTCTGGGTATCTGTTAGGGTTTCTTTATTTATTTTTGTCTGATTTTACTTATTATATGTCTTTGTATTTCTGCCTATTCTCTTAGGGTTCCGCTTATTTAACTATTCATTTTACTGTTTCTTCCTGTTTTCCTTTAACTCTGTCGATTAATTGCTAACGAATTTTACTTACCTAAACTAGGATTTGAAATTAGCCTTTCCTTTAGTAGTGGTGTTTATTTATTCGATTTACCTGTTCTTTCCTTTAGCAGTGGTGTTTACTGGCCTGATTTTATGTTCTGATTATTAAAGTCGACTTCTAATTGATTCTGGAATTATTCCTCACCTTATTTGACTACTGATCGATTCCATTAACTGATGGTAGCCTGATTTTATACTTGTTAATTAATTTATGCCGACCTTAATTGATTGTTAAGTTATTTTTATACCGTATTTGGGTAGGACTGGTTCATTACCTTATTTGTTTACTTCATTGTGTGCTATTTAAACCCCCTTCCCCACTCCCTTTAGGACAAATCGAAGACACAAACTCTCCTATTCTCACAAAACTTAAGCTCTCTTTATTCTCTTATTCTGATTTCTGCAATAAGTGACTATTATTTGGCCGGCTGAACGCCAAGGTCAAACCTTCTGGAGTTTAACTGTTATTGCATTCTTACTTGCTTTTTTCTCAACTGGAATGCCCTAACTCGTACTATTCTGTTTCTCTATGCTTTATTCGATTAGTCTGTTTCAATCCTCAGCATAATTCTATTTTCTATATGACTACGTGATCCTATTTAGTAACCATGTTAACCTAAGTTAGTTTAGTAATGTGAACTCTTCCCTAAGTCAGTTTAGGTTTAGCCTGTTCTTGCAAGATGCTATAAGCATGTAATCAAATTTGTTGTGGCTTAATTCATGTGTCCTGTCTATTTAATTCAAGTGTTTCTGTCTCTGTGTTTAAGCCATGATTGTTTTAATACTAGCATGAGTATCTAGCTTAATTAGATGTCATCCTGTTTGACTACGTGCTAAACATGAACCTGTTTGTTGCTTGGTGCAGTTCTGCCTGCAACTCTGTATTCTGAACTTTCTCTTTTCTAAAACTTGAACTATTTTAAAACCTGCCTCCTTACCCTTTACGCAATGGTTTTCAAACTCCTACTCTTAGTCATTTAGGTTCTCACCATTCCCAGTGTGAGCACTGCCTAGGGTCTTTGAGACTCCTCTGAACTCTGACACATTGGGCTGGTTTTCCAATCTTTTATGAACTCTTTGCTAAATGTGTGGTTCTGGTGTGAGTATTGCCCGAGGTCCTTGAGGCCCTTGGGAACTTTGACACATTTGAAACCTAATTTTATGTGCCATGGATGGATTACTATTTTGCTCCAGAGCTGTTGTGTTTGAAGGCCTGGTTCCCAGGTTTATATTAGGCCTATGAAGGCTCCCTATAGTTTAATTTTACTATTATGTAATTCATTCATTCTGGGATGTAATAATCTCTATAATAACAGATTTGTGATTTATTAGTAAAAGGTGGGTTTTTTTTTCTTATACCTTTGTTAAAACTAGGTAGAAATCCCGCCTATAGGTTTACTTATGTTAATTGAATTAAGTGAATGTTGGACTGTGTTTAGAGATCCTACCTATAGGATTTTCCTGATTCTATTCTTGCATGCTAGAAATCATGCTCAATAGGACTTTTCGCTTGGTTCTGCATTAGAAATCCTATTCATAGGATCTACATATATTTTCAACCCAATGTGCATTAATGACCATGTCTATATGACTTTGTTGATTATCTTTCATGACAATCTATTAATTTCTGTCCAAATACAATTAATAGATATCATCCCTATAGGAATAAAAATCAGTTTCAAACCTAGAAAACATGCTTATAGGATTTAAAACTAATAAATATCATGCCTATAGGGTGAAATTAGTTCTGAGACTTAGAAATCCTGCCTGTAGTAGTTTAAATTAATTCAACAATTAGAAAGCATGCCCATAGGATCTAAAAGGAATAAAAAATCTGTCTTTATGAGTTAAAATCAGTGCTAAACTCAAAAACCATGTCCTTAGGTCTGTAATTAATAAGCTCGTATAAATCATGCCTATAGGATTCTGTTAATCGATTCTGAATTCAAACGCTCTTGTAAATCACTTAAGCAATATATCCGTAGGATATTGATTCTGGGTTTAAAACTATGACATACTACTGCCTGAAATGCCCAGATCCATGCTGAATAAAATCAGTAGTCAAACAAATAAGCCCAATGCTCGCCTTATTAAAATTGTCTTTACACTCTGTTTTTCTCACGTAGATATCCTGCCTATAGGACTCCAAAATTAATAAAGTTTGTTGATTCAATTGCATGCTTTTGTTATTTATGTGCGGAGGTTAATGTGAGCCCATACTTGTTCTTTATTTGAAAGTCCTATTTATTTTTGTTTGTCGCTTAGATTTCACATTTTTAAGCAATATAGGTTGGTCTAGAACTATCCCAAATAGAGGTCCTAATACCTCCAGGGCAATTGGTAAGGGACGGGTAGTGCACACATAGGGTACAGTTTAGAATCAACTAGTGCACTTAAGTAACAACTTAAATATAGTAATTGGGTAGTAAAGGAGATGATAGCCCGTGTGCTAATACTATGAGTAACACCCCGACTTGAGGGAGTTACAAAGCATTGCATGGAATGATCCTATAGGCTAAAAAACTTTGGACCACCCTATACACCTGTGTAAAAATAATTTGAATACTGTATTTGTCCAAATTGTCTTCTCTCCTTTTAGACTAATTCACCTAATTTAAGTTCGGGCGGGACCCACCATTGTGGACCTCGAGGGGTGCCTAACACCTTCCCCTCAAGGTAATTTCGAGCCCTTGCCCGATCTCTGGTGATGTAAACTGGTTATATGAGTTAGTTTCTCTATGTGCCCTAACGTACCTTAATCTGTTAGGTGGCGACTCTTCCAATTCTCTACCCTCTCAAAAAGAGTTGTCTTAGAAATGTCGAAACCCGATTTCGCGAGAAAAAGGGGGCAGGACAAAGAATTGACTGAATTCACCTAGTTCCCGAAGCTAGCAGCCGATATAGGCCTTCCTGCTGTGGTCGTTGAGATCCAATTGAACAAGGTCAAGGTATTCTATGGTCGACCCAGCGGCTTCGTCCGTGTCGGGGTCCTTGATGACGTCCTCTGTCTCATCTTTCTCCGACCTCAACCCTATTGATTGCTATGCCTCTTTTTCTTTGTCTTTTCTCTGTTGGGTGGCCGTGCTATCTAAGGCAATGTGGTAGCATTCCCATGATGTGCGTTGTTCTCCCCATATGCTGAAAATCCCCGATAATGTCTAAATGCACGCCTCTAACGAGGTATGACACGGTCGTTTGCAATAATAAAAACCAACAAGGAGTCGGGATCGAATCCATAGGGAGCTAAGATGGGAGTTAGTAGTATATATTTGGAGTAAGTACGTGAAGTATCTTGATTGCACTTCCACAAATAAGGTATTGTTTTTACTTCTAAAATTAACTAAGGATTGCCAATCTAAAGGTATAAAACTAGAGAGGATTGTTTTTGAATTTTTTTCAAAGATATAAAAAGGCCTAGGGCTGTGACCATGACCTAGGTGTTTGACTAATAGGATAAAGACTTTTATGGTGTTTTGTTGATTGAGGTGTATTATAGCTCACAACACTACGTTGCCCAACTCAATACCTCTCGATCAGAGAGTGGTTTTGCCCAATTTGGCTTTCTCAAGTCCAAATGGGTATCTACCAAAACTGTTGATAACAGCACAAGTCGGGTTATTACTATCTCTAGGTTGAACCCTTTAATTGGGTTAATCAATCTCTCAATTGACCCAATTCCTTGTTTGCTAAATTAACCTAGACTAGGTCACTCTTTCTCAACAGGAAACTAAGTCAAATAGGCATGAATCAATGTTTGCAACCATTAATTCCACAATTGAAGCGTGAACCTAGCTAAATAACAAACACCCATACATAAACAAGCACAAAATTAATCACTCATAAGGTTTACACACTAGGTTGGGTCACAATCCTAGTAAAAATCTAGCTACTCATAGTGGGTGTAGCAGAAACTAAAGAAGAAGAGATAATAAAACTCATATTGAAAGATTAAAATATAGAATTCCAATGTTAAACCACCAAAATAAGCTAAAGTTGCCTAAAGGAGCAAAGAGAAACGACTACAACACTTTGAATATTCAAAACTTGACCTAAAAAAGTGAAACTATTCTATTTATACAAAATTGGAATTTTCGGACAAAAATACCCTTTCGGAGGTTCTGCGGCCCCACGATTCCATGTGCGATCCGCACTTTGCTTTAGCTTCACAGGATTTGAATCTTTGCGGCCGTACAATTCTGAACCGCGGCCGCATCTCTCATTTTCTATTGTCCTCACATTTCTGGGTGCGACCGCACAACGCTAGGACCGCACAAATGCAGTTGCGGCAGCATAGCTGAAATTCTACGGCCGCACAATAATTGTGCGGACCGCACTTCCTTTGAGCTTGAAATGAGAATTCTCTAAACTTCTGATCTTGCTTAGCTTCTGCGGCCGTACATTTCATGTGTGGACCGCACTTTGCATGCACTTATCTCTGATAAGCTTTCCTTCACAATCTGCGGCCACAGATGCTATTCTGCAGTCCGCACTTTGAGCTTCTGTGCCTGTTTTTGTTCTTGAGTTCAGATCACTCCTTCTTGAGTTGGATTTTATCTTAGTGGCTCATTTTCCAATACTCCTGCAATTAAGCATATTTTATCAGTTTTTGAGAACACAATTAAATGCTCTTGGACTAAAACAAAAGCTAAAAGGCGCTAATAAATAGTTAAAATCCCTGCTTATCAACTCCCCAAATTTAAGATTTTGCTTGTCCTTAAGCAAATAAAGTAATTCCAACATCCACAAGTTAAGAGCTATTCCCGCTATTTTAAGATGCATCAATCACATGTCAATTGGGACCAATAATTACCTACAACACTTATGCATTATCAACAAGGCAATGATTTAAATTTTTAAGCACAAATAGTTCTAATGTGACACTTGAACATCAAGATTTAACTTTATTCATCAAGGAAACTCGCTCTTTCATGTAAGTCATTGTGGATCCCAAACTCCTCATCCTCTACTCTCCGTTAGCATATCTCACTTAAGAATGTAGCACTCAATTCAAAGATTTGTGGAAAGTTCATTCATCTCTGTCAAGAGAATGTCACTAGTACGGCTCTAAGTACCATATGCTTGCCCCTCATGTAGATCACCACTAATATAAGTTCACTCAGCTTGAAATCACGTAGGGATTTTTCGGAATGTAATGAAGGTTTTTGGACTAAGGTTGGATATGTTGGAATAGAACGAGTTCATCTTTCCTTAAGCACTCCATCTTCTCTTTTCGGCTCATGTTTTGCCGACCGACACTTTGAGGCATTTTTTTTCTTAGGGGAACTAGAGAGACTTAACATCACTCTTTCTTGGTCATGATATTCATTTTTTCCTTATTTGTTTTCTCCATGCTTTGCATCGTTACTTTTCTTTGAATCCCTTCAACTCTTCAACTTATTAACTTTCTTTTTGTATGTTTCTTTTTGTTCTTTCTTTCTTTCTCTTTTTCTTTGCCTTTCCTTTTCTTTATTACTTTTCTCTTTTTATGCCTTGATACCTTTTTCAATCTCCTCGTCTCTCCCCCAAACTTATGTTTTATCCAATTATTTCTCAAGAGTGTTAAGGAAAGCTCGGTGCCAATAAAGGGTCACAACAAAATGAGTAAAGGCTTGTAACATGGTTATCAAATGAGAAAGGTTTTAGCCTCAAATGGGTTGACTAGCGATAACAACATTGGTGGGACATGAAAAATTTCAAGCAGGTCGAGGAGAACCTACAATCACTTTATAAGCCAAGCATAACCTAAAATTTCGCCTAGAAATACATTCGTGGCAAGTTCTAGACCATTCGCATGGGTACTTGGACTTGCAACAAAAACATCTCACCTCTCACACAACTGGATTGTTAAAGAGGATAGAAGCAAGGGCCTACAACAACCATATTCAAGATTGAAAATCACTATTGGTTCGACTAAAGCACTCGATGATTGCCTAAGTCAACACAAGAGTCAGAAGGTCACTAACTAGAGCTATTTCTTTCCAAGAACTTGTTTTTAATCATAAGCACATAGTTAAGTGTGTTGGTACCAAGTGAAGCATGTTTGACTCAATTAGGTCTTTTTTATTCATTATTACTACTATTCTTACCTAAACATCAAAAACAGACTCAATCTCTTAAGAAAGTTGTCACGCCATCCATCATTGGGAAGAGTTACCCAGTTCACACAAAAACTACCTTTGGAAAGAACCGTGGCATTAGGAAAACCAAAAGCTTATTATCCACTTAAACATAAAAAGAAACTACTAGATTCAAAAGAAATTATTAGATTAAACAAGAAGCTATTAAATTAAACATTGACTACTAAGAAAGCAAAATAATGAAGCTACAAAGCAAGCTACTGAAACCATAAATGAATATACACAATGATATATGAAGAGAGAATAAATATATACATCAATAGAGAGAAAGGGAAGAATATATACACAATAATAAGAAAAATGAAAATGTTATCAGTTATTACAAACTAGATGTCAAATCATCCAAATATCAAATAAACTCCACCCCCTGAATAAAAATAAGCATTATCCCCAATGCTTAGCAAAATAAGAATAAGGAAGGGTAAGAGTAAAGAGGACTCCCTATGTAGCCTTGGACATCTCTGTGTCCATAGCAGCGTCACCTCCCTCAGGCTCCTCCAATTGGATCTTGTCATCCTCGGCTCTGGGAGTAGCAGGGTTGGCGAACATCTGTCGCACCGCCTCAGTAGTGTCGGAAGTCAGGTCTGGCTCCTCAGACCAGCCAGCTAGTGCCACTGAAGCTGATGGTGCTGCTAGATCCAATGGTGTTGCTGCAGCTGTCTCCATCAGCAGATCAAATGGAAGGTCACCAGCTACTGCAGTCACCTCTTTCCACAACTTGTCAACTGATTTCTTTGAAGCCTGGGATTTTCTCATCTTCTTCACCTGCTTCCCAAGCTCCTCAATCACTCCTCCATGTGCCACCAAAGTGTCCATGATGGTCTTCTGATTCTCCAAAATCTTCTTCAATGTGTCCTCCACCATCGGAGGAATTTGGGGTACTGGGGTAGATGTCTGTGCTGCAACAACACTGGATAAGTTTGTCAGCTTTGCAGTAGTTGTCTGCATCCAGTTGTTGAGGCTCGCCAGGGTCTGGGAGACTCGCAGCACAGAGAGTGAATGAGCAGGCATATGCACCAGCCTCAAAGTAAAAGTGGAGGGAACTGATGCTGACGGCCCTGAAGATGGAGGTGGAGGCATGGAAGTTGTACTGGTGCATGCTACAGTGGAAGGCATGTCAGTTGAATCTACAGGTACCACTGAAGGCTCATCAGACTGGCTACGGTAGTAGTCGGCTGGCACCCTTATTCTTCGGGCTCCTTGGGTCCTTCAGAGAATACCAAGTGAAGGGCTTCTTTGCCCGAACCTTTGTGTCAAAACACTTCGACTCCACCCCCGAATCCGTAAGGTACTCCGTGATAGTGTTGGTATACGGGTAAGAGTTGTCACCTTGCCTTCCAACTAGAGACATGTTGGCCAATATCATGGCACCCACATTGATTGGGTACCCGACCATGATGGACGCAACTAGAACTACCTGTGGGATTGGGAGATTGGTTTCTTTTTGGCACGGGTCTAGTCGACTGCACACAAATGTCTGCCATCCTTTAGCCTCAAAATTGAGGGTGTTTTGATGAATAGGAACCCCTGCTATGATCCATGGTGGTGGTGGTCCTGGAGATGCCAGAATCTTTGATAGCCAAGGGCGAGCTACATCACCAGTGCGAACTTCTCTAGGTATTGCACTGGCTCCACATCATCAAACCCCAAATATGCATTCAGGGTGCTCTGATCGAATCTCACTTTCAAATTCCTCACTTTCATCACCTTGGTCCCTTTCTTTATATGCACCACATTGGCATAAAATTCCCGAACCAAGCGCTCTTTGGAATCCACCACAGTGAACCATGTCCACCCTTTCCTCTCCCGGAATTGTCTCTACACCGCCGGGTTCTATCTATCCAAATCTTTCAATAAAAAGTGACGCTCAAGAGTGAGCGATCTCTGCGGCCACCACTCTCTGAATCTGTTGAATGCAGTCAGGCTAACGAACCTATCTTCCTAAATTTCTTTCTTCTTCAACCTCCCAAAGCCAGCAACTCTGGTATCACCCCCTCGGCCATTATCCGGGATATCATCCTTATCGACTGTAGTAGTTGGTGGGTCGGGGGCATGTGTAGATGAGGGTCCTGAATCCTGACTGTTACCTTCCGAACTCTCAGAAGTGCTCTCTGAGGTGGAAGGCTCATCTTGGAGCTGATATCTCCCCTGAAGCTGCCGTGGCTGTGATTGAGCATTAGGCTACTCTTCCACAGAGTTGCCCTCTGATGCTTCCCTAGACGGGACATATGAACTTGATTCAGTGGGATCTGCAGTTCTACCTCTCTCATCTATCGCATTTTTGGATATAACTCTTTGTAAGGAGAGTGGTAAGGTATTCTTGCCTTAGCCTCGGGAGGGTTTACCCCTGCCATTTGACGTATCACCATGACCACGAGACCTAACCATTTTCTGCAATAAAAAAGCAACAAGAGTTAGTTCTAGTTTAAGTACGGAATAGCAGACAGTTGCAGAACAAAGTATGTTGCAGGGTGGGGAAGTGCGGTTTGCACGATTGCAAGTGCGGCCACAGATGGGGTTGTGCGGACCGCACAATTTGCAAGTGCGGCCGCAGTGATGATTCTGCGGTTCGCATAATTTTGAGTGCGGCCGCACATCTGAAGTGCGGTCCGCACAATTTTGAGTGCGGCCGCATAATGAATACCTCAAAAGTGGCAATAATCTGAAGACAGAGAATGCCTTGATCTGCAGCCGCACACACTTTTCTGCGGCGACGGTTGAATTTTTGCGAACCGCACAATTTCAAGTGCGGTCCGCACAATATAGCTATACCAAATGCCCTAACCTACAGGTCTGCGGACCGCTCAATTCCTTGTACGGCCGTACAATTCAAAAGTTCATCGGGCAGAATTCTTAGGGCTTCAAAATTTACGCACAAATTGGATATGATACTACCAATTAAACATGATAAACAATATATCCATCCCCAAATAACAAGTAAGAGAGTACCCATCACAATCTACAACCCACATGGATATGAATTTGACAAATGGTCTAAAAATAACTTAACAAATTATAAACTAAATTAAGAATATTGAAAAAATTTAGAGATGATCTGAACATACTAGTGATGAAGTGGTGTTAAGGAAGGATCAAAGATATTGAATTAAGTGTCAGATGAGTGAATCAGTTGAGTACAATATTTTTTCCTTTGTTTTAATTTCTCAGAGTTTGTAAAGTTTCAACAGTAGAGTGAGGCCTACTATTTATACTTATGGGACTGGCCAAAAGTTCAAGAGATGAGTGCGGCCGCAGAATTCCTTCTGTGGTCCGCACTCTTTTACCTGATGTACATTTACCCTTTGTTGATTTGTGGTCCGCAGAATTCCTTGTGCGACCGCAGATTCTGATGCGGATCACAGATTTCCTTGTGCAGCCGCACAATGGCCATTTTTATAACAAACAAACTTCAAAGAGTGTGCAATTGACCGCACAAGAATTGTGCGGCCGCAGATCTCTTCTGCTGTGGCATTCAAAATAGTGCGGTCCGCACTTTTTCCATACTTAGCCAATTTTTCTGAGCACAGTCCCTGTAAAGCACACTCATTCCTGCAACACACTTCAAAAATAGTTAGCACAAAATAAAACCTATCTAAAGAAGAAGAAAAATAAAAATAAAAAGAAACATAGGTTGCCTCCCAAGAAGCACCTGATTTAATGTCGCAGCACGATGCAGATTACAATTACTTGAAATGAATTACTGCCACGACGTGTCCATCAACAACTTTTCCTAGATAATGCTTCACCTGGTGACCATTGACTCTAAACACCTCATCATTTTTATTCTTCATGTCCAATATACCAAAGGGTGTCATACCCATAACCTCAAACAGGCCACTCCATTTAGATTTCAACTTTTCGAGAAACATCCGTAACCGAGAATTGAACAACAACAAGATCACCTTCTTTAAACTCTTTGCTCTGAATGTACTTGTCATGGAGGTATTTCATCTTCTCTTTGTATAAGGACGAACTTGTGTATGCATGGTATCAGAACTCATCCAACTCATTCAATTGTGACACCCTTAAGTTGGCAACGATATCCCACTCAAGATTCAACTTCTTTAAAACCCACATGGCTTTGTGCTCAAGTTCCACCAGAAGATGACAAGCTTTTCTGAACACCAACCTGTATGGGGATATTTCGATAGATGTTTTGTGCACCGTACTATAAGCCCATAAAGCATCATCAAATTTCTTGGACCAATCCGTCTAATTAGCATTGACTATCTTGGATAAAATACTCTTTATCTCCCAGTTGGAGACTTCCACTTGACCGCTTGCTTGTGGATGATAAGGAGTCATGACTTTATGAGTGACAACCATATTTGGTGAGTAAGGTGTCAAAAGCTTTGTTGCAAAAATGTGATCCCCCATCACTTATGATAGCCCTTAGAGTACCAAATCTTGTGAAAATATTCTTCTTTAAAAATGCCACCACACTTCTTGCTTCATTGTTGGGTAAAGCAGCGACCTCGACCCATTTGGACACATAATCAACCGCGGCCAAGATGTAGGTGTTTCCACAAGAACTCACAAAAGGACCCATGAAGTCAATACCTCCACATCGAAAATATCAATCTCCAAAATGGTGGTGAGAGGCATTTCATTTTTCTTTGAGATTCCACCGGCCCTTTGACATTCATCACAATGCTTGATTAGATCGCTTGCATCCTTGTAAAGAGTAGGCCAATAGAAACCACAACTTAGCACTTTGGCCACTGTTGTTGCCCCACCATGGTGACCACCATATGGCGAAGAATGACAAGACCCAAGAATTTCAACTTGTTCCTCCTCCGGTACACATCTTCTAATCACTCCATCCGTAAAAATCCGAAATAGTTATGGTTCATCCCAATAATATTCTTGACAATCCCGTGTGATCTTCTTCCTTTGGTTTGAAGAGAACTCATTCGGGATGATACCACTTACAAGAAAATTTGCTAGATCCGCGAACCATGGAACCTCTTTCATTGAAATAGCCAAGAGTTTCTCATCGGGGAAGGAGTCATTGATTTTAAGGCCATCATGCGGCCTCCCTTCCTCCTCCAAACGAGACAAGTGGTCCGCCACTTGGTTTTCACTTCCTTTTTGATCTTGGATGTCTATATAAAAATCTTGAAATAAAAGCACCCCTCTCATCAACTGGGCTTTAGAATTTTTCTTGCTCATAAGATAGCGAAGTGCCGCATGATCCGTATGGACAATAACATTTGCACCCATCAAGTACGGGCGAAACTCCTCCATTGCAAAGACAATGGCAAGGAGATTTTTTCCCGTAATGGTGTAGTTGACTTGGGCACTATCATGGTCTTACTAGCATAGTAGACCTGATGAAAAATCATGTTGATATGTTTCCCTAAAACAGCCCCTACCGCTACATCACTTGCATCGCACATGAGCTCAAAAAGAACACTCTAATTTGGAGCGGTGATTATGGGAGTAGTAGTCAACTTGAACTTTAGCAATTCAAAGGCTCTCATGCAATCATCATTGAAGTGGAACTTAGCATCTTCCTCCAAAAGCTTGCGCAACAGGTTCACCATTTTAGAGAAATCCTTGATAAAATGTCGGTAAAATCCCGCGTGGCCTAGGAAACTCCGCACACCTTTCACCGAAGTTGGAGGTGGAAGTTTAGAAATCACTTCAATCTTTGCCTTGTCGACTTCAATGCCATTCTTTGAGATCTTGTAGCCAAGAACAATGCCTTCCTCGACCATGAAATGACATTTCCCCCAATTGAGCACCGAGTTTGTTTCTTCACATCTTGGCAACACTTTGTCCAAGTTTGAGATACAATCATCAAAAGAATTCCCAACCACCAAGAAGTCATCCATGAAGAATTCAAGGTAATCCTCCACCATGTCCGTGAAGATCGCCATCATACACTTTTAAAAAGTCGCCGGTGCATTGCACAACCCAAATGACATCCGCTTGAAGGCAAAAGTACCATAAGGACATGTAAATGTAGTCTTCTCTTGATCCTATGGAGCAAAAAGAATTTGATTGTAGCCAAAATACCCATCAAGGAAACAATAGAAAGCACGACCAACTAATCTATCAAGCATTTAATCTAGGAAGGGAAGTGGGAAATGATCCTTCCTTGTGACTTCGTTGAGCTTACGATAGTCCATACACACTCTCCACCCGGTCACCGTTCTTGTAGGAATCAAATCATTCTTATCATTTGTGACCACCGGCATGCCCCCTTTCTTTGGAACACAGTGAACCGGAGAAGTCCACGAACTATCAGAAATGGGGTAAACAACACCGGCATCCAACCACTTGATGATTTCCTTCTTAAAAACCTCTTGCATGGCTTTCTTGAGTCTCATTTGATGTTCAATAGATGGTTTGGCATCCTCCTCCAAGTTAATCTTGTGTATGCAAAAAGTGGGGTTTATCCCCCGAATATTCGCCAATGTCCATCCAATAGCCTTCTTCCTCTTTTGTAGCACCGCCAATATAGAATCTACTAACACATTGGTCAAACAAGAGGAAACAATAACTGGTAAAATAGAAGAAGGGCCAAGAAATTCATATCAAAGATGTGGAGGAAATGTCTTCAACTCCAAGATGGGAGGCTCCTCGATTGAGGGCTTTGTTGGAGGAGTTGTCCTATTTTCAACATCCAAGGACAATTTGCGGGGCTTATAAGTGTACGACCCCATTCCTTGCAATGAGTTCACACATTACATGAAGCCATCCATCTCTTTATCATCAAATTTGAGCAAGACGCCTCCAATGTATTATCAACATTCATCACAACACATGTTTCATCTACAATCACATCGGTCACCAAGTCCACAAAAGAACACACCTCTTTGCTATTGGGTTACCGCATGGACTTACACACATCAAAAACCATTTTTTCATCACCAACCCAGAAGGTAAGTTATCTGGCTTCAACATCAACTAGAGCCTTCCCCGTAGCAAGGAAAGGTCTACCAAGAATAATTGGCACCTCATAATCAACCTCACAATCAAGAATGACACAATCCGCCAGAAGAATGAATTTATCAACACGAACCAATACATCTTCAATCACTCCCAATGGTCTCTTCATGGTATGATCGGCCATTTGTAGTCTCATAGATGTGGTCTTGGTTGCCCAATTCCCAAAGTCTTGAAAACCGAATAGAGCATTAAGTTGATACTTGCCCCAAGGTCACAAAGAGCTTTTGCAAACTCGGCACTTCCAATCGTACAAGGAATCGTGAAAGCGCCGGGATCCTCCAACTTGGGAGCCATTGAATGCATAATTGCACTCACTTGATGAGTCATTTTTATAGTTTCAAAATTAATCGACCGCTTCTTTGTCACCAAATCCTTCATAAACATTGTATAATCGGGCATTTGCTCCAAGGCTTCAACCAATGGCACATTGATGGATAGACTCTTCATCATGTCGATGAACTTTTTGAATTGATTCTCGCCATTGTTCTTGGAAAGCCTTTGAGGATATAGAGGAGGAGGACTACGCATTGGTGCCTTAGCCTTTTGCACCACCGGTTCTGGTATGTCAACAATGTGATCCCTAGATAGGTTCACTTCCTCTTGTGTCTCCTCCACATTGTCATCAATATCAATCCGCACTTAATCATTTGCTTGCACCACATTGTCCAGGATCTCATCTTCTTCTACCACTTTCTCATCATCCACAAGCTTCATTTGACTTGAGGTGGGTGCATCCCCACATTTTCCACTCCTTATAGTAACGGACATGGGAAGTACCATATTATTCCCACCCTTTGGGTTCACCACCATTTCACTTGGTAGTGCTCCCTTAGGATGAGTGTTGAGGGCTTGAGAGATTTGCCCCATTTGGACTTCCAAGTTTCGAATAGATGTATTGTGAGAGGCAAGTTAGGCATCAGATTCAGCATTCTTCTCCATCATTTGTTTAAACATGTTCTCAATTCGTCCCATCTCATTGTTGGAAGAACTTGGACCATGCGAAATATAAAGAGACGGGTTGCTCGATTGTTGATACATCGGGGGCCTTTGAAAGCCCGACCCTTGATTGCCTTGATTATTGTTCCATCCCCCTTGATTGTTGCCTCCCCAATATCCTTGGTTGTTGCCACTCCAATTGCCTTGGTTATTTCCACATTCCAATTCCCTTGGTTGTTGCTACCATTCCAATTACCTTGGTTGTTAGAACTCCAATTACCTTGATTACCTTGAGGTCACCATTGTTGTTGATTCGGTCCTTGAGAGTTGTTTCTTTGCCCTTGAAAGTTGTTCACATATTGCACTTTCTCCTCTTGTTCATTGTAAGATTCATCTTGATCAAATCCACTATCTTCTTGTACATAATTCTCCACACGGTTTTGCATTTGTGGACCCTTTTGCCTTCTTTTGTTCACCATCATATTAACTCCCTCCATGGTATTGACTTGCTTAGGATTTTGCACTTGTTAAAGTTGAGCTTTGGCTAATTGATTCATTGTGGTGGTCAACTTGGCAGTGTCTTGCCCATGATCATGCAATTCTTTATGTAGGTAAATTACGTTCGGATCACCTTGAGGAACATTTACTTTACTTTCCCATGCTGATAAAGTGTTACATCTCGCATTTTCGTATGTTACAATTTCATCTTCAGTTAATTAACGTAGGCTCGGGGATGAGATTTTATTGAGATTATAAGCATTATGCTATTTCAAAAACATGATGAGTAAATTCGTAAAGGAGAGAAGGTAAGCAAATATAAGAAAATGAGTTTCATTAAAGGTTGTCGATTTGGGATAAAATACGGGCCGGGCGATAATATTCGATATTTATGGATTAGTACCATACAAGGTAGCACATGGACATGATAATAAGGTGTATAAAATGTATTAAAAGTGAGTAGTATTTTAAGTAAATTAAGATAATTCTTAATTATGTGGATAATTGTTTAATTATTAGTTAATGGGGGATTAGCAAATCAATTAAGGAATTAATTAACACATTCTTGGATAATATTGACCATCCCAAAACGTGGCAGCAACATAAGAGTCTTTAAGTGAATCTTAGATCATCTTTCTAGGTGTCACTTTGAAAGGAATTCTCGGCTAAAGCCATAAAATGCTCTAAATCCACAAAGAATATGAAAAGGGGTAATGTTCTTTAGCAAAAGCCTTAGAGGATTTCTCCAATACAATAAAGTCACAAATCCATTTCTATGTGCATTCAAAAATGTGAATGTTTATATGTTACAAATATTTGTCTCAAACGTAAGTCATATGCAAGATAGGATCTTCAACAATTTAAAGCAACATGATATCTTGCAATTTTAAGGGAGTACGGTATAAACCTTCTCAAAAATATCACACGAATCTTTTCCTACTCCAGGTATGTTAAGGTTATCCCTTCTTTCGTTCTGGCATGATCCAAATGATTCAAAAGAAATGAGCAAATGCACAACTTCCATAAATGACTCTATTCATAGAAATACTAGAGATGCTTATGTTCTTGATTCCCCATGTGTCATATCATTCTATCATCTGTTAATGAGTTTCAAAAACACGTAAGTTGGTAAAGTTTATTTCATGATATTAATCGGAGGCATAATGGTCTTATGACGTACCAAGAGATTTTATTAACGTATTTCATATTCATTTCATGCATTTATACATGCACATTGAGCCATGACCAAATGGCGATATATATATATATATATATATATATGTGTGTGTGTGTGTGTGTGTGTATGGGATATGGAAAAGGTTTTGGCGTTATATATGCACCACCACCTGATCAGCTGGTATACGTTGATGATTTTACCCACAATGGCCGAGATGATATGATGGGATGCCCTCAGAGACATGATGATGTCATAAAACATGTACCTATGCACGACATGACTTTCATACGCATATGCATGACACTATAATTATTTCATGATATACAGAGTTATCCAGACTTATAGATTGAGTCATTTACTCTATATTTCTTCCATGTCTGTTATGTACTTATTTATGTGCCTTACGAACTCGGTACATTATTCATACTAACGTCTCTTTTGCCTGGGGACACTGTATTTTATGCCCGCAGGTCCCGATAGACAGGTTGAGAGTCCTCCAAGTAGGCTATCAGCTTAGCGGAAGATGTTGGTGCGCTCCATTTGCTCCGGAGTTGCATGTTTGGTCAGTATGTTTAGACGAGTATTATTTGGTATAGCGGGGCCCTGTCCCGACCTTTATGTTAAATGTGTACTCTTAGAGTCTTGTAGACAGATGCCATGTATACGAATACTTGTATAGCCTTGCCGGCCTATGTTTTGAGTTTACAAATGATCATGTTGGCCTTATAGGCCCGTATATTACATGTATAAGTTTTTATATCAGGTTGGATCGTTCCACAATGAGTACTCCCCTATGTTTATTCTAGTTATCCCATGATGACCCGTTTGGACCATTTTCCAATGAAAGTACAATAAGAAAGATATGTTATACTGGTACTCAGTTAAGTAAGGTACCGGGTGCTTATTGTGGCTCATAGGTTTGGATCGTGACAAAAGTGGTATTAGAGCAGTTCTGTCCTAGGGAGTCTATAAGCCGTGTCTAATAGAGTCTTGTTTATGGGTGTGTTGTGCACCACATTTATAAGCAGGAGTCTACATGGCATTTAGGACTGTCACTCTCTCTTCTTACTCTAGATCGTGTCATAGAGCTCAATTGTAAGAACTCAATTTCTAACTCTATCTTATTTATAATATGACGATGCCTACATCCAGAAAAATGGTTGATAAGAGATATAGCTGTGGAAGAGTTGAGTCAGAGGAACTCGATTTTTGCATCATGCTTATGATGGATAAATATGAGGTATTCAGCAGATCATGTGTGTACTAAGACGTGTAAGTTTCTTGATAAGGATCTCTAAGACAAGAATGTCTATCCACTCTTACAAAAAGGAAAAAGAGAATCGGAAAGTAGACATAAGTTTCAGCAAGTAAAAGAAGCAAGGTGAAGGAGGGTACGAGGTACCCAGTTAATGAAGATTAACAGTATTTACAATTCAAGCAGAGAAATATAAGCATTTCGAGATACCTTCAAATGTAACAGAGGTATGTACAATTAGTCACACCCATCTCAATTACGTGCCATGGGAGCTAACAGTAGTAGTTAAGAGAAGGACGAATATTAGGAACCGGCTGGGGTTAGAGTAACCCAAAATGATGATTGCATTGCTTGCGTTAGTTGACATTTCCGAAGGATACTGTAAATATGCTAACAAAATCTCTTTGTGAGATACCCAGATGATACACTCTAAAATCGTACAGCTAGATATGAGTACTATAAAGATAGGCACTGGAAGCCTTGAAAGGATAAATATTACCTTAGTATGGCTCACATCCCTAGTAAAGAAAGAATGTTAGGCAACCCGAAGAGCTAGTAGATAGAGCAAAAGGAGCTAAAAGCAAAAGAATGTCCTGTTGAAATTTTCAAAATAAGACAGAAATGTTAGCAGAAAATGAGAAGAGAGTTAATGAAGCGTAATGAGTAAGATGTGATGCATGGATGACAACAGTAGGAAAAAAATGACGGTATTATAGGATATATAGTCAAGTTAAGGAAAAGACGAGATGATCTAGGACTTGAAACAACAAAAGAGTATAGGCCATAAAGTCATATCCTCATTTTGAGAAATAAGTTCGTGACTCAAACGCGACTACCAGAAGGAAAAGTTAGACCCTAGAGTAACAGAAATCAGTATGGACTGGTGTACAAGATAAAATAAAAATGAATTAGGGACTGAGTGATTTGATAATAATCAGCATCATGAGAATTTTAGATTGCGTTCCAGTGATAATAGAATAGACAACAGAAGAAGATCCATGATGAATACAGAGAATGGTCACTCAGGAAGATGCTTCCCTAAAGCAAGCAATGTGAGCAAAGTTAAGCTTAAGGGACTGTATGTGCCAGTTACACTAAGTGTCACCATCACGAGTAAGGAATTTTGTTATCCTTGGTAATAGAAGGATTACCGCAAGGCGAGTAATGGTCATCGATGATATGAAAGAACGCCAAAGATGAAGAGTTAAAACATCTATAGGTAGATCATCGTAGCTCGAAATCTTAGCACTCCCCTAAATGGGGGAATATAAAGTTATGTGACAAAAGTGGTATAAGTGGTTCATTAACTATGGAATGGTTAAGGAAGAATGCGATAAAAATGAGAAGGAATGAGATTGCACTTACTCATATCGTACTGATATGCTACGATTCTGGAATAGTATGCAAACACGATGTCAAGGAAAGGAAGTAAGGATCCCTGCCCAAGATGTTATTGATAGATAAGGAGTCAGTGTGAGACGTAAGTTAAGACAAAGGAAATAACCTAAGAAAGACTACGCGGAATATTGATAGAGAATGGGCCAACGAGTAGTCAGTAATTGATTCAGAAAGAGCATAGTTATGGCTAAACAGGAGGTTACGGGCGAGTTAGCTGATCGTGCAAAATAAACATAGTAAAACCCAATATGGTGAATTCAGTCTCGCAAATATGACATCGTGATCCTTAAGATATATTTAAATATGAGTCGGGGTAGTCAAAGGTACCGTATGAATGCTACGGGAATAAAAAAGAGTGCCACTGGGAAGACAGTCAAAATATCAAGTTCAGAAGCAACCCTACAAGCACACGAGCATAAACTATGGATAATTATAGGCGAGAAAGGACATCAATTTTTTTTTTGTCAAATATTCGGTGTAATTAGCTCGCAGCTTTACAAGAGTCAGAGGATACTCCCTAAATGCTACAATGAAAGACTAGCTGAGAAAGTAAGGAAGGAAGCTTTAATCTAAGCTGGATGACCTAAGGATGAAATGGTCTTATAAAAATAATCTCATAACAACATTGTATGCACTCCATAAGAAAATGGCACCTACTGTGGCTAATGAACGGGAAGTAAAATCAGAAGTGATATTCAAGATCATATGAGTTGTATGGAATTCCAATATGCATGGCACCAAGATAAGCTAAGTATGCACACAAAAAAGGGGCAGAAAGACCAGAAAAAGTAATTGCTTACATTTGAAGAAAATTGAGATGGAACAAAAAGAATTATTCGATTCATGATCCAGAGTTAGTTATGTTATGACCGCACTTACGAGTTTGAAGTTTTATACGTGCAACATATACAGTCGTAGAAGATTCCGGTATAAGTTAAATGAAAGAATTGAACCCAGGTCATAGACAAAGGATTGAATTATTAAAGGATTGTATCATGGATATTCCTCAGTGCCCATGAAAGGCTAAACGTAATAACTAATACCATGAACCTTAGATCGGGAGGTAGCTTAAGCCTACATAAAGGCTGATCAGAAGAAGGAGAAAACTAAAGAGTTACATCAACGAAGTAAATCATGAATCTGATTATTGGACCAAGAAAAGTATAGACCTCGTAATTGAGAACATTGCATGATCACTCTTAAATATCAAAGGTACAAGAGAGATAGTACAATAGCCATATTCTATAACGGCTCTACGATAAAGCCAGTTAGAAGAGTACCAGTCTCATAAGAAGTCAGTATGAAACTCCCACTGGATTGTGTATGCACCTGAGGTGCAAGTATTATAATAGAGTATCAAGTCGTGGATATGAACTATACCTATGTGGGAGAGAGGTCATGGAAGAGATAGAAGATGTGATGTGAGATTTTAAGTTAAGTAAGGTAAAAGTGAACAACGTACGAGATATTCACATGCGGAAGGTTGTGTATAGTTCATAATTCAGATAAAAGGCTAGAAGCATTGGAATTCAGTATCCGGGAATAATAGTGATGTTGTCAGTGGCATACCTTCCAACCCAAGGTTGCTAGGTACTGAGAGGTCTGGTTAAGAGAGTAAAGAGTAATTAGAGACGATGTGATGTCTCGCTTGATGTTCCAGAATAACACAAGGAAATCTATGGTGCAAGCAAGTTGAAAGAAGGTTGCAAGTAGTATAAAAAGATATATGTAGGTTGCCAAGCTAAAGTATGGTAGAGCGACAAGGTTTTTGGAAGACATGAGTAAGGATAAGAAAAGGCAAGTGAGAAGGTGACGAAAGTGGATAAGCCCTCGGGATTAAGCCCATAAAAACAAGAGAGTTGATGGGTTCTCTAAGTTAGAGAAAGCTCAGTATAGCCTGAATGAACTCAAATGAGTCTAAGACTAGTAGCATTTAGAAGAGATGGAATGTTGCCCTAGTAGTAGAATGATGGTGTAATGGTGATAGATGAAGGATGACGTTTGGGCATTCGATTGAGTAATGATTTCATGAATTATATAGGATTAAAATAACCACGTAAGGTGAATCACATTGGGATGCTATTAAATAGGGTTATGGAAGTACAGTATCGCCCCCAGGTGGATCAATCTAATTACTCCAGATGTCCCCGATAAGACGTGAGCCCTAATGGCAGTGTTACATAAGATATCAAGTTATTAGTGGTAGATTGTAGATCAATATTGAGGTGAATCAATAGTGGGTGGACAAAAATCACAATGTATGAGATGAGATTAAACTGTCATTCTTAAGATGAATAGTGATGAAGAAGTATTAAAGGACTTAGATTTATACATGCAGGATAAGCAACGAGAGTAACCTGGAGTTTGGTAGTAGACCTCAGAAACGATAAATCGAAGTAAGATTTATGGTATAGTATGATCTATGTAGATGCAGTAAAGTCATACAAATGGATAACCAGGTCTATAAAATAAGATATAGCAATATCCGCAAGTTCTACAAAGTACCGAGTGAAGAACTTCAACATACCTATAGATGCCAAGAGTGACGCCTTTTCAACTTCTGTATTGTTCACAAAATGAGGCCTAAGATTTACCAAAAGCTGGAGGAAAAAAAAGAGAGAAGAGTCGCATAGGCGCAGCTACAAGGTCAGAGTCATACAGGCTACGTGATAGAAGGTGGCAACAGTTATGAAATTGGAAAGATTCCGACCACAAGTCATGGTATCGGAAAGAGGCCTAAAGGGAGGAATGCCCTGGACTTTGGATTTATTCACATGACGGTTGTCTAGATGGCAAGAAGAGTACTAAAGTATTCGCAAGAGCCATATGTTACGAAAATGATAAGTGTAGCAGTCAACATTCGAGGACGAATGTTCCAAAGGGGGGAATGATGTTACATCCTTTTCATATGTTAAAGTTTCGTCTTCATTTAATTGATGTAGACTCGGGAAAGAGATTTTCTTGACATTATAAGCATTATGCTATTTCAAACACATGATGAGTAAATTCGTGAAGGAGAGAAGGTAAGCAAATAGAAGAAAATGAGTTTCGTTAAAGGTTATCAATTTGGGATAAAATACGGGCCGAGCGATAATACCCGATATTTATGGACTAGTACCATACAAGGTACCACATGGCCATGATAGTAAGGTGTATAAAGTGTATTAAAAGTGAGTAGTATTTTAAGTAAATTGAGATAATTCTTAATTATGTGAATAATTATTTAATTATTGGTTAATGAGGAATTAGCAAATTAATTAAGGAATTAATTAACACATTCTTAGATAAGATTGACCATCCCAAAACATGGCAGCAACATATAAGTCTTTAAGTGACTCTTAGATCACCTTTCTAGGTGTCACTTTGAAAGGAATTCTTGGCTAAAGCCATAAAATTCTCTAAATCCACAAAGTATATGAAAAGGGGTAATGTTCTTTAGAAAAATCCTTAGAGGATTTCTCCAATTCAATAAAGTCACAAATCCATTTCTATGTGCATTCAAAAATGTGAATGTTTATATATTACAAACATTTGTCTCAAATATAAGTCATATGCAAGATAGGATCTTCAACAATTCAAAGCAACATAAGATATTGAAATTTTAAGGGAGTACGGTGTAAACATTCTAAAAAATATCACACAGATTTTTTCCTACTCCAGATATATTAAGGCTATCCCTTCTTTCGTTCTGGCATGATCCAAATGATACAAAAGAAATGAACAAATGCACAACTTTCATAAATGACTCTATTCATAGAAATACTAGAGATGCTTATGTTCTTGATTCCCCATGTGCCATATTATTCTATCATATGTTCATGGGTCTCAAAAATACGTAAGTTGGTAAAATTTATTTCATGATATTAATCAGAGACATAATGGTCTTATGACGTACTGAGAGATTTTATTAACGTATTTCATATTCTATTCATGCATTTATACATGCACATTGACCAATGACCAGATGATGTTATATATATATATATACACACACACACACACAGATATATATATATATATATATATATATATATATATATATATATATATATATAAAGGTTATGGTGTTATATACGCATCACCACCTGATCAGCTGGTATACGTTGATGATTTTACCCACAGTGGCCGAAATGATATGATGGGATGCCCTCAGAGGCATGATGATGTTATAAAACATGTACCTATGCACGACATGACATTCATACGCATATGCATAACACTATAATTATTTCATGATATACAGAGTTATCCAGACTTACAGGTTGAGTCATTTACTTTATATTTCTTCCATGTCTGTTATGTACTTATTTATGTGCCTTAAATACTCAGTACATTATTTGTACTCACGTCCCTTTTACCTGAGGACGTTGCGTTTCATGCCCGTAGGTCCCGATAGACAGGTTGAGAGTCCTCCAAGTAGGCTATCAGCTCAGCAGAAGATGTTAGTGCGCTCCATTTGCTCCGGAGTTACTTGTTTAGTCAGTATGATTTAGACGAGTATTGTTTGGTATGGTAGGGCCCTGTCCCGACCTTTATGTTAAGTGTGTACTTTTATAGACTTGTAGACAGATGTTATGTCTACGAATGCTTGTATGGCCTTGCCGGCCTATGTTTTGAGGTTACAAATGATCATGTTGGCCTTATAGGCCCGTATATTACATGTATACGTTTTTATATCAGGTTAGGTCATTCCACATTGAGTACTCCCCTATGTTTATTCTAGTTAGCCCATGATGTCCCGTTTGGCCCATTTGCCAATGAAAGTACAATAAGAAAGATATTTTATACTGTTACTCGGTTAAGTAAGGTATCAGGTGCTTGTTGCGGCCCATAGATTTGGGTTGTGATATGAAGTATTCACCATTTCATCTAAAATCTCACAAGCTTTCGCATACATCGTTGTCATGAAATTTCTACCGGCAAGTTGGTTGACTACACATTGATTGGTAGTGTTGATCCCCCGATAGAAAGTTTGTTGAATCATAGCCTCCGTCATGTCATTATTGGGACACTCTTTGACCATTATTCGGTACCTCTCCCATATTTTGTGAAATGGCTCATTGGATTCTTGTTTAAATGTTAGAATCTCATCTCTAAGAGTAGTCATATGCCCAGGAGAAAAGAACTTGGAAATAAATTTCTCCGCCAATTCATCCCATGTGTATATGGAATGGTTTGGCAATATTTCTACCTAATCCAAGGCTTTCCCATATAGAGAGAAGGAAATTGCCTCAACCTTAAAGCATCCTTGGAGACGTTTGTCTGTTTACTCCCCCAACAAGTGTCCACAAACCCTTTCAAGTGTTTGTATGCATTTTGACTCGGAGTCCCGGTGAAGAATCCCCGTTGCTCTAGCAATGTGATCATTACATTCGTGATTTGAAAGTTGCCCGCCCTAATGCGGGGCAGGACAATGGCATTTGCATACCCTTCATTCGGCAACACCTGGTATGGAGCCGCTCTTGGTGGAGGTAGGGTGGAACTGGGACGTTGTCTTGAGGTGCCCGACCTCTTCTATTTGCTTGAGGTTCAAGAGGAACCTCTTCAACTTGGTCATCTTCAACATCCACATCCCCCAAAGGCATGTGTCCGAGTTGATCATTGTTGTTTGCCATTTTGGTACCTAAAACAATAGGCACGACGCCAAAAATTGATCATTGTTGTTTTAGCTCCCCGGCAACCGCGCCAAAAATTGATCATGTCAAAATGCACACCTCTAACGAGGTATGACACAACCTTTTGCAATAATAAAACCCAACAAGGAGTCTGGATCTAAGCCACAAGGAGCTAAGATGGGAGTTAGTAGTATATATTCGAAGTGAGTGCGTGAAGTATCTAGATTGCACTTCCACAAATAGGGTATTGTTTTTACTTATAAAATTAACTAAGGATTGCAAATCTAAAGGTATAACACTAGAGATGATTGTTTTTGAATGTTTTTCAAAGATATAAAAGGCCTAGGGTTGTGACTATGACCTAGATGTTTGCCTAATGGTATAAAGACTTTTATATTATTTTATTGATTTGGGTGTGTTATAGCTCACAACACTACGTTGCCCACTCAATTCCTCTCGGTTAGAGAGTGGTTTTGCCCAATTTGGCTTTCTCAAGTCCAAATAGATATCTATCAAAACGGTTGATAAGAACTCAAGTCGGGTTATTACTATCTATAGGTTGAACCCTTTAATTGGGTTAATCAATCTCCTAATTGACCCAATTCCTTGTTATCTAAGTTAACCTAGGTTAGGTCTCTCTTTCTCAAGAAAACACTAAGTTAAATAGGCATGAATCAATGTTTGCAACAATTAATTCCACAATTGAAGCATGAACCTAGCTAAATAACAAATATCCATTAATAAACAAGCACAAAATTAATCACCCATAAGGTTTACACACTAGAGTTGGGTAACAACCCTACTAAAAATCTAGTTAGTCATAGTGGGTGTAGCAGAAACTAAAGAAGAAGAGATAATAAAACTCAATTTGAAAGATTAAAATATAGAAATCCAATGTTAAACCACCAAATAAGCTAAAGTTGTCTAAAAGAGCAAAGAGAAACATCTACAGCACTTTGAATATTCAAAAACTGTCCTAAAAAGTGAAACTATTCTATTTATACAAAGCTGGATTTTCGGACAAAAATACCCTTTCGGAGGTTCTGCGGCCGCACAATTCCATGTGTGGTCTGCACTATGCTTCAGCTTCACAGGATTTAAATCTTTGCAGCCGCACAATTCTGAACCGTGGCCGCATCTCTCATTTTCTCCGGTCCACACATTTCTGGGTGCAGCCGCACAGGGCTCTTCTGCAGATCGCACAAATGCAGGTGCGGTCGTATAACTGATTTCTGCGGCCGCACAATAATTGTGCGATCCGCGTTTCCTTTGAGCTTGAAATGAGAACTCTCTGAACTTTTGATCTTGCTTAGCTTCTGCGGCCTCACATTTCATGTGCAGACCGCACTTTGCATGCACTTGTCTTTGATAAGCTTGCCTTCACAATCTGCGGCCGCATATGCTATTCTCCAGTCCGCACTTTGAGCTTCTGTGCCTATTTTTGTTCTTGAGTTCAGATCCTCCTTCTTGAGTTGGATTTCATCTTAGTGGCTCATTTTCCAATACTCTTACAATTAAGCATATTTTATCAGTTTTCGAGAATACAATTAAATGCTTTTAGACTAAAATGAAAGCTAAAAGGGGCTAATAAGTAGTCAATTCCCCACTAATCAATCCCCACTGGAAGGGACGACTTTCATGGGATGTATCCATGGTCGTCCCATTATGGCGTTATACACAGTAGCCTGGTCCATGATGTGGAATATTCTCTCCAGAGTTACGCCGCTGGCCAAAACGGGGAGTGTAATTTCTCCGGATGTCTCTTCAACTGCATTGTTAAAACTAGTTAGCTTGATGTAGCGCGGTACTACCTTCTCTTCGAGTCTCATTTGGGTAAGTACTCGGGGATGGATAATGCATGCGCTACTCCTGTCATCTACCATAATGCGTTTAACATCGGTATCCAAAATTCGTAAAGTAATAACGAGGGCGTCATTATGAGAAAAAGTCAAACTGTCAGCATCTGACTTGTCAAAGATGATACTTTCTTCGAGTTCGTCGTACCGTGTTGCAGGTGATAGATCGCTTGAGTTTGTGGGTAGTGGTGAACTTCGCGCTGTTGATAGAGGCATCATCGCCGCCGCCGATAATCATGTTAATAGTGTGAGCTGGTGAGGGTGGCTTTGACGGACCTTGGTGTTCGTGTCCTCCAACAAAATTAGTTCTTCCCATGTTGCTTAGCAGCTTTTTGAGGTGCCCTTGTCGCAGTATGTTTACAACTTCTTACCTGAGGGTAATACAATCTTCGTTTTGTTCCCTCGTTAATGGTGGAACTTATAGAAGGATTCTGTCTTTCTGTGTTCGGGTATGATTTCATCTTCGGCGGCCATTTCACTTTTGGACGAGCTTCTCCAGGGCGTAGACTATCTCTGTAGGTGATACACAAAAATTGTGAGTAGATAATAAGGGAGGCATACCTAAGTTCTGATGAGTTCCCGTCCTTGGTCTGGATGTGCCTCCTTCGTGGCGGGGGGGGGGGTGTAGCGGCCGTCCTGATATATGGTTGATGTCATTCCCTGTTGGGTCACAGAATCAGATGTTCTCTTTTGGTGTTGTCTCTTTGATCTCTTCTAGATTCAGCTTGTACTAAGGTTAGTCGATGAGTTGGCCCGTTGAGGTCGTCCTCATCCGCATGGACCTCGACGCAAAAAGCATTGTGGATTTCGTCCCAAGTGGTTGGGGGATACTTCATCAGCCAACTCAACAGTTTCCTAGTTGCTCTCGAACCATCTCTACGCAGCCCGTTCTGAAAGGCTGCGACCACCATTCCTTCGGATATGTTTGGTAGAGTCATCCTTACCCGGTTGAATGGGGCGAGGAAGTCCCTTAGCCCCCCTCCAAAGACTGCCTGATGGCGAATATGTCGTTTACTCTCGCCTCGGCCTTCTTGGCTCCAGCAGGGGTGGTTACAAATTTGTCGACCACTTCTTCGAAATTTTCTATGAAGCATGCTAGTAGCTGTGAATACCACGCCAATGCTCCTCATGTGAGGGTTTCGCCAAACGTTTTCAGCAAAATGGAGGACACTTGTTCTTTGGTGAGGTTGTTGCCTTTCACGGCGGTGACATAATGAGTCACATGATCTTCAGGATCGGTCATGTCGTCGTATATCCTGAGGTAGGGCGTCATTCTAATGGTCTTTGGTATGACATGCGGGGTTGCATCGTCACTATATGGATGCTCAGCGAACCGGCCGACGTCCTTTTTCGGCAACAGCTTAGGAACGCCCGGTATCTTATCAACCTGTTCTTGGTGTTCTTTCATCTAGTCTTGTAGCACTTTGTTTTCATTTTCCATTTCTTCCGTCCCTTTGAGAATGGAGGCTAGGGCGTTGTCACCTGCACTGTCAATAACATTGTGAGTTATACCTGTTGTTGGAGGTGGGGGCTAGTTTCACTGCTCATTTGTTTGCTGTATCGTGCAAGTCCTTGCGATTTCTACAGTCGTGCCTGGAGCGGGTTCATTGAGTACACTTGTTAGCGTATCAGTTAGCCATGCCTCGAGGAGTTTTTTCACAGCTGGGGTGTCCCTTCCTCTGCAGACGTGGAGGCTCCTTTACCACAAGGTTTTGTTATGCTGCAGTGTGGGGCGGTGACCCGTCTCGTCTAGGGGATGCTCTAGGCATCGTGTTCTCACCTATCATTTCACAGATTTCGTTGATGACATTTATGAGGTTGGTTGGGAGGTCACTTGTTATCCTCGTCCTTTCTTCTTAGTTACCTGCCATGTCGAATTTTGTATACACAAAGAAAGGAGGTCTTGATTTTTTTGGATGTTAGTGACTTATGGTAATTGTAGATCTAGAGGAAACTAAAAGTTTAACTAATAGATCCCCACATACGGCGCTAAATTATTTGACCAAAAAATACATATCTTGGTTCAAATAATTAAATTTTTGTTAGCTTTTAATCTTATTTAATAATAATATCCCTAGATGGAGTTTCTAAAGAAGCAATAAATGTCGTGTGGATCTGGACGAACAGTGGTAATAATATGTAATAACTATTCTAGAAATCAAGAGCAATAATATAGCATTTAATAGTAATGAATAACAATAAATGGCATTTAAGTGAATAGGAGAAATGATTCACCCAATAAAGGATGGAATAGGTGGATGCTCCTCCTGGCACTGATGAATGATAGACAAATCCTTAAATATTCGAGTTATTCTCGGATCTAATGGAAAAATATGAACAAGAATCTTAGTGAAAATATAGTGTTTGTATCTTAGCAAGAGAGAGAGACGAATCTTTTTGTCAAAATGTCTTCTTTACAAAGTGAAATTCACATGCCCCTATCATTGTCTCTTTTTCTATTTATATTAAGAAGCCTTAATAGTGCACGTACGAGAATATCCACTAGAATATTCTCTCTAATGTCCTATCTCGAAAACTAGTCGTTACAACTATGTCAACGGTTCTCGACCTCGTCTCTTGTTGACACCTCGACTACGGCTCTTATTGGCTACGGATCTTGTCGACTACGGCTCCTGTTGATAACGGCTCTTGTTAACTCTTTGACCACAAACTTTGCTCTTCCTTGGGCCTTCTCGACAAACGATGACTTGGGAACTCTTCCCTTAGTATTATCTTGGTTTAAATATTTTAAAGGCAGATTTTGATCCATACAGTAAGTCCCTTAATCGCAATCTAAGAATGTGACTTATAAATCTCAGGCATTGCAAAGAAAAGATCAAACATATAATTGAATATCTTAATACTTTCATTCATTAAAATTTTAGATATTTTGTTGGCAAAATCGGTCTTGACCAGAAGCGGAGCCAATATTTAAAGTTTATGGGTTCAGAATTCTTGACTGTTTAAGTTAGTGGGTTCTACATTAGTAATTTATACATATTCAATAGATCTTTTAAGACAAATATAGAATTTAAATAAAAGCTACTGGGTTCGGCCGAATCCGTAGCTCGTACTCTAGCTCCACCCCTGGTCTTGACTCTGGCTCCTCCATATATACATGCATGCTAATATATATATAGAACTACTTTCTTAATGTGCAAAAGATGTTTTCTGTGAATTGGTGAATAAAATAATAGAGAAAGAAACTGCGAGCCAATATCAAAACCTTAGTTGTTAAGTATCTTTTTACTAGGGACCCAAAGCTCCAGAAGCTTCTTAAAGGGTGTTTGGCTTGATTTATAAAAAGTAATTTTTAAGTTAGAAAGTCAAAAGTCATAAGTTGGTAATACTCAACTTTTAGCTTTTGGCTTATTTTTGTATTTTTTATGCCTAAAAGTAAGTGCTTTAAAGCACTTTTTATTATTGTCAAACACCACACAAACTAAAAAAATACTTAAAAACCAATAAGCACTTAAAATAAGTTAATCCAAACATCGTCTTAGGCAAAGCTCTATTTATCATCGGGGCGTGGTAGATAGTTAAACCTGGTGATATGAAAGAAAAAATATATTATTGATTGAAATTTGATTTGTGACATATTTTTTGTAGTAACTAAATAATTAAGTGACGATATAAAATTTCACTACGTTTCGAACAATTCAACAATTCATACACTTTATGCGCACTTGAAAACATGGTGAATCTCAGTAATTTTTTAGTCTCAAGAGATTTCCCATTTTCATGCTCTTAATAATTTTGTCTGTCAATAAATTATAGCCATTAAAATTCAGGAAACGTGAAAGAAGAAGAATTAACCGTAATAGCCGTTCACCCAACCACTTAAATTAAAAATAGCTAGTGAAGGTATAATATATATGTATAATTTATTTATTATATATGTATATTGAGTATAATCAATGTATAATTTATATATATGACTAAAAAATAAACAATGAATATGACCGGCTATTTATGTAAAAATCCCAGAAAATGGAATCTCCATATCTTTAGTTGTAGCTCAAATCCAGTAGAGAATTGGCCTTTCAATTTCTAGTACGAAATTTGTGGGTGAAGTACACAAATAGTCCTCAAAGTGGATGGTCATGAATTTTTGTCTCCGTTTGCTTCAATTTCAAAAGTTTAACAATTATTGTCCCTCGCTTGTCCCATGGGCAAAATCTTTTAACTTTTAACCTTGAAGTTCTTGCGGATAGGACAAGCAGCGGTCAAAAGTTAGAGACCACCCCCCAAAAAGTGTCATATTTCTATAATTTTTTGATGTGCCAAGTACACAAATAACCCTCAAAGTCGGTAATCTTGAATTTTTGTTTCCGTTTGTCCCATGGGCAGAATTTTAAGTTTAACATATGTTGCCCCTCGGTTGCCCAATCGGCAACACTTTTAACATTTTACCTTGAAGTTCTACATATGGGACAAACGAGGATCCAAGTTAAAAACTACCCCAAAAAATGTCACATTTTTGTACTTTTTTTGATGTGTGAAGTACACAAATAGCCATCAAAGTGGATGGTTTTGAATTTTTGGCCCTACTTACCACACGGGTAGAACTTTAAGTTTAATAATTATTTTCCCTCGCTTGCCTCATGGGCAACACTTAACTTTTAACCTTAAAATTCTGCCCATAAAGTTAGCGAGGGTCAAAAGTTAAAAGATCGCCCAAAAAAGTGTCATATTTCTGTAATTTTTTTTGTATTACTACTAGTTTAGACTTTAGAGCAAATCCATTTTTGATTTCGGATTTGCCTATCCTTAACATGTTTAACAAGAAAATATCTTACTTTCTAAATTATTTATTGCTTTTATGCATGCATCGAGCGTACATGTTCATTAATTAGAACTTAGACGTAGCAAAATGATCGAGGAACCCAAAGATTATTGGAGTTGACGTAATTAATTAGTTGGAATAATTACTAGTTTTTCACTAGTATGCCATGTTAATCACTAGTATGATTTGTACTGTTACTACTCGAAGTATCAAGTACTCCATGTTTTAGCTCTTTATTCTAATAGTATGTTTGGCCAAGCTTCTTTTTGGCCAATTTTGTTTTTTCTGGATCAAAATATGTGATGACTCAAAAGGTTGGATTATCACTTGTTTTAGAAATAAATTCTGTGTTCCGAGACCTTAAAAACCTCTTTTAGCATCACCTCGATTTGTGTGCATAGTCCGGACGCATAGCCGGAAAGCCATTATGTGAAAATCTGTGAAAAATGATGAATTTTGACTTTGGTCAATATTTTGGGTATCGAATGCCAATACCCGTGAAAATCTGTGAAAAATGAGTTTAAGTTGACTTCGGTCAACATTTTGGGTAAACGAACCCGAACCCGTGATTTGACTGTCCCGGAGGGTCCGTAGGAAAATATGAGACTTGGGAGTTTGCCCGGAATCGAATTCCGAGGTCCCAAGCTCGATAAATGAATTTTTAAAGAAAATTATTTTCTGGAATATTTATTGTTATACCCCATTTTAACACGGGTCAAATTAGAGTATAACATATTGTTAATTCTGAGGTTAATTAATTAAAGAGAGTCGCCACCTAATTATTTTAGAGGTGAATTAGGACACCTATTTACTAAATAATGGTTAAAGTAACTCTGTTTTTACGGTCTGCTTAGCCTTAAGATTAGGGGTAAGTATTCTAATTAATCCTATAGGGAAGATTATAAAAGCACCCTATGTGATCCGTTAATTACGGTTAACCGGTCAAACTTAAGTTAAATAATAGCTTTAAAAAAATGTGAGACCAATATAAAATAACTAATGTGAAGTGGTTAAAATCTTTTATAATGATTAAAAAAAAGTGTCTATGGCAAAAGCTAGATGCGCAGTAATTCTTGAAATGGTTTATAGAGTAATTCAAAACCAAACTTAAAATTAAAATATAGGAATAAAATCAAGGGAAAATCCATTGCCAAATGGGATAACTTAGTTAAGAAAACTCTGATTTGTTGTCACGTTTGAAACCATTTTGGATTTGGATTTTGATGGAAAACGTAGCGATTTGTAAAACCCTTTTTAAAGGCCTAAAGCAGAGAAAAATCTAATGGAAATATCAAAGGATGATTTTCCTTGAAGGATGTTTAACAAATCACCTAACTAGCTTCTAGAATAAAAACTCCAATTAGTAACTGATTTTAAGTCTTCATACTAGATGCATTATTCTATGTGATAGAAAAAAGGTTAATTAATAATTAGACCAGGATCCTGAATGATTAAATAGACTTCATTGTTAATCTTATGCTAAGTGTAAGATTGTTACGATCCAGATTTTCCACCCTTGGGAGTCGTGATGGCGCCTACTCGTAAAAGTTAGGCAAGCCACGAAATTTAGATTTTTTTTTACTTCTTTGTTTTAATCCTTTTTAATAACTTGCTTTAACAGGTGATAAACATTTAAATAATAGCGGAATATGAGATTAAGCGGAAGAGTTAAACAAAATGAACCAAAATAATACGGAAATCAACATATGCCTCTACCCAGAAACTGGTGTCACAACTTTCACGGAGTATCTATGATTACTACATACAAATGTTTGAAAGAAGGAACACTGTCTGTCTCGGATACAATGATAACCGAACAAAATAACTGATAGAAGAGACGACGGGCCTGCGAACGCCTGCAGGACTACCTCGGAATCTCGGTGGACTGAAGGCTGGCTCCCAAGCTACTGCTGCTGACCCAGTGCTGCTCCGGTATCTGCACATAAGTGCAGAGTGTAGCATCAGCACAACCGACCCCATGTGCTGGTAAGTGCCTGGCCTAACCTCGGCGAGGTAGTGACGAGGCTAGGACCAAACTCCAGATAAACTTGTGCAATTATATATATATATATACAACGAAAAAGAAATACAGAAATAAAAAAATAAAGATAGGAGGGGGAAACATGCTTCGGGGAATAACAGGTAAAACAGAATATCAAGAGAATTATAAAGGAATCAAAATCAACCCCTAACAAGAATGAGGAAAAACAAAGGCAGATTTCACTTTCTTTTCACATCTTGTTGTAGGCATGCAACCCGATCGCGATTCCTGTATCTCGTGGCTGGCGTGCCACCTGCTCCCATTTCATTTTATCTCATGGTAGGCGTACCACCCGCTCCCATTTCATTATATCTTGTGGTAGGAGTACCACCCGCTCCCATTTTATCATATCTTGTGATAGGCGTACCACCCGCTCCCGTTTCATCATATCTTGTGGTAGACGTACCACCCGCTCCCATTTCATTTTATCTTGTGGTAGGCGTACCACCCGCTTCTATTTCATTTTATCTTGTGGTAGGCGTACTACCCGCTCCCATTTCAAGCCAATAATGATCACAAGGAATCCCGGCAATGGAACAAAAGCAATATAACAACTTTCCGGCAAAGGAACAATGATATTTCAACAACATCCCGGCAAGAGAACCATACTATCAATACAAACATCCCGACAAGGAATCATTAATATCAAACAAACATCCCGGCAAGGGAACAATGGTGATAATAACATATGAAGCGCAATAAATCACAATGGAGTCATAACAACTATAATACAAGACTCACGGGCATGCTTGACACCAACGTATAGATATTCGTCACCATGCCTATACGTCGTACTCCACGATTAACATGTAGCAAATAAGACACAACTCCTAAGCACTCAAGCTAAGGTTAGACCAAATGTAACGACCCGACTGGTCGTTTTGAGCAATTGCGCCCGCTTCAGTAGTTTGAGGTCTCGAGCAGATTCACATTATGTATATCGACTTGTGTGCATGGTTGGATTCGGTTTCCGGATGAACTAGAATTGAATTGGAGGAAGGAACCTAGTTATGGAAGTTTAAATAGTGAAACTTCGACAAGAATTGGACTTTTCAGTAAATGGCCCCGGAATGGGTCATAGGTGATCCCAACAGCTTCGTATGGTGATTTTGGACTTAGGAGCGCATTCAGATTCGGATTTGGATGCCCGTAGGGTAATTTGAGGTGTTTCGGTAAAAGTTGGAAAAGTTGAAGTTTTGACCCATAGTTGACTTTTGTGACATCGGGGTCAGAATGCGATTCCGGGAGTTGGAACAGCTCTGTTATGTCAATTTGGACATGTCTGCAAAATTTGGCGTTTTTCCGAGTTGACTTGATAGGTTTCGGCATGATGTTTGATGTTTGAAGATTTGGAAATTTCTAAGCTTGATTTTTGGTTTGATTCGTTGTTTTTTTGTTGTTTATGTGATTTGAAACCTCGAGCGAGTCCGTGTTAGATTATATGACTTGTTTGTGTGATTAGACGGGGTTCCGGGAGCCTCGGGTGTATTTCGGGTAAGGTTTGAGCGAGTCCGGACATTCCAGAACTTCGAAAATGGATGGGGGCAGAAGTTTTAGCGCTGGGA